>NW_024871102.1:202500-769643 GCF_019054845.1 Dipodomys spectabilis
TGTGCATATAAATAGACATCATGTATTTAAAATGTATTTGAATGTTATTTTGTCGAGTGCTAGGGCTTGAATTCAGCTCCTGGGAACTGGCCTGTCTTTTTTGTTTTCCAGAACTGTGAGCTTTCCCTTCCCCCACAGTGCTGCAGATTTATCCAGACCCATTGAGAGCTCAATCTATTTTTGACATATTATTTCAGGTATGACATAAAATATTAGCAATATACTGTGACATCATGAACATTGTGACATCACACTACTAGATTTAATGACCATTGTGTCACATTGTCATATCACAAATCTGTTCTGACTTCATCACATTTGTGCCAACAAATGCTTTGGAATCATCACAAGCCCGTTCTAAATTTATATACTCATTGTGAGTTAATGACAATTGAGGTCTGGAATGCAATTGTCACATCACCATTCTACTGCAACATCACAAAACTATTTTGAACTCATCTCTATTATGGCATCACCAACTAATTGTGATATAACAACACTATTATGACATTATAATTTGACATCATATTGCAATTGTGATATTACATACTTTCACAAACATTACATAAATTAATGGCAATTAAGATCTGACATGCCATTGTGATATCACAAGCCCTTTGTGACATCATTATGAGTGTGAAATCTGACTGTTGTTATGACATCATCAGCTCATTGTGACATTACCAAGCTACAGTGACATCATAGCATTATGACATCACATTGCCATTTTGCTGTCATAGACACATTGTGACCTCATAACCATTGTAACATTACAAACTCTGTATGATGTCATAACCAGTGTGACATCACAATGTTGTTATAACATCTTTAGCTTATGACATTATAGCATTTGCCATTATGTCATTGTGAAATCATAGTCACATTCTGAATGCCTAATCATTGTATTTGAAATGTGGCATGTGGGTTGATATCAGAAACTCATTGGGATGTCATAACCATTGTCACATCAAAATCCCTTTGTGACATCAATTTGGCAATGTGACATCACAATGGCAATGTAATGCTACTAAGGCATCATGATATCACAATGGTCATGAACTCACAATGGGTTTCTGATATCAACCGACATGCCACATTAAAAATAGAATGAAAAACATAATAGGCAAGCACATACACATGTGTGTATGACATCAGAATGACAATGTGATGTTACAATGCTGTGATGTCATTGTAGTTTTACATGTCAAAATGAGCTGATGGTGTCATAATGGCAACATGATGTCACAATTATGATGAAGTCAGAAAGAATTTGTTATGTTTCAATGGTATGTCTGTCAGTTGTCATTAGTTCCCCATAAGGATATGGATACAAAAATGTTTCTGTGATGTCACAGAGGCCATGTGTGTTTTCAAAGGTGGTAAGAGGTCCTCAGTGGAATGGCACAATGTGATTCATAATGTCACAATGGAAATGAGATGTTCCATTGTGTTTTTTGATGTCACTGTGGTGGTGATGAGATCACAACGATTTTGTGATGTCACAGTTTGTGTGTAATATCAGAATGATATATCCAATTTCAATTACTTAGAATTCAATATGAGGATAATAGGAGATAGAAGAAGCTTCATAGTATGGGGTCATATTATGAGAAAACCCAATGGGACAGTGATTTCACAAACACAATGTGATGACTCAACATCTTTTTATAATAATGTTTTGATGTCACAATTGGTGACGCCATACTGATGAGGAGGTCGTAATAGACTGGAGATGTCCCAAGGAGTTCGTGATGTCACAATGGCATATGGGATCTCAATTGTCATTAACTCACCATGAGTATATGAGTTTGGGAAGGGATTCTGATGTCACTAATATATATGTAGTCAAAAAGGTGAAGAACTGAAAGGTCTGAGATGTCACAAAATGACACAATGGTTATGATGTCCAGCAGTGTGATATCAATATGTTACACTGCATTTTAGATATCTCATGTCATATCTGAAATATGAGGTCAAACACAGATTTTCAACTCACAAGGGCCTAAGATATCACAATAGCATGTCACAAAAGTTATGAGGACAGGAGAGGTATTTGATGTCACAGTGTTAGTGATATAACAAAGGCAATGTGCTGGGACAAAGAGATTTTGATGTCACAAAGGTTATGAGTTCACAGTGGTTTCCTGATATAAACCCACATGGCACATTTGAAATAGAATGAAATCAAAGAATAGGCATTCACAATGGGTCTATGACATCAAAATGACAAAGTGATGTCAATAGAGCAATGTTTGATAGTATATGAACTCATTACCTTGCTCATGTTACTGTAATCCCTCTGTACACTATACTTATAATAAAAAAGACAGAAGAAAAAAAGAGAAAAATGGTATGGTGTCATTGGAGTTTGGTGATGTCACAATGAGATGATGGTGTTATGATGATAATGTGATTTCACAGTCATAATTATTGCAGAAAGTATTTGTGATGATACAATACTATGTGTGATCACAATTTTCATTAGTTCACTATGAGGATATGGCTACACAAAGGTCTGTGATGCCACAGAGGTTATGTGTTTCTTTAAAGGTGCTTAGAGCTCACAATAGATTTGTGATGTCACAATGTGATTGTGAAGGCACAACAGCAATGTGATGTCACAATGGGGTTGTGATGTCACAGTAGTGATGAGGTCACAATGAGTTTGTGTTGTCAACATGAGTTTGTAATATCACCATGACATGTCCAATTTTAATTTCTACTAGTTCACAATGAGGATACAATTTCAAAGAAAGAATCTTAAGCTCCAAAGACCATGAGTTTTTAGTCATAACTTGTGTGATATGCAGCCATTAGGATATTTTAGTCCTTCAGTACGCTTAGAATCTGTTTTCAATCTCATAATAATTCAGGTATGACATATGATATCTATCAGAAATTGACTGACATCATGACCATTGTGACATCATATTGATAGACATCAAGACCATGGTGTCACATTGTGAACTCACAAATCTGTTAGGACTTCATCACATTTGTGCCAAAACATGACATTGGAGCAAACACAGTCCCTTTGTGAACTCGTATCTTCATTGTGAATTAATGACATTTGAGATCCAGCATGCCATTGTGACATTTCCAGCCAGTTGTGACACAAACAAGACCACACTAAAGCTACCAGCACGACTATGATTATTGCAGCATTATTTACCATATCTAAGATATGGAACCAACCCAGATGCCCCTCAGTAAATGAATGGATCAGGAAAATGTGTTATGTATACACAATGGAATTCTTTGCCTCCATCAGAAAGAATGACATTGTCATTGCCCCATTTGTTAGGACATAGAAAGACTTGGAAAAAATTATATTAAGTGAAGTAAGCCAGGCCCAAAGAAACATAGGTCCCATGGTTTCCCTTATTTGCAATAACTAGTATATGCCTGAGTCAAGCAGAAAAGGTCAGATAAGTTGATGTTACTGGAATGAACCCTAAGATAAATATTCATTTTTTTTGGTTTTTTTTCCTTTCATGCAATTTTTCTATCATATTTACAAGATGATTTCTATGTTGCTTTGTATGTCCCTCCCCCACAGTGTAACCCATACTTTCACTGTATTTGATGTTGGTAGAGTTTGTGGAGGGGAGGGGAAAAAATAACAAATCTTTTAACTAGGGATACAGGAGGACCCATTGCAACAATGAGATGTACAAGTCATTTTGTCGAAAAACAAACTTAAAAACTTTGGTGGGGGGAGTGTGAGGAGGATTGGGTGGGGAGAGGGGAGGAGTATGGGAAGAGTTGGGAAGGAGAAACAACGAGGAGGCAATAATGCTTGATAAGAAATTTACTCGTTATCTTGCCCATGTAATTGTAACTTCTCTGTACAGTATTCTCACAATAAAAAAAAAAAAAAAAAAACACAAGACATTACAAACCCCCTCCCAAAAAAATTGTGACAGCACAAACCTATTATAGTAGAAACACATTGTGATCTAATAGCCATTGTAGTAGCACAATCCCTTTGTGACTCCACATTTCCATAGTAATATCACTAACCCACTGTGAAATTCCAATCCTCTCATACCCAATCCAAGTATGAAATGGTGATACCCGAATCCAGTGTGACATTTAGATCATAGTGACATCACACTGATAGATGTTAAGAGCATTTTGTCACATTCTGACAACACACACCTGTTAGGACTTCATCACTTTTGTGACAATGCATGCCTTTGGAGATACCACAGTCCCTTTATGAGCTCATATACTCATTGTGAGTTAATGACAATTGAGATCACATGTGTCATTTTGATATCACCAACCCATTTTGACATCACACACCTCTTGTAAACATCACTAGTGTGGCATCACCAATTGTGATATCAAAACCTTATTAAGATATCATATTGCAACATCACATTGCCATTATTATATCACTGTTCCATTGTGTTTTCTAAGACCTAGTATGTCTTCATATCATTTTAGAAAATTCATGGCCTTTTATACTTGTCTTCTTCTGTGAACTCATATCCTCATTGTGAAATAGTAGCAACTGAAATTGGACATGTGATTATGAGATGTGACTTCACAAAACTATTTGATTTCATTACCAATTTGACATCCAAACCCACTGAGAACTTTCATTGCCATTTGACATCACTATCACATTCTGACATCCCAAACTTATTAGGACCTCTTAACCCTTTGAAAAAAAACATATGGCCTTTGTGGCATCACAGTCCCTTTGTGTAACTATACCCTCATTATGAACTTCCAGTTGGTATCAGACATGCCATTGTAATATCATGAACCCTTTGTGGCATCACCAGTGTTGCATAACATTTTCATTATGACAGCGTCAACTACTTTTGACATCACAAAAGTACAATGACAAGATAGCATTATGAGATCACATTGTCATTGTGATGTTACAGATAGATTGTGAATGCCTATTTTTAATTGTTTTTTTTTCTGGTTGTGAGGCTTGAACTCTGGGCTTGGTTTTTGTCCCTGCTCTTCTGCTCTAGGTGAGCACTCTATCGCTTGAGCCACAGCACCACTTCTGGTTTTCTAGTCATTTTTATTGGAGATGAGTCTCATGAACTTTCCTGCCTGAGCTGGCTTTGAACTGCGATCCTCAGATCTCAACCTCCTGAGTAGCTAGTATTACAGGTGTGAGCCACCAGTTCAAGGCTGTTTCATTCTATTTCAAATTTGACATGTGTGTTGATATCAGAAATATAATGTGAACTCATAACCATTGTAACATCATAAATCAGCAGTGACATCAAATTGTCATTATGATACCATCAGCTCATTGTGACATCACCAAACGACAATGGCATCATAGCAGTATAAATCACAGTGACATTGTTACATCATAGACGTAACAGTGTAAAGGCTTATTGTATGAATTCATTCTATTTCAGAAACACATTTTGACAATATAACCATTGTGATATCACAATACATTGTGACATAACATTGCCATTGTGATATCATTAACCTGCTGTGCCATCACAAACCAGTCCTGTCCTTATAAGTTTTGTGCCATGCTGCCCTCGTTATATATTAGGCCCTTTGTGAGCTCATAGTCTGTTTGCAATCTCAAATTTCTGGTATGACATGTGATATCAGAAATCCCCTGTGACATCATATTGCCAGAGTTCATGAATATTGTGTCACATTGTGACATCACAAAATTGTTAGAACAGCATCACATTTGTGACAACGCATGCTTTTGGAGACATTACCGTCCCTTTTTGAACTCATATATTCATTGCCAATTAAGGACAATTGAGATCTGTCATGCCACTCTGACATCATGAACCCATTGTGACATCACAAATTTATTGTGCATATCATGAGAATGGCATCAACAACTAATTGTGATATCAAATCATTATTTTGACATTATATTGTAGTATTGCCGTTGTGACATCATTGTTCCATTGTGTTTTTACAAACCTATTATGGCGACATCACATCTTAGAAAATTCATGGCCTTTGAGATTTCAAGGTTTTTCTGTGAACTCATGTACTTATGACCCCTAAGGCAAGGAGACAAGCCATTGAGTCACAATTAATATAATAAACCAATTTACAATAGAAAGGGGACTGTGATTACCTTATCCTGGACTGGATACTCAGGTACAAGAGCATCCTTGACCAACCTCAGAACTTCAATGGGCAACCCCACCCTTTTTAATTGGTCTGCAAACCATCAACCAAAAAATTATGATATCCAAAGCTCCAAACCTCAATGGGCAAGGCTTTTTACTTTTCCATTCCTCCCTCCTTCACTACAGAGCTGTCCTTCCTTCCTGGTCTTTCCCTTTATCCCTTCCATCACTTGCTTCTTTTCTTCAGGCCTCTCCACTCTCCACAGGCCTGCCCTACTCTGCCCCAGTGACCACTTGCCAACCTTCTGCTCTCCATCAACTTCCTCTCTTCTCAGGTTTTTCCCTTTATTCCATCCAGGTAGCACCCATTTTTATTTCCCCTTCCAATGCTCTGAAAATGCAACCTATATATAGGTTTACCCCCTCTTCATTCCAACGGGTCTTCTGCCTAACAGTTTTCAACCATCACTTCCCAAACTGTCCAATGCTCAATCACTTCATGACACCTCACCATGTGAGGCTTGACACTTCACCTTTGGCGGCATTCCCCACACTCTCTGGTGGGCCAGGCCAAGAATTTACAATGATTATCAGCTCCCACAGATAATTCTGGCCCCACTGGTTATTACAGTATCCTCATAGTGAATTAGAAGAAATTGAAATTGTATATGTCATTGTTATATTATGAACTTGATGAGACATCACTAACCCATTGTGACCTAAGCACCATGGTGACATCACAAACTCATTGGGATATCACATTGGCACTGTACCTCTATGATCACATTGTGACATCCTAAACCTATTATGACCTCAGAAGCTTTGAAAGAAAGCCTGGCCTTTGCGAAATCACAGGCCTTTTGGTATCCATACGCTTATTTTGAGCTAATGACAATTGAGATGAGACATGCCATTTTAACATCGCAATACCTTTGTGACATCATCACCGGTGTAATATCACATTGTCATTATGACAACATCAGCCCATCATGACATCATAAAACAATGACATCATAGCATTATGATATCACATGGTCATTGTGATGTCTTTGATTTCATTCTATTTCAAATGTGGCAGATGGGTTGATATCAGAAATACATTGTGACCACATAACCATTATGATATCACAATACCTTGATAACACCGTATTGCAATTATGATATCACTAACCCACTGTGACATCACAAACTGTCCTATTCTCATAAATTTTTGACATGCTTCCAGTGTGATCTCTTCGGCCTCTCTGAGTTCATAAATTGTTCAACTCATAATACTTCAGGTATAGCATGTGATATCAGAAATCCACTGTGACATCATGACCACTGTGACATCACACTGCCAGATATCATGACCACTGAGTCACATTGTGACATCACAATCCTGTTACGACTCATGACACTTGTGCCAACATATGCCTTTGGATACATCATTAACTCTTCTGAACTTATATATTCATTGTCAATTAGAGATCTGGCATGAGATTTTGACATCACCATCTCATTGGGAAATCACAAACCTATGTGACCTCATCACCTGTATGGCATCAAAAACTATTTGTGACTTCAAAAAAATACTATCCCATGTAATGGTAACATCACATTACCAATGGGATTTTCACCATTACATTTTCACCAACCAATTATTTCCTCATAATATTTTACAAAATTCATGGCCTTTCTGACTTCTAGCTCCTTATGTGAACTAGTATCTTCATTGTGATCTAGTAGAATGAAATTGGACATGTAATGGTGATATTACAAATTCATTGTGACACCATTATCCAAGTGTGACCTTATCACCACTGTGACATCACATTGCCACAGTGATATCTCGGTCACCTTGTGACATCCCAAACCTGTTGTGACCTCTTAGCACTTTTGAAAAAGCACATGGTACTTGTGACATCACAGTCCCTTTGGGTAATATATCCTCATTGTGAACGAAGGACAACTGACATCAGACATGCCATTGTAACATTAAAAACACTTTGTCACATCATCTCCAGAGTGAGATCACATTGTTGTTAGGATACCATCAAATCATTGTGACATCCCAAAATGACAATGATGTCATAGCATTATGACATCACATTTTCATTGTTAGGTCATAGAGACAATGTGATTGCCTATTCTGTGATTTCATTATATCTCTAATGTGGCATATAGGTTGATCTCAGAAACCCATTGTGACCACATCACCATTGTGACATTAGAATCCCTTTGTGACCTCATACTGACATTGTGATATTATTAATGCAATGTAATATCACAAACCTCTCTTGTCCTCATAAATTTTGTAACAAGTGTCTACCTTGACCTGGGCTGGATGCCCACAGCTAAATACAGCTTCAACCATGAACCCTCAGACCTCCAGAGAGCAGCCCAGCCATTTGTTATCTGGTCTGCAAACAAGCAACCCCAAAAATAATGATTTCCAAAGCTCCACACTTCAAAGGACAAGGTCTTTTTCTTTCTCTTCATCCTCCTTCTCTACAGTCCTTTCCTACCTTTCAGGTCTTTTCATTTTTTTTCCTTCCACCATTCCCTTCTTTTCTTCAGGCTGCTCTACTCTTGACAGGCCTGCCACGCCTTGTCCAGGTGGCCAGTTGCCGTTCTTCACCTCTTGGTCTCCCTCAATTTCCTCTCCTCCCAGGTTTTTATCCTCCTGCCGTCTCTTCACTTCTTTCCTTCCAGGCCTTTCCCCCTTTTCTCTCCCCTTCTGTTGCTCTGAACATGCCGCCCATGTATAGGCTGTACCTACCCCCACTGCAGCATGTTTCCTGCATAACAGTTTTCAATCATCACTTCCCAAATGTCCGTGCCCAATCACTTCATGGCATCTCACCACGTGGGGCTTGACAACCTATCTCCTTCAGCAGCATGTGCTGCCCCTTTAGCTGCATGCACCCCCCTCTCCGGTGGTCCAGACCAGGAGGCTTTGATGACTATCTGTTCCCATGGATGATAGGGGCATTGCTGGTTATTAAGTGTATCATGGTGAACTAAGAGAAATTGAAATTGGACAAATTTGTGATATTACAAACTCATGATATAACTAACCCATTGTGACCTCACCAATACTGTGACATCACAAACCCATTGTGACATCACATTGCTGTTTTTGACACCAGGATCACATTGTGACATCCCAAAACTATTATGACCTCTTATAACCTTTGAAAAAAATACATAGGTTTGTGACATCATAGTCCCTTTTTGTACCTGAATCCCCACCATGAAATATTGACAATTAAGAATCAGACATGACATTTTAACATCAAAAAGTTTGTGAGATCATCACAATTGTGACATCACATTGTAGTTTTGACACCATCTGCTCATTCTGAAATCACAAAACTAAAATAATATGATAGAATTATAACTTCACATTGTCATGTGACATCATAGACACATTATGAATGCCTTTTCTGTGATTTCATTGTATTTCATTAGGACTTCAAGTTCCTTCTGTGAACTTGTATGCACATTGTGAAATAGCAATTGAAATTGGACATGTGTTTAAGATATTACAAATCATCATGACATCAAAAACCTATTGTGAACTCATCACAACTGTGTATCATGAAGCTATCATGGCCCCTAAGTAGCTTTGAAAACACACATGACATTTGTGACATTACAGTCCCTTTGTGTACCCATATCCTCATTGTGAACACATGACAATTGTATTCATATATGCCATTGTAACATCACAAAGCTTTGTTACCCCATCATCAGAGTGAGAAGATATATTGATTATGACACCATTATCTCCTTGCAACATCACCAATTTAAAATGACCTCATAGCATTATGACATTATATTGTCATTGTGATGTCATTGATACATTGTAAATGTCTATTCTATTTCATTCTATTTCAAATGATGTGGCCTGTGGGTTGATATCAGAAAACCATTGTGATCTCATAAATATGTGGCATCATAATCACTTTGTTATATCACAGTTCCATGGTGGTATCACTAACACACTGACATCATAAACTTGTCCTGTCCTCATGTCTTGTGATGTGCTGCAATTGTGATGTCTTAGGCCCTTTATGAGTTCGTAATCTATTTTCAACCTTATAATATTTCAGTTATGATATGTGATATTAGAAATCCACTGTGACATCATGATCATTGTGACATCATACTGACAGACATCATAAATATTGTGTCACACTGTGACATTACAATCTTCTTAGGACTTCATCACATTTGTGACAACACATGCCTTTGGAGATATCACAGTCCGTTTTGGAACTCATATTCTCTGTGATTTCATGATAAATGAGATCCTTTATGCCATTTGGATATCACCAACCAACTGTGACATCATAGACCTACTGTGACCCCTTACCTGTAGATCATCATCAATTAATTGTGACATCAAAACCTTTTGTGATGCCACAATGTGACACGATGTTCATTATATCTGTCAGTGTGATGTCACAATGGTCATGATGTCACAGTGGATTTCTAGTATCTAATGTCATACATGAAATATGAGGTTGAAAACAAATTATGAGGGCAAAAAGGTCTGATATCACAATGTCAGCATGTCACAAATGTTATGAGGAGAGGAGATGTTTGTGATGTCACATTGTGCTAGTGATATCACAATGGCACTGTGATGGCACAAAGTGATTATGATGTCAAAATGGTTATTTAGGCACAAAAATGTGTTTCTGATAACAACTCTCATGCCACATATGAAATACAATGAAATCACAGAATAGGCATACACAATGTGTCTATGATGTCAAAATGAGAATTGTTGTCATAATACGATTATGTCATTGAGTTTGGTTATGTCACAATGAGATGATGCGCTTATAATGAAAATGTGATGTCACACTGTTGAGGATGTCACAAACACTTTTTGATGTTATAATGGCATGTCTGCTTTCAATTGTCATTAGTTAACAACAAGGATATGGGTACACAAAGGGACTGATGTTGAAAAGGGCATGTGATTTTTCAAAGGAGCTAATAGGTCATAATAGATTTGAGATGTCACAATGGAATCATGATGTCACAATGACAATGTTGTCACCATGGGTTTGTGAGGTCGTGGTGGTGATGATGTCAAAATGTGTTTGTGATGTCACAACGAGTTTGTAATATCACAATCAAATTTCCAATTTCAATTGCTACTAGTTCACAAGGAGGATACTGTAATAATCAGCAGGGCCCTGATAATCTACAGGCTTGGATAATCAGTGTGGCCCCATCTCCTGGCCAGATGGTGAGGCATTCTGTGGGAGGGGCATTAATCATCACGTGCTGAGCTGTGAAGAAGTGATTTGGCTGTGGGCAGTTTGGGATTTGACAGTTGAAAACTGTTGGGCAGTTGGAGTAGAGAAGGGGTACAGACTTTATATAGGCTGCTGGTTCAGAGCAATAAAAGGAGAGAGAAAAAAGGGGAAAGTCCTGTAAGGAAGGAAGTGGTGTGATAGTAGAAGGAGAAAGTCCTGGGAGGAGAGGAAGTTGAGGGAGGTCAGGAGGTAAAGGATGGCAACTGACGACCCAGTCAAAGCAGTTCAGGCCTCTGGAGAGTGAAGAGGCCTGAAGAGAAGAAGGAACCGGTAGAAGGGAAAAAGGGAAAGACCTCGAAGGAAGTATAGTTCTGTAGTGGAGAGACAAAAGGAAGGGTAAAAAAAAGCTTGCCCTTTGATATTTGGAGTTTTGGATATCATAATTTTGGGGGTTGGTAGTTTGGAGAACATTTATTATATTAAATGTGTCTCTATGGATTCTCTTGAACTATAGAGGTCTTAATTTTTGGAGACCCCCCATCGAGATAATCCATTTGGATGGCATCAGGCCTTGGCCTCAGGGAAAAATCCCCATAGGTGAGAGTGTCAGCCCTCAGGGTTGAGAGTCTACCTCGAGTGTTTGTCTCTGGAGGAGAATCATGGACAAAAGTCATTTAGGGGCCTCTAGGGGTGTGTCTGGGCAAGCTTGCCAGCCTGTTTTGGGGATCCCCTCTGGAGGTCATCTGCTGCTTCCTTGGGAAGCCATCTGGGAACTCCTTGAGAGGTCATGCAGAGCTTCTTTGGGGAACCATCTGGAACCTCCTTGAGAGGTCATGTAGGCCGTCCTTGGGAAGCCATCTGGAACCTCATCAAGAATACATCTGCAACTTCATTGAGAAGCCATCTGAGACCTACCATGGAGGTCATCTGGAGCCTTCTCCCGGGGCCATCTTGGACTTTCTCCAGAGGTCATTTGGGGCTTCCTCAGGAGGTCATCTGAGACCCCTGTAAAAGTAGTGATTGGGAAATAAGGGAAACCACGGACATAAGTTTCTTTGGGCCTGGCTTACTTCACTTAATATAATTTTTTCCAAGTCTTTGCATTTCCTAACAAATGGAGCAAAGTCATTCTTTTTGATGGAGGCATAGAATTCCATTGTGTATATAAACCACATTTTCTTGATCCATTCATCTACTGAGGGGCATCTGTGTTGGGGCTTCCTTAAGAGGCAATCTAGGACCACCACCTGAGGTCATCTGGAGCTTCTTTTGAATGTCATCTCAGTTTACCTTGATAAGAAATCTATGACTGTCTTCGGACATCATCTAAGACTTCCTTGAGAAGCCCTATAGGACCTTCTCTGGAGGTCATTTGTGGCTTTCTCAAGAGGGTTATCTGGAACCTCCTCTGGAGTTCATATGTGGCCTCCTTGAGTGGCCATCTTGGAGCTACTCATGAGGTAATGTCAACCTTATTGAGAGGACATCTGGAATCTCCTTTGGAGGTCATCTGACACTTCCTTGGGAAGCCATTTGGAACATCCATGAGAGGTCATCTAGGGCTTCCTAGGGAGGACATATGTGACATCCTCCAGAGGTCATCTGCGACCTCCTCAAGAGGCAATTTGGAATGTCCTCTCTGTCATCGGGACCTACTATAGAGGTCAACATTGAGAGGTTTGGGGCATGTAGATTAAGTGTCTGTGGCTATTGTTCTGTGTGTGCAGGCTGATAGTTCTATCTGTGTCCTGTATGCACTTCTGTTTACTCCTTTTATCAGGATGAGAGAACAAGGCCTAAATTTGTCATATCCAAAAAATATTCTCCCCCAGAGTTACAGAATCCCTCAGAGGAAGATGCACTGATGTACTTTCTCCTATTCTTTGCCATCAGCACCTCTAATGTTACGTCCTCCCATGCCAAAATTGGTTACTTGTACCATCCTGAGGTGGTACAGTGTGGTATGTTACCCTTATTACCCTTGAGACAGGAACAGGGAAGAGATGGTGGGCAGGCCCCCCTTTTAATATATGGTATCTTTACAACTAGTGACCTGTATTACTGGAAACAGCAAAATCCATCCTTTTCAGAAAAAAAATAACCAGGGCTCATTACCTCATTACAGACAGTAATTTTCACACACAAGCACAACTGCGATGAGTGTCAGCAAACTTTACAGATGCTTTTCACCTGGTAGAAAAGGGAGTGAACCCTGCTCAGTAAATTGAATGTGGTCCCTGGACCAGACAGTAGCTCCACTATTGAACCAGACCATTTGGATCAAGTCTTTCCCCAGACTTATCCAAGCTGAGACTAACAGCAATCGAGGTATGGAGATGCTTATCAATTATTGCCAGGTTTGGTTAGCAGGGATACCGCAGAGGCTAGAAAGCCAGAAAGGTGAGTGAGATGGGAGAGTTCCCCAGTGAGTACCCTAATGCTTTTCTGAAACTTCTCCCAGAAGCCTATAGGACCTATAGGCCTATAGATCTTGAAGCCCTGAAGAATCAAAGAGCCCTAAATATGGCCTTTGTTAGTCAGCCCCATATCTTAGAAGAAAGCTTCAAAAGTTATAAGGTTTTGAGGGAAAGGTGTATTTTGAGTTGAAAGTGGTTGCCCAGTGGGTGTTTGATAACAGAGGTACCCTGGAAAAAAAAAGAGTAAGAAGGGGGTTTGAGTTTTGTTAGGAGCACCAGAATAGGGATCAAGAAACCTTGGCAAAGACAGTACAATTCATTTGCAAATAGCAGTAGGGAACCTCTAGGACTAGATCAGTGTGCTTATGGCAAGCAAAATGGACATTGGAAAAAGGAATGTCCAAGGGGGAGAAAGATTCAAAAGGACAGGTTATGTAATCCCATTAACACCTGGAAAATGTGTTCGTATCTCTGGAGAAACCTGCAAAGGAGCTTGTGGCTCTGAATTCCAACTGTGTTCAATTTAAAAACAGCCCTATAAACTTAAGAAGAAATGTGGCAAACAAAAAATTTACACACTTCTATCTCAAAACACAAGTTATAAAATACTGAATCTCCAATATGTGCCAAACAAAACCCACTAAGAGGTTAAAAGCAAATAGAAGAGCACACTGGAGAAACCAGAGAATTATTGACATGAAGAAAAGTTTTGAAGATATAAATTACGAACTTGTGAGAGTAAAAAATGAGAAGAAAATCCTCAAAAGGAACCTAGAAAATAGAATCAAATGAAATTCAAGTACATTAGCCTGAGTGAGCATGAGGCAAGTTAGGGGACCACAGGTCAGAGGCCAACAGAAGCACAAGACAGCAATGCTACCATCCTTGCTAACCACAACTGAGGCCAAGAAGAGATCCTGATGCTTCATTAAGAAATAGTGGACATAATAAAAGAGCTGGACCTGATATAAGAATGTATTAGGTTGAAGTACATGTTGATTATAAGCTTTGAAGAGTGTCACCAGATATTAAAACAAAAGAGAAAGAAGATGAGAGTAGTTATAGAGAAAAACGAGGAAGTGCTATGTCATAGAAGATGAGGCCAAGAAAAGTGAACAGGAAATATCAGGCTCAAGAAAGAGATTGTTACTCTTCAGTAAGAGTTAAAGGACCACATGGTCTGATAAAGAATGCCGGGGAAAGGAAAAGAGCATTAGGAAGAAAAACAGAAGAGCTAAACAAACAGTTGAAAGATCTGTCACAAAAATACACTGACGTGGAAAACTAGAAAGAGAAACTACTAGAGTAAAAGGCGAAAAAGACTGCTGAGATCTTCACCATAAATGTAATGCAGAAACATCATGTCCCAATGGAACAGGTGGAGGTGGGAAAAATTACCTCTCAATAACACCTTTGTGAACTTAAGGGAGGAGCTGAAGAGCAAGCAAAGGGGTTGTGAGGAGGAACAGCAGTTGGCCAGTCAAAGGAACTCTCATGTGACCCTGCCAAAACACTTGCAGGTTAAGGAGCACATTGAGAAGGAGAGTGGGATCATGAAAGGAAGTTTGAGAGAAAAGGAGCAGAATAAAATGGAAGAAGTCTCCCAGGTTCAGAGTACTCTACAGGAATTAAAGAAACTAGAGACCCTAAGATACAGAGAAACATCTGAGCTGATTAGGTAGCTTGGGAGACCACTCTAAAACCAGCGAGGTCTCTAGAGCTACTAGTTGTTAAGATTAAAGGAAGAAGCAAAAACAGTGGTAATAAGTGTGCAAATTTTGAAACTAAACTTGGGAAAAATGCATACAGGCTTTCTGTCAGTTTACATGTAGATATTTGCACCAAGGTAAATTGCCCGAGGCCACTGCCTAAGACAGTTCTGAAAACCAGTGGGGCCTCAGCCTGATAATCCTTTGTAATGTGTGTAGGTAATTTCCAACAGGTAAAAGCTGAAAAGCTGGAACATGGAAAGAATTCATATGTGAGGAACATCAGATGGTGAATTTGGGCAAATGGACTTCACAGAGGTAAAGCCTGGCAAGTATGGGTATTGGTATCTATTATAATAGTGGACACTTTTTCAGGCTGAGCTGAGGCATGTAATAATTCCTTGATTTGACTTACCCTTAGCTGTGGGGTCCAAAGTTGGCCCTGCATTCATGGCCCAAGTTCTCAATTATTAACTAATGCTCTAGGAATAAATTGGATGTTACAATCCATATATAGACCTCAGAGTTCAAGGCACTAGAAAGAATGAATATGACCTTAAAGGAAACTTTAACTAAATTAAATACAGAGACTGGCCATGGCTACGTAAGTCTCCTTCACTTTGCTCTTCTTAGAGCAAGATGTAGCCCTTATGTTAAAGAATTTAATCCCTTTGAAATACCTTAGGGTAGACCACCCCCTTTGTTCCCTAATCTTGTGAAGGCTATATTAACAGAAATGTCTAACTACAAACTGCTGGCTTTACAACATATTCTTTTATGTACCTATCATTTGGTAACCAAGGCCCACTTGCCGCCTAAGAAAAATTTCACCTGAAAAGAAGGGGCCAAGTTGGCAATGGAACAGCAGGGAAACACCACAGCTCTCTCCAACCAAATAGTGTGTTTGGCTTTCAATGCTCTGTTTCACCAAGTGACACCCCCACCCAAAAAAGCAATTGCTCAGAGAAATATAGGAAGTGAAAAAAGAAAAAGGAAAAACCTACACAGACAGTAAAGTGGGAAGATCCTTCCCCCACGCCTTGTTGGTGATGGGGCTCTGTGCTGAGCAGCGTAAGTTGTGGGGATTCGTACCAGGTTGCTTAAATATCCCGGCTCTGGACCCTCTGAAGACCACACACTGGCAAGCATCCCAAGGCTCCCAGAAGACTCCCAAGGTACGGTGCCAACCCAGAGAATACAAACAGAAATCTCAAATGCATAGCCGGCATGAAGACTTCCCTCACTGGCCCTGGCACAGCGCCTCTGCCTGGTTGGTGCAAGCAGCCCAATCCAGTCAGGAACAGCAGCAGCTATCAGCAGTGGTGAATGACCCTAGACTCACACTGTGTTACCTCTGTCCTGCTGGTGTAAACAGCCTAGCCTAACCTGGAGCAGCAGCAGCAGCTGGCAGTGGCGGCAAACCACCAAGACTCCGGGCACAATGCCTCTTGGCACTAGCCCACAGGAACAGCCCAGACCAGCCCAGGGCGGCAGCGGTAGCTGGGGCGGGGACAGCTGCAGTGAACAACTCCAGACCCGTGGTGGTTTGTGCCTCTCCATACTGGTCCCATAAGCGGCCCAGCCAAGCCAGAGGCAGCAGCAGTGTCTAACACCTGACTCGTAGTGGAGTGCCTGGCTTGCATATGTGGCCCAGCTGATCCTGGGCAGTGGCAGCAGCTCAGGCAGTGGCATCAGCTGTGGCGGCATTAGCGGCATCGACAGCGGCAGTAAACAAATACAGACCTGTAGTGGGGTGCGACGTCTCTCCATACTGGCTTGCATAAGCTGGGCTAGCCCATGCTGGCAAAGGTGGTGAACAGTCCCAGACTTGAGGCAGGGTGTGGTGCTGAATTACCCCAGAAAATCCTCATGAACATTCCTGCCTGGGATGGCTTTAAAACTGAATACACAGATGTGAGCCTCCTAAGTAGCTAGAATTACAGGGATTCGCACCAGCAGGGTCTTATTCTTGCAAACTCCCTCACTTTTTCTCAAATAGATCATTTGTTAGTTCATACAAGGAATTTAAGCAAATGCTTGATAAGGAATGTACTCATCATCTTGCCCATGTAATTGTAACCCCTCTGTACAGTATTTTCACAATAAAAAAATAAATTAAAAAATTGAAAAATTAAAAAAAGAAAACAAGAGGATCGACATAATACT
The DNA here is from genome assembly GCF_019054845.1 of Dipodomys spectabilis. Taxonomy (NCBI): domain Eukaryota; kingdom Metazoa; phylum Chordata; class Mammalia; order Rodentia; family Heteromyidae; genus Dipodomys; species Dipodomys spectabilis. The sequence continues at coordinate 220,140 of NW_024871102.1, forward strand.
CTGTATTCTATCTGACCATACTGGAATCAAACTAGTTCTCTCAATAACAAGGCATAAAGTAGAAAAAACTTAAACATATGGAAATTAAACAACAATCTGTTGAACAATAGATAGGTTACAGAAGAAATTAAAGAAAAAAGTAAAAAGTTCCTACAATTCAATGAAAATGAAAATACATTACGAAGAAACCTATGGGACCCAGCGAAAGGAGTCCTGAGGGGCAAATTTATTGCACTCAGCACACATATCAAGACCAATAGAAAGCCTACGGATTGGGAGATCTTCACTAGCCATACAGTGGACAAGGGTCTCATATCTAAAATATACTTGAAACTCAAAAAATTAAATCCCCCAATAACAAATCCTCAAAGAAACAACTGCCCAATAAATAAGTGGGCTAAAGACTTAAACAGAAACTTCTCTGAAGAGGAAAGATGGATGGCCAATAGACACATGAAGAAATGCTCAACCTCCCTAGCCATAAAAGAAATGCAAATCAAAACAACATTAAGATACCACCTCACCCCAGTTATAATGGCTAAAATCAAGACCTCTAATAACAACAGATGCTGGAGGGGATGTGGACAGAAGGGAACCTTACTAATTGTTGGTGGGAGTGTAAACTTGTTCAACCAGTTTGGAAAGTAGTATGGAGATTCCTCAAAAGACTCCACATAGAGCTCCCCTATGACCCAGCAATCCACTTTTGGGTGTTTACCCAAATGATCACAAACAAGACCACACTAAAGGTACCATCATGACTATGTTTATTGCAGCATTATTTACCATAACTAAGATATGGAACCAACCCAGATGCCCCTCAGTAGATGAATGGATCAAGAAAATGTGGTATATATACACAATGGAATTCTATGCCTCCATCAGAAAGAATGACATTGCTCCATTTGTTAGGAAATGGAAAGACTTGGAAAAAATTATATTAAGTGAAGTAAGCCAGGCCCAAAGAAACACAAGTCCATGGTTTCCCTTTTTTGCAATATCTAGTTTATGTCTGAGTCAAGCAGAAAAGGTCAGATATGGTGATGTTAGGGAAATGAACCCTAAGATATATATTCAAATGTTTTTTTTTTCTTTCATGTGATTGTCTCTAACAAATTTATAAGATTATTTCTTTGTTGCTTTGTATGTCCCTCCCCCACAGTATAATCCCTGCTTTCACTGTATTTGATGTCGGTATAATTTGTGGAGGGGAAGGGGAAAAACAAATAATTTAAATAGGGATACAGGTGGACCTATTGCAACAATGAGATGTACAAGTCGTTATGTCGAAAACTAACTTTACAACTTTGGTGGGGGAGGAGGGGGAGAGGGGAGGATTGGGTGGGGGAGCAGGGGGAGGATGGGGAGGGATGGGAAGGGGAAACAAAGAGGAGGCTACAATGCTTGATAAGGAATGTACTCATCATCTTGCCCATGTAATTGTAACCCCTCTGTACAGTATTTTCACAATAAAAAATAAATTAAAAAATTAAAAAAAGAAAACATAGACCAAGTAAACAATGTTATGATGCAACTAAAACTGCTAGAGAAACAAGAAAAAATTGAACTAAATTTGCTAGACAGAAAAAGATAAGTGAAATAAGAGCTGAAATTAATGAGATACAAAGAAAATTAAAAATAAAATTAATAAAACAAAAAGCTGTTTAAAAAATATCTCAATAAAGCTGACAGACCACTGGCAAGAGTAATGAACAAAAGAGAGGAGACCCAAATCAATAATATCAGAAATACCACAGGAAAAATTACAACAAATATCCAAGACATCCAATCATAAAGAAATAATTCCAGACTCTACTCACAAAGGAAGGAAAACCTAGCAGAGATGGATGAATTTCTATCGAAATACAAATTGCTATCTCCTCCCTTTCCATTTCAGACAGGCTTCTCCACCATGTATGGTGGTGGCAGCAGTCCGGTAAATAAACTTCTTTTCCTGCCTGAATAGCTTGTGGTGTTCTCTTCATCCACTACCTAATGAAATCTACCTATTTAATATACCTTACATATGATGCCGTGACTCAGATGGGGTTTTTGAGTTGGAAATGTTAGAATTTCCCAACCACCCCTCTTCTGCGAACCAAACTGCCTGGGACATCACGTGAGACTTTTCACCAATACCATTGCTGGCCTTCATATCCACGTCCACACCACTTCTCTACTCTGGTGAGTGCAACTACTCTCTATGGCTCTCTGTTGCTCAATCTCTGTTCAGATGTGGTGTCATGCCACATGCTCCTATGGTCTTTAGCCAAATGGCTGGTAACCTCCGATGCTGAGGATTCTTGGTTGGGTGCTTGGCCATTTCTCTCTTTAGGGCTCTGGGGGAAGTCGGAATGCTGCTTCTGCCTGGTCAGCTTTCCATCACTCTCCAGACTGACTCTCCTACACATTCAATGGGGTGCTGCGAGTCATTCTCCAGCTGTGAAACCCCTCTGAAATGCCTCCTGCACTCCCTGGATAGACAGAGCACATAATATTTTTATGCTGTTCTCAGATTTAGATAATTTTTGCCTCTGCAATTTTGGTATATGTTCAGAAGTCTGTTTACTTTCAGGCTTTCTCTGCTCTCTGCTATTCATGTTCAACTTTCTATATCTCTCCCTTTCTTTTCTAAATTTTTTTGGATTGTGTCCTGAAGAATGTGACATGGCCTGGGTCCCAGGGAGCCCCTCTAACTTCCCTCTCAACGGCTAGCCAAACTAGGCTTGATTTTTCTTCAGCCTTTCTTTGCATTTTTTCAGAAATTTTCCATCTTGAGTTCACCATCTTGGCCACATGATGTTAAGGGTTTGGCCCCATCCAACCCTTACCCTTCCACCAAGCTTACTACTTATCCATCCATCTATTCTAATGTGCCTTGCTAACAAGTTGCTCTTTTCACAGACCCTGTTAACTGAGGCCCAACCATGTGATGTGCTTTGTTAGCAAAGATGTTTATACATTGTTGTCAAATATTTTAGGTTTTGAGTTTTGCCTATTTTGTTTTGTGTTGTGTAGTTTAGTACTAAGTACGCGATTCTAAAATATTGGGTATATCTGTGCTAAGATTCTCACATTTAATGAGTTTTGTCATTGCAGAATATTTGATCAATTCTTGATAAGGACCAGGTAAGCTCTACTTATTCTATTTGATCTCCTTGTTGCTTTAATTGGAAATAACAAAGGGCTTTTGTGGCAAAGATTTCAGTTCAAACCAGCCCGAGCTGAAAAATCCCTCAGACTCCATCTCCCAACTAACCTGCAAAGAGCCAGGCTGGAAGCATGGCTTGAGCCTCTTATCTCTAACCAGCAAACACTGCAAGTGGTACTATAACTCAAAGTGGTAGAGTGCTAGCCTTGAGCAGAAGTGCTCAGGGACAGTGGCCAGGCCTTTTGTTCAAACCTCCTTGAATACCAACTGGGACAAACCATCTCAGCAATGAGCACGTAGACTCAGCCAGTCTGGGGAGCAAGGGAACATGGGGAGGAGTAAGGAGATGCTATCACATTATCCACTTTGTGCCTGTCCTTTCAAAATTAACCAGAGCCAGAAGGTCAATAGAAGTAAGAAGACTGCCCATCTAATATCCATACCTGTCTACCTTTCAACTGGACAGGAATCTATATTCTTGCCTTTGTCACTTGACTAGGGATATTTCTACCAACATTTTCAGCCTCAAGTCCTTCCTCTTGCCATTTATTTGCTCTCCAGTATTTTTCAGTCTCTGAATGCCTCATGAGACTTCTCCAGACTTCATCCAAGAGACTTGCCTCCTCCAGATTGCATCTAAGGACTCAATGCCCAAGTGAGAGCTGTTGCCTGCTGCCTTCTCCCAGAGGGGACCACATCTCAGCCTTTTACCCCTACTGTCAATGGCCCTTGCAAACAGGAAGTTGCCAGAGAGAATCTTCACCCTTTTTCTTAATTATTGAAAGGCTGAAATGTAAAGTCTCAACAGGGGCACCTCCCTCCCTCTTGGCTAACTTTCCCCCCAGTAACTGTCAGACCTGGAAGCCATCATCTTCCCTTCCTGCTAGGTAACATGCTGAGCCACCTCTGGTCACATGCCTCCCATCTGACCTTAGGAGGGCCACGGACCCTGAGGTCACATCCAAATCCAGTGTGGCCACACCAGGGGACTCAGCACCATTAAATTATAAGACCAAGGGATCTTTGTGCCCTGGAACTGTCTACTCCCTCGGGCCTGGTTGGTGGCATAGAGAGCTTGGGAGGACCTGGGGATGGGGTCACAGGGGGAGGCTCCCCAAGGGGACAGAGAGCATGGCCAGCACTTAGTAAGGGTACAAGCCCTGATAGTATGGAGCATATTGGTATGGGTCAGACTCTGGGTCTTCTCATCATGATGTCTGATGGGCAAGGCCAACCCTATTTTAAATCTTGCCCTCTGATCTTCAGATCTCAGCCTCCTGAGTAGATTGGATTATAGGCATGAGCCTCTGGCACTAAGCCTTTGATTCTTTTTGGTATATTAGGGTTTGAACTCAAAACCTTAGGCTTGCCAATCAGGTCTTCTACCATCGGAGCCAAGCCTTTCTCTCGTGGACATTTCCAAGAGAGAGACTCAATATAAGATCAGGTGAGGCTGGATCACAGTCCTCCTGTGACAGGTGTGCACCACCACCTGGTCCTCTGTAACTGGGATCCTAGACATGTAGCACCATGCTCAGTCATCAGTTTATATGGATTTCCCAAACTTTTAGTCCAAGGCAGCTGATTCTTGACCACAATTAAAGCTCTGGGTTGGGCCTGGAACCATCGGACCTGAGCCTCCTCACAGGACAGTTGTGAGGAAACAAGGGATCAATGCAGGGGGATTTCTGGGCCAGGACCAGGCATAGAGGGAGTGGTCATCAGACAAAGTTCTTGGCAATTCTGTGAGCATATGACAGGAAGATACCTGGAAAGGATTCAGATGGGGCCGGTTATTTATCGTGCCACAGGTATGGGATTATGAAACAAAACATGGCTCTCTTTCATCCTTACCCTATCCCCATGAGGAGGGGATCCTTCACTGTTCAGTTTGCAGCTGGGGAAAATGAGGCATGGAGAAGGTGGGTGAACTACTCATGACCCCCAGCTGACAGGAAACTCAGCCTGTGTTCTCAGCCATGCTCCCTAGGACAATGGGTGTTCTTCAGTCCACTATCTTGTGGTGGGAAATCAACATATTGTCAGTCGTGGGGCTTGAAATCTGGACCTTAGCTCTGTCCCCGAGCTCCTCAGATCAAGGCTAGCACTCTACCACTTGAGCCACAGCACCACTTCCGGTTTTCTGGTGGTTCTTTGGAGATAAGAGTCTCATAGACATTCCTGCCTTGGCTGGCTATGAACCATGATCCTCATAACTCAGCCTCCTGTGTAGTTACCCTTATAGGCCTGTGCCACTGGCACCCCGGCTTAAGTGTAATTTTCTCTCTCTCTCTCTCTCTTTCTCTCTCTCTCTCTCTCTCTCTCTTTCTCTCTCTCTCTCTCAGGAACTTGTTGAATGTATGCTGGAGGAGGTGGCCCAGTATCCCCATGTGGCTGGGACCCAAGGTGGCCCTCTCATTCTGGAGGTAAGCTGTGAGTCTGGAGCTTTCTTGCTCAGCCTGTTGAACTTGCTCCCTGAGGTAAGCCCCTCTGTGCCCAGGCTAGACCATGATGGTTATTCATTGTCAGTCCATCTGGTGAGTCCTTTCTCACTACCCTCTGCTAATAAAAGAACGTGAATGAGGAGGTGTTGCATTGTCCAACCACACAGCCTGTGATCCTCACCCCCACCTATCTGACCAGACCCTGATTATAAGAAAATGAATTCGCTCTTTCTACTTTGCTTTTTTGGGGTGTGTCATTTCGGGGAGGGTAGGTGGTGTGCAGAGGAAAGACCCCAGACCTAACACCTCCTGGGGGCATTTGTTCTTGTGACAGAGCCAAGTTATTGCTGTGGACAAGGTGGAAGCTGCCATTAGACTGACCCAGAACAATGCTCAAGGTAGGGAGGCTGTTGAAGTATCAAAACCACCCATGTTTGCCTCCCACTCACAGCAAGGGGGGTGCAGTGTGGGGGGCCCGGTTCTAGGGGATTGTAAATGGATGGTGGCAGTCAGGTGCCAGTAGCTCTCGCCCATCATCCTGGCTATTGGGGAGGTTGAGGTCGCATGGTTGTGACTCAGAGCCAGCCCAGGCAGGAGAGTCTGTGAGATTCTTATCTCCCATAAACCACTCCCCCCACCACAAAAAGTGCCAGATGTGTTCTGTGGCTAAAGTAGTAAAACCTCAACCTTGAGGAAAAGAAGGTCAGGGATGACACCAATGCCCTGAATCCAAGCCCTGGGACTTACAAAAGTAAAATAAATAAATAGTGGGCACCTGTTATCTTACTACCAAAAAGGATGGATTCATTCTTCTCTCTGGTACTTGTAGCCAAAGGTAAGGGGCTTCCCTTGATGTTTCTCTAAACTTCTCCTTCTCTCTATTATCTCTCTTGGCTTCAGTTGCAGGATAGAATTCAGATCATTTCACTTTATGTGACCTTACGTACCTTCCTCTACCCGCCTTCTTTGGGGTGGTGATCCTGGATGTACTAACCACTTGGAGAATGAAGCACTGGAGAGATGGGGGTAGGTATCCCTGAAACTCATACTCTCGCACACACATACTCCCGTAAGCCAACTCAGACTAGCCTTTTCCAAAGACATTTTATCTCCTTGGATTAACTGACCTAGGAGAGGAACTTTATCCCCTGTAAATGACTATTTTAGCTAGGGCTTGTTAGTTGACACGAGATAAACAGAACCTCAAAGGAAAGGTTCTGATGCCTGTCACTTCTGGTTCAGTCTCACTCATGACATTCTGGCTAATCGGGAGGCAAAGTTCTAAGGATCAAAGATAGATTGAAGCCATCAATAAGCTGGAAATTCAGTGAGACTTTATTCTCCATAGAACCATCAAAACATTAGAGGTTGAGCTGTGGCTCAAGTGGTAAGACACCAGCCTTGAGCATGAAAACCCAGTGAGACAGCTCCCAGATCCTCAGTTCAAGCCCACACAAAGAAATGGTCCAATTTGTTTTCCCCAGATTGCCTGGGCCTCGTGTGCACTTTCATGGAGTGTGATATAGCACCGGTCCCTGGGTCCTTTTATACAATTACAGATGCCCACAATACAAAGGTACACACTTTAGATTCCAGGGCCAGGGAACTGGGGGATGAGAGACTGGTATGGCCAGTACCTCAATGTTCTGGGGCATTAGCTTTGACCTGGCTATGTCCCCATTGTGTAATTTTCTTCTTTGCCCAGTACTGGCCACACACCAGCCACTTGTGCTGTGAAAGTGGCTGGAGCAGAAGTGAGATCTAGGATTACCAAAATCTGTATCTATGGCCTGATTGCGGTGGGGTTGTCTTTAAAAAAAATCTTAGAGCTGGAACTCAGAGCTTGGCACTGTCTCTGAGATTCCTTTGCTCAAATCTAACACTTTAACACTGAACCATAGCTCATTTTTCATCTTTTTTAGTAGTTTAGTAGACAGAAGTGTCTCACATACTTTCCTGCCTGGGCTGGCTTTAAGTTGCCATCCTAAGATCTCAGCCTATTGAGTAGCTAGGATTGCTGGTATGAGCCACTGGCATCTGCTAAAGATGTGTGTGTGTGTGTGTGTGTGTGTGTGTACCGGGGCTTGAACTCAGAAACTAGGTGGTATCCTTTAGCTTGTTTGCACATGGTTCGTGCTGTACCACTTGAAATGCAGTAGCTCTGCTTCCCATCTTTTTGGTGATTCATTGAAGATAAGAGTCTGCCCAAGCTAGCTTTGAATCTTGATTGATCCTCAGGTCTCAATTTAGAGTAGCTAGGATTATAGGCATGAGCTACTGGCATCCAGCTGCAAGGATGTCTTTTCATACTCTCTTCTGTTCTAACAGCTGTCTACTTGCCCTGGCAAGTATCTGTGACCTCCACATAAGCTCCCACCAGGCCCTGATTTTGTGGAGAACATAAAGCTCAAACCTGATCCCATTTCTTTATTCTCAGGGAAGGAGGTTATATTTCTTCTGAAGCCTTGGGTTGGAGAGGTAGCTATAGATGGGTGCTCGGCTGGGAGAGAGGTAGTCTTTGTTAGCCAAGAAGGAAAGTGTGACCAGATGCTAATAGTTCGTGCTCTCATATTCCTAGCTCCTCAGGAAGCTGAGATCTGAGGATTGCCACTCAGAGGCAGCCCAGCTAGAAAAGTCTGTGAGACTCTCTTCTGCAAATAACCACATAAAGGCTGGAAGAAAAACTGTGGCTCAAGTGATAGAGTACTAGACTGAATTGAAAAAGTGAGGGACAGAGACCAGGCCCTGAGATCAAGTCCTAGTTCCAAGATGCGTAAGCGCACATGCACACACACACACACATTCATGGTCAAGAAAATCCTGGGGTCCTATTTCTCACTTCAAGGATACCACCTAGATAACCAGAAGACCTCCTAGGACACACCCTAAATAACCAGAAGACCTCCCACTAGGCCTTATATTCTCATTTGCACCATCTCTGAGAAGCTAAGGGCTGAATCTTTCAAACATAGGTGTTAGGTGGACACTTAAGATATAGACTATAGCATTGCTTTATTTATTTATTTATATTGTGAAAAAACCATATAAAGGAGTTACAATTAAATGGGCAAGATAATGAGTACATTCCTTATCAAGGATTGTTGCCTCTTCCTTTGTTTCCCCTTCCCTTCACTTCCCTCCTCACCACCACCACTCCTGCCAAAGTTGTAAAGTTTGTATTTCGCCATAATGACTTGTACATCTCACTGTTGCAATGGGCCCATCTGTATCCCTATTTAAACAATTTGTTTTTCCCTTTCCCCTCCACAAATTATACCGACATCAAATATAGTGAAATAAGGGGTTATACCGTGGGGGAGGGACATACAAAACAACAAAGAAATCATCTTATAAATATGTTAGAAACAATAGCATTAAAGAAAAAAGCATTTGAATACTTATCTTGGGGTTAATTTCACCTAACATCAACTTATCTGACCGTTTCTGCTTGTCTCATACGTATATTAGTTATTGCAAATAAGGGAAACCATGAGACCTAAGTTTCTTTGGGCCTGGCTTACTATACTTAATATAGTTTTTCCAAATCTTTCCATTTTCTAAGAAATGGGACAATGTCATTCTTTCTGATGGAGGCATAAAATTTCATTGTGTATATATACCACATTTTCTTGATCCATTCATCTACTGAGGGGCATCTGGGTTGTTTCCATATCTTAAATAAAGTGGCAAAACCTCCCATACTCCTGGATTAGAAGGATCAACATCGTGAAAATGGCAATACTTCCCAAGGCTATCTACAAGTTCAGTGCAATACCTATCAATATTCCAACCTGGTTCTTCAAGGAAATAGAAGAGGCAATCTAAAAAATTTATATGGAACAATAAAAGAACAAAAATAGCAAAAATCATCCTTAACAGAAAAAACAGTGCTAGAGACATATCAGTACCAAATTCAAACTCGACTACAAAGCAATAATAATCAAAACAGTTTGTTACTGGCACAAGAACAAACCTCAGGACCAATGAAATAGAATTGAAATCCCAGAAATGAACCTACAGTCTATAGCCATCTAATCTTGGATAAGGGAGCTAAAAAAAATAGAATGGAAGAAAGACAGCCTTTTCAGTAAGTAGTACTAGCATTACTTCATGAACAATAATGTGCATATAAATTATTTGGGAATTTTGTTAAATGTAGCTTCAGGTTCAATGGGTCTGGGGCTTATGAGAATTTTTGAACTTCTAATAGATCTTATGTTAACACATGCTTAGGTTTGGGGATCACTTTTTTGAGTAAGACTGCTCTTTGTAGCACATATGATTCCACAAACTGCAAGTTTTCAGCTAGTATCAACACTGGAGTAATGAGAACAAGCAAAAGAATATATATATATATATATATATATATATATATATATATATATATATATATAGCTACTAGGACCCTAAAAGCCACAGAAAATAGGCAAAGAGATAAATTAAACACTAGCACAGGTTTATTTGGAAGAAAAGTCTACAGGAAGGATCTTAGATGCTGTAAAGAAAATTATCAGAAAATTCAGAGAAACTACTTTTGAGAGGTAGAATCTTGGAGTTTTTGTTACAATGCACTGTCTACAGACTGCTAACTGTATAATGAAGGCCTTCAATCCACAAATACACTTAACATGGCTGGGAAACAGGATAGAGAGTAAAGAACAAAAACAAATCAGCTCTCTGGTGGAGAGCTGAATTGGGATACCATGATGACTAGAGACAAGCCAAGAGACCAGAGACAAGACAGAAACATGGAGATACACATGGCATGGGGTCCCCCACCAGGGAGATGGGTCACAGCACACCCCAGTTCCAGACACTGAACTGAATGGTTCAATAACCTATCAGCCAAGGGCCCACCCCTGTCTCTAAGGATCCAGGTATGCCTATCACCTGAGGGGGAGGGGGGCATCACTCTCTCCCACCATGAATATGCCAAACCTTAAATGGACAGCAGAACTTTTCCATCTAGGGAAGATAGGCCTTAACCTTCCATATATAGTATGCTTAGAGGCTACTCAGAGGCTGGTGATTCAAGCCATTTAGGGGGTTAATCAATGCACTGTGATGACCCTCCCCTTCAAAAGGAATGTAAAATATGAAATTATCAACGGAACTAAATTATTGATTTTTAAGAATTAGGGCCAAACTTTGCAAGGCAGGTTTGAATGGGAACAAGTAGCTCTGAGGAAAGGACAAGGCCTTTTTACTCCTTCTGCCCCTTGTAGTATAACTGGCCTGTTTGCCCCTGGCTGCCCCTTCTACTGTACACACCTGGCCCTGAAACCAGGAACTGTCCATTGCTTTAGTTCAAAAAATTGCTAGCGGGGTATTTATGGTTATAATTGTTTCAGGAATGTTTGTGATTTATGTGCTTGCAAAATAACTGCTAAGTTCTGCTTCTGTACCCCAGCTTGCTTGTATCTGCTCTAAAAGAATGCATTTTTTGCCTTTATAAACACTGAACTAATTCAGTTCGAGGCTGCTCATTCCAGAGATGAGTTAGCCCTGGTCAGTGGGTCAATTGAATAAACTACACCTGTTTAGATACTGGTTAGCATCTGTGATTTGTCCAGGGGGTCAGTCCACTTCATCTGGAGGTCCCAGAAAGATCCTATTCTCGCTCAGACAGGAGGACCCCTGTCATGACCTGACTCCTGTGTCAGGGGATAGTCCACATCGATGCAACCAGGGAAAGACCTCTGAGAGACGTTCCTCAGACCCAGGTGCCCTTGCTCTGTGGAGCCCCTGAAATAGACTCGAGTTTGTTCTACAGATATGTTACTGCCTGTCATCATGGTGTAAAAAAAAGAATGAGTTAAGTTTTAAACTCCCCAAGAAAAGTCAGCAAGTTTTGGTGTTAGTAAAACTTGAAATTTAACTAACATTCCTCTTTAAAATGATGCAATAATCCTTTACACTTGTAATAAGTCAGATAACTTGATTACAATGTGAACAGCATAATGCATTAAAACACCAGATCTTTGGTTTTCTGTAATATCTGAGTTACTATTCACTGGCAAAAATTTCTTCCTATTGTCTGGCCTCAGTCCTTCCTCTGACTCCCCTTTTAACTGGGAAAAGAATAGCCATAGGTACAAAAATGTGAAATCAGAAAACAAAACAAAATTATTGATAAAAGGAAAAAAAACCTCTTGGTAAAGAAATACCACAGACAAAGGCTGACCAGTATTCAGCTTTTGTCACTTACCCATTCTTGCTAAAAAGCAAGAGAACATCGCTCCCTCACTCAAGTTTACCAAGCCGGCAGCTTTGCAGAAGGCTACTGACAGCTTTGAGGCTTCTCATCAGCTGCACTAAGTTGCTGTGTTAGCCAGGAGTTTATAATAAAAATAATTTCTGTAATAGTGTGAATAGTTTGATAGTATTGATCATGTTGACCAAGTCAAGATTATGTTTTGCCTATGCTCCTGTGACTCAAGGCTATGTTTTTGCTATGTTTTGCTTCTGTAAACTTGCTTGCTTGCCTCAGTAACAGTGCCTTAAGCCCACGAATTGAAGACCACCGCCTAGTGTTCCCACTACTAGTGGCCTATTGCAAATTATTACATATGATATTTACCATAATGAACAAATTAATTCAAAGGTCATATAACTGTAAGCAAAGAAAAATATGCCAAACCTGCCTTGCATGTTTCGTCTATGTAACTTTATGTAACCTACCCCTATAAAAAGGCACCCTACCCTTATCTCAAGGCTGTTCTCCTACTTTTCCGGTTGTTGGAAGTGGTCCTATGTGGTAGTAATAAAGTTCTTAGCTCCTTTAACTGGGTGTGTGGAGTCTTTTTTGGATCTGAGATATAATAGATGGAGATCCAGGATCCCAGGCCTTGAGCTCAGGGAATTTGGATTGGCATCCAGAAGGGCCCTTCCCTAGGGGATGGCCATAGAGAGAAGTTCCTAGCAGGAACTTAGGCCTCAAAAACCTCTAGCAGCAAGTTGAAAAGCCTGGCCAGTTGTAGTGGAAGAGGCAAAAGGGAGGCAGCACACGGCAGATCTCCCAGTCCTGGAGATTAGGACTCCTCTCACCTCCTATGGAGGCAGATTCTGGTTCTTAACCTCAGTTGAGTTGTCTTAATTGTCTGACTGTTGGAGGTGCCTTCTGGTGCTGTTTGCTTATATCTGTCTGAACATTTGGTTTGTTTGTTTGGTCAACTGTCTGTGTCTGTTTTGCTTGTCATTTCTGTCTAAATGTCTGAGAACCACAAGCATGGGAGAAATGTCAGGATGAGGTGGAAAATTTCCTGTCAAACCTATGTCTCCAACTCCAGTCCCAGATGTTGGAGAAATCTCGGGATGAGGTGGAAGATCTCCTCTCAAACTTAGTGCTGACAAAATTCCAAGGAGAAGGCTTATTTGGCTCAAGCAGGAAAAGTAGGAAACAACTTCTGTTTAAGTTTATTCTGAAATCACCTGATTGTTTTCTTTTTACAGAAATGCATCAAACTTCTGTTTCCATACATTTTGGAAATGCTTTTAGATCACTTTTCTTATTTTCAGGGAAAAGCCAGGGCATTACTGTTTCCCAAGATCACTTCTGCACTCTCTCCTAAGTAGATTGGCCATCCCTTAAGGGAACTGACTGCAGGAGAGATACTTTAAGTTAACCCTTCTCTTCTAGGTTCAGAGAGTAATTTTGGGACTCCTGGTCACCAAAATCAGCTCCCCTTAACACCCAAACTCACAATTCTCTGAAAAAAACATAGTCCATATTCTGTTGGGGTTTTTTGTTGTCCATTTGAACATCTCTCGGGAAATAAAAGTTCCAGCTTTGCCTGGGGTCTGGTCACAGACGTGCTACATTTTGTCCCTCTGTTGGAACAGTCAAGAGTTGGGACATGCAAATTTGCAGCACTTGTGTGGTCCCCTACAAGTTTTAGACTGCATCGCCCTGCAGAGAAGATGAGGGCATAGACAGCTGTGAGCCTCATTTGGACATTTGGCTGGTCTTAACAGTAAAAATAAGATTGTAACGTGCTCTTGTCTAAAAAAATTGGAGAAAAGACAGAGTCAGACCAGTTTCAGTTGACCATCACCCAGCCTTCCACCAACTGAAGTTATTCACAAGGCCAATTGGTAAAATGCCTTGCTCAACACCCAACCCCTGAGAAAATGAAGTTCAGCAATGGTACTTTGTTAACTAAGATTTAAGTTAAGATATTTTTATCTAAAATTTCTGGAAACTGTAAGACTGATTTTCATTTTTGTGTGCTTTATGGTGTGTGTGAGTATGTGAATGTGTTCAAGATGCAAATCGTCCGCATGCTGTAAAAAAATTTTTGGATGAGGTTAAACTCTAAGGAAGGTCATCAGATTTGGATGCCAAATGTCTTAAATGGTTATTGTATTGTTTTAAAGAGGAACTTTAGTTAAAAGACTTTCTATGAATTCTTAAATTTGAAAATCAAAAAAATCTGTATTTTTAAATTTGGTATTTTTATAATGCAAAGGCTGTTTACACTGTAATCAAATTATTTGGCATAACAAAAAGGCATTGACTACTTGGGATTTAGTCCCCTCTGCTAAAATTTGGGAATAAATATTAGAAATTTAAATATAAAGGTTTAACACTGTCAAAGACTTTACCTGTTCTGTCTAAAACTGTATTTCATTCAAGAACCAAGAGAAATGAAAAGGTCTCTGTTGCGATCTAAGTTTTTCCCTATCTTTAGAAGTGAAGGGTGAACAAGCAGAAGTGCAGTTCATCCGGTCATGCATGGTGGGACAGACCCTGGAGGGATTCCACATATGGTGGAAGAGGTAAAGCTGGCAGAAAGGCAGTTCATCTAACCCTAGAGAGTTGGATTGGGTGCATGACCATTCCTTAGGAGGGTCTGAGTGGCCTATCTTTGTCATGTCCCTTTTCCTTGCAGATAGACACTGGAAACATGATGGTAAAATGAGTGATGTGATTATTTGATTGGTATTGCAAAAACTGCCCCTAGGATGTATTATAATTGGAAAATGCTTACAAAGAGGGTTAAAAGTTTATCTGAATAAAGTGATTTGCTTTCAGTGATATTCTGCAATTGGATATAAAACAAGCAGCCAAGAGGCAATCAGTGGTACCTAGCCTCAAGATTTCAAGGGATTTTTTCAAAATGCAATAAAACTAATGTATAAAATGTTAAAGCATAGATGAATAAATGGCTTAAAAAACTAGGAATGGATTGGCTGGAAAGGTGGCTTAGTGGTAGAGTGCTTGCCTAGCATGCATGAAACCCTGAGTTTAATTTCTCCATACCACATATACAGAAAAAGCCAGAAGCAATGATGGGGCTCAAGTAGTAGAGTACTAGCCTAGACTGAAAGAAGCTCAAGGACCAGGACTAGCGAAAAACAAAAATAAAAATAGAAATGTGTTCCTGGACATAAATTTGAAAGTAAAATTGTTCTTAACATTTGCCTCTAAGTGCATAAAGGGAAAAATTAGGATTACTAAAATAATTGCTTAATTGCAATTTCAGTTTGCTCTTATAGGTTTTTGTAACAGTTCCCAGCAGACCCACAACAAGGAGTGAGGATTTTTAAAAGTTGGTCAGATATAACTTTTGGCCCATAATAAGATCCAGGTAAGACCATGTTTTAGAAAACTATTTCTAACGAGCACCTTTATTGCTTTTAATTGGAGTGAAGTGGCCTTTTGTAAGACTCATTGATCTACAAGCTGTAGTCTAAATCCAGCCAGGGTAGAGAAAGGTCCTGGTGAGACTGTCACCTCTAATCAGACTGCAGAGTTCTGGAAAAGCAAGCAGAGTTACTTTGGGGTTCAAAGTGGTAGAGTGCTAGCCTTGAGCTGCAGAGCTGAGGAACAGTATTCAGGACGTAGGGTTTCTCCTATTCCTGTAATGTTTTCAGGGTGTCTGTTTTGACTCTGTGGTCTTTTTTCCATTTGAAGTTAATTGTGGTGCAGGATGATATATAAGGATCTAGCTTTAGTTTTCTAAAGGTGATTAACCAATTTTGCCAGCACCATTTACTGGAGGCTGTCTTTCTTCCATTCTAATTTTTTCGCAGCCCATCTCTTCTAATCTAGAGATTCCTGTTTAGATAAAGTTCAAAGACAGCATTACATCACCTAGAGGAGACTACATCATCCTACCACCTTAGTTAGGGGGAAAGTGGACTGGACTCTTGCCTGACTCCATTACCATAAGTGCTTTCCAGTAAAAAACTGCTTTGGATCTGCCAAAAGTAAGACTTTGGTTGTGGGACATTCTTTCTGCGGGAAATGAATTTGAACCTTCTTTCCCAGGTTAGGCAGGGTAAGGTTTACAAAGTTCAAGCCCCCTGTCTATATGGATGCCATCCATATGGAGCCAACTTTAACTGTTGGAGAGTCCTTAAATTACAAAGGAAACAGGCCAGGCAAAAGTTTGGATTTCTTACAGAAAAATCACTGATTTGGTTTCATGTATACAAGAATAAAAAGGGAATGAATGAAGTAAAGGGGCAAGTCTGGCAGGAGCCATATTGGCCACATGGACTGGCATCTTGTCTTCATGATGGGGGAAGGAAAGGCCTCTACCCTTCATCTGCTTCCCAGGTAGTGGGTATGCCCTGGAGGCAGAGACGGGCACTTGGCTGAAATGTTCACAGACAGACATGTTCACAGAGACTCATGTGGCATGGTGTAATGGCAGCTGGTGTGGTCTGGCCTGGCCCTAAATAGTGTCTAAGCAGGGGACAGTTCCACAAGTTACTGAATCTGTCAGTCCAGTGCCTGGGACTGGTAATTTCTCCTGACTCCTGACTCATCTCCAGTCATCATGGCTTCCCAATTCATCTTTCCAGTGGAGCTGAATTGGCTTGTTGGTTGGTATTTTTTTTTGTTTTTTTTTTCTATTGTGAAAATATTGTACAGAAGGGTTACAATTACATGGGCAAGATAATGGGTACATTTCTTATCAAGCATTTTACCTCCTTCTTTGTTTCCCCTTCCCATCCTCCCCCTGCCCCCTACCCAGTCCTCCTCACTCCCCCACCATTTTGTTCTTTGTTTCCTCTCTGACCTGTTTCCTAACTGTGTTTTGTGTATTTGGGGGCGACAGCCTTTTGTAACAATGGGTGGCCTGCAGCCTGCTAACTGTGTAATAAAGACTCCATTGTTCCATACCTAAATGTGGCTTACAGAGTGACTCACCATACAATATGGCTAATGAAGATCTTCCAGTCTGTAGGCTTTCTATTCATCTTGCTAGGTATGTCCTTTCCCGTGCAGAAGCTCTACAGTTTAATAGAGTCTAATTTATCCAATCTTTGATTCGTTGTGATTCTGGAACTGTATTAAGGAAGTTTAAACCTGTGGCAAGGAACCCTTGTGTTTGTCGTATTCTTCCCTGTAATATTTTCTGGGTATCTGCTTTTACCTTGAGGCTTTGATCCATTTGGAATTGATTCTGCTTTCAGGGCTGCATACAAAGATGTAATTTTAGTTTAGAAAGACAAGTTTTTAACAACAATGCAGATTTTGAGGCTGGGAGTGGTAGAGTGCTCACCTTGCATGCATTCGATTCCTCAGCACCACATAAGCAGACAAAGCTGAATGTGGCACTGTGGCTCAAGTGGTAGAGCACTACTAGCCTTGAGCTGAAGAGCTGAGGGACAGCACCCAGGTCCAGAGTTCAGGCCCCATGACTGAAAAATGAAACAAAACAAAACACAGATTTCCTTTTCTAAAATCAACTGTTGGTTCAATTCTTGGTTTACATATTTTTTTCTGTAAAGTACAAGTTCTGAATGATCATAGTTTCTTTAGTTCTTGTGCTTTATCTCCTTTGGCATTTCCTTAATTTGATGGAAACTTGGTAACCATACGTACAAACTATCTTCACATTTTATTTCTTTTCTTCTTCTTCTTCTTCTCTTCCTCCTCCTCCTCCTCCTCCTCCTCCTCCTCCTCCTCCTCCTCCTCCTCCTCCTCCTCCTCCTCCTCCTCCTCCTCCTCCTCCTCCTCCTTCTCCTCCTCCTTCTTCTTCTCCTTCTTCTTTGTTGGTCATGAGGCCTCAACTCTGGGCCTGGGCACTGGCCATCAGCACTTCAGCTCGAAGCGAGAGCTCTACCACTGGAGCAACAGCCCCAGTTCCAGCCTTTTCTGCTTATGTGGGTGCTGAGGAATCAAACCTAGGGCCTCATGAATTTGAGGCAAGCACTCTACTACTGAGCCACCTTCCAACCCCACAGTTTTATTTCTTAAAACTAAGTCCAAATCTCAACATCCTAAAGCAACTGTGATTTGAACACACAGATGGACCATCTCTTCTTCTAAGACAGGCCACATATCAGAATTGAGGTTATTAGGAAATGAAATCTCAGACTGAGTAGGTAAGACAAAGATAAGAAATCTTTGTAGATAGCCATTGGCACTATTGCTATCTACAAATTCAATGTGATACCTACCAATATGCAAACTTCATTTTTTAATGAAATAGAAGAAGAAATCCAAGAATTCATATGGAACAATAAAAGACCCTTATAGCAAAAATAATCCTTAGTAGAAAGTAAGGAGGAATATTAATACCAAATTTCAAACTCTACTACAAATCTATAGTAATCGAAACAGCTGGGGACTGGCAAAAGAACTGACCCGAGGAAAAATGGAATAGAAGTGAAAACCTAGAAATGAGTCCCCACACCTACAGTCACTTCATCTTTGATAAGGGAGCTAAAAAAATAGAATGGAAGAAAGACAACCTCTTCAGTAAATAGTACTAGCAAAACTGGTTAAACACCTGTATAAAACTAATGCTAGATCCTTATATATCATACTGCACCAGAATCAACTCCAAATGGATCAAAGACCTTAAAGATATTACAGGAAAAAATAGGAGAAACTCTATACTCCACAGGCTGAAATTTTCTTAATAAGGATCCAGAAACACAATAAATCAAAGAAAGCTTGGACAAACGGGATTCAATGAAAATTCAGAGCTTCTGCATTGCAAAAGGCATAGCAAGCAATATCAATAGAAAACGCATGAATTGGGAGAAAATCTTCACTAGCCATATAATGGACAAGGGCTTCATATCTAAAATAAACTTAGAACTCAAAAAATTAAATCCTTTAGTTTTGTACAAGTGATTAACCAATTTTTCCATCACCATTTACTGAAGAGGCTGTCTTTCTTCCATTCTAATTTTTAGCTCCCTTATCAAAGATTAGATGGCCATAGGTTCATTTCTGGGTTTTCAATTCTATTCCATTGGTCCTGAGGTCTGTACTTGTGCCAGTACCAAGATGATTTGATTACTATGGCTTTGTAGTAGAGTTTGAAATTTGGTATTGATATTCCTCCAGCGCTTTTCTATTAAGGATCGTTTTTGCTATTCGGGGTCTTTTATTGCTCCATATGAATTTTTGGATTGCCTCTTCTATTTCCTTGAAGAATGAGGTTGGAATATTGACAGGTGTCTTATTGAATTTGTAGATAGCCTTGGGAAGTATTGCCATTTTCACGATGTTGATCCTCCCAGTCCAGGAGCATGGGAGGTTTTTCCACTTTGAAAGTTCTGTTTTGATTTCCTTTTCCAGGTTTTTACTGTGAGGCAAGCAGAAACAGTCAGATAAGTTGATTTTAAGTGAAATGAGCCCCAAGATAAGGACTCAAATGGTTTATCTTTCTTGCTATGTTTCTAACATATTTATAAGAGGAATTTTTTGTTTCTTTCTATGTCCCTCCCCCACGGTATAACCCCTGTTTTCACTGTATTTGATGTTGGTATAATTTGGGGAGGGGAAGGGAAAAAATTGTTTAAATGGGGATACAGGGGGACCCATTGCAACAATGAAAATGTACAAGATGCTACAGTGACAAACACACTTCACAAAATTGGTGAGGATTGGTGTTGGGGTTGGCGGGGCTGGGGGGAGGAGGTATTGTGGTTTGGGATGGTAAAGGGAAACAAAGGATGAGGCAACAATGCTTGATAAGAAATGTACTCATTACATTGCTCATGTAATTGTAACCCATCTGTACGATATTTTCATGATACAAAAGTTATTAATAAAAAAATTGAATCGTCCAACAATAAATCCTCAAAGAAACAACCTCCTGGTTATCAAGAAGGCTAAAGAATTAAAGAGAGACTTCTCTGAACAAAAAATACGAATGGCCAAAAGACACTTGAAGAAATGCTCAATTTCTCTAGCCATAAAAGAAATGCAAATCAATACAACATTGAGATTGCACCTCACCCCAGTTAGAATGGCTATAATCAAGAAAACTAATAACAACAGATGCTGAAGGGGATGTGGCCCAAATGGAACCTTACTACATTGTTGGTAGGAATGTAAACTTGTTCAACCACTTTTGAAACAAAAGACTCCACATAGAACTCTCCGATAACCCAGCAATCCTACTTTTGGGCATCTACCCAAATGATCACAAACAAGACCATACTAATGCTACCAGCACAACTATGTTTATCGAAGCATTATTTACCATAGCTAAGGTAAAGAACCAGATGCTCCTAAGTAGATGAATGGATAAAGAAAATATTATCTATATCTATATCTATCTATCTATCTATCTATCTATCTATCTATCTATCTATCTATCTATCTATATATATATACCTACAATGGAATTCTATGCCTCCATCAGAAAGAATGACATAGGCCCATTTGTTGTGAAATGGTAAGACTTGGAAAAAAAATTAAGTGAATTAAGCCAGGCCCAAAGAAACATATGTCCCATTGTTTCCCTTATTTGCCATAACTAGTATAAGTTTTGGACAAGCAGAAAAGATCAAAAGCTATGTATATATGATCATATAAGATGATGTTTAGTGAAATGAACCCCGAGATAGTGACACAACTTGTTTTTCCTTTCTTGCTATTGTTTAATATATCTAAAATGTACTATGTGATTTTTATTGTTTCTCTACTGTTTCTTTCCTCCATGGTATAATCCCTGCTTTCACTGTATTTGACATGGGTGCCTGAATCTTGTGTATACATTTTTCTAATTTGGGGAATGGAAGGGAAATAACAAAATGCTGAAACAAGGATACAGATTGACCTATTTTAATAATAACATGTACAAGACACTATGTTGAAAATGAACTTTACAATTTGGGGGGTGATGGGGGATTTGGGGAGGTGGGGAGTGAAGGGATGGTATGGGCAAAACAAAGGCATAGGTAACAATGTTCTATAGGAAATGTACACATTACCTTACTCTTGTAACTGTAACCCCTCTGTATACTATTTTTAACAATAAAAATATAAAAAATGCCTGAGTAACATTAATTTCATTATGTTACCCAACCTGTATACATACGTGCAAATAATTTGGAGAAGGATAAGACCCAGTTGATACAGAATAGGGGTAAAGTAACACTTTGTCGCCCTTCCTCTGAATTTCACTAAATTCAGTGCCTTTCAATAAATTCAGGGCTATGACAAAAATTCCTGTATTTTAAGGAGGGATCCCAGAAACCATGAGTGAGCAAGTAGGAAGAAATGAAACAAGAAAAGTGGAAAGCCTACACAAGAGTACATTTCCAAAATGATCATCACTGGGAACACATGGGAACTGGTTCTACTGGGAATTTCTAAGGATCCACAGAAAATGTAACTTAAAAATATCCGATTGTCAAAATATAGGAATATATATCCACATGTCCAAAAGCTAAAGATGTCAGATCATTTTCCACAGTGCCCAATTCAGTGTTTCTGCATCACCAGCTATGTTGACTTGTCAGGATTTTGTCAGTGCTTATATTTCAGAAAGGGATATTGGAAAGCAATGGAAGAAGGAGCGTGGGCCAAGAACTGAGAATCTCCTGGGTACAGATTCTGACCTTTGGAGGTTGCTATTTTCAGTGCCCCCACCCCCGATGATACTTAGCCATTCACACAAAGTCACAACAGGTTTGAAAATGGTTCAGAACAGGCATCTGCATAGGAGTTCATAAAGAGCTCCATTGACATGGCCAAAATAGACTCCTGTCCTCAATGCCTGGCCAAATTCTCAGACTAAAAGATGCTTCCTTTGTTAAATATTGTAGCATATCCTGCCATTACAGATAGCAGAGCTCTGGAGCTTGGGCGAATGGAGGAGACACAGGAGCAGGCAGTGGAGCATTGCAGAGAGCCAGGGTGAGGGGGCGGAATTAGGGGCAGTGCCCAGCCCACCAGGGCCCCTAGAAGTACCAGGGGAACCGGTGGCAGTGTGTGCATGTGGCCTGTGGGCAGATGTGGTGCAGGAGTAGCATGGAGCAGTAGCCCATTTGGGCATGTGGCATCATGGACATGAATGTGTTCACCAAGAACCTGGACCAGGGGATTGAACAGCTGAATGAGTGCAAGCAGCTAACCGAGTCCCAGGTCAAGAGTCCCTGTGAGAAGACTAAAGAAATCCTTACGAAAGAATCCCATTTATAAGAGGTTCCATGTACAGTCATTTCTGTGGAGATGTGCATGAGCAATTTCAGTCTCATGGAACTGTTTAGAGTTGGTGGAAAAATCACCAGATACAAATTACTTGTTTATGTTGACAAAGGGTATTATTTACTTGAAACAGTCACACTGCTTGTAGTTCTGAAGGTACATTACCATGAATGGTTCACCATTCTTTGAGGAAATCATAAGAGCACACAACTGTATGATTTCTATGATGAGTGTTTAGGGAAATATGGAAATGCAAATGTTTGGAAATACTTTACAGATCTTTTTGGCTCTTCATCTCACTGCCTTGGTGGATGGGCATTCCTTATGTCTACATGGTGTTCTCTCACCATTCATAGAAACACTGGATCACATCAGAGAACTTGATCTCCAGGAAGTTCCCCTTCAGGGTCTGTGATTTGCTGTGGTCAGATCCAGATGATGGTAGTGGTTGGGGTATATTTCCCTGAGGAGCTGGTTTCACCTTTGGGCAGGATATTTCTGAGACATTTAATCATGCCAATAAATGGTCTGACATTGGTGTGGCATAAGTTGGTGATGGAGAGATAAAACTGGTGCCATGACCAGAATGTAGTAACAAATTTCAGTGCTACTAACTATTGTTATCTTTGTGGTAACCAATTTGCAATCATGAAACTTAATGGCACTCTAAAATATTCTTTCTTGAAATTTGACCCAGCACTTTCTAGAGGTGAGCTACATATGATATGTCATACCCCAGATTACTTCCATGGTATCTCAAGTTTCAGAGTGCACATCTATGTTTAGAGACATGCTCCCAGCAACAGAACCAGATCCCACAGCTGAATCCATAGTCTGAACATCCTCTTCCTCATTTTCTCAAGCAAGGATTTTTTGGAGATATTTCATGTTTGATTTTTCTTGTTCTTTAAGGTGAACTATTGGATGTTAAGTAAGATGCTCAGCTTTCTCAGCTCTTTCTTTTTTTCCAACAAGGTCTTGGATTTGGTAATATAGTCAGGAATTTGAACAAGCCTAAAGCAAACTTTTCTTACACTTTTCTGATAAACTATTTGCTTTCTTCTTTTGACCACCTCAATCCATGTTGTTAAGTTGATCGTCAACACACTCACGGCTCCAGTTGGGTAAATCCTGATTGTTCATACTTTCTTCAAAAGGACTTCCTTCTGTGGTCATGCTGGCTTTCACAAATAACTTTCCTCAGAAGCTAGTTTTTTCCACTCAGCAACACCGCCTTTCTGGCAAACGCTTCAAATCTGTTGTGTGCTGTAAAGGAGACCCATGCAGTGATGGGCAGGACCCAAAACCAGCAGAAGCTCTTCTTCAGAGAGTGCAGCAGAGTAGCCCACAACTTATCTGCTGACACATGGAGTTCAAAAGCCATCTTTCCTACCTTAGCAGCTTGGTGTCAACCAGTGCAGCCAATGCCATTTTGGGAATTCATCCTGGTGGGGTCGTACATAATTTTTTTTGTGTGTGAAAATATAGTACAGACGGGTTACTATTTCATGGGCAAGATAATGAATACAGTTCTTATCAAGCATTGTAGCCTCCTACTTTGTTTTCCCTTCCCATTTTTTCCATACTACCCCCACCTCTCCACTCAATTCTCCTCCCCCGCACCAAAGTTGTAAAGTTCTTTTTCGACATAACGACATGTATATCTCATCGTTGCAATGGATCCACCTGTACCCCTATTTAAACGAATTGTTTTTTCCCTTCCCCTCCACAAATTATACCGACATCAAATACAGTGAAAACAGGGGTTATACCATGGGGTGGGACATTAAAGCAACAAAGAAATTATCTTATAAATATGTTAGAAACAATCACATGAAAGAAAAAAACATTTGAATATATACGTTAGGGTTCATTTCCCTATCATCAACTTATCTGATCTTTTCTGCTTGACTCAGACATAATATAGTTCTTGCAAATAAGGGAAATCATGGGACCTAAGATTCTTTGGGCCTGGCTTACTTCACTTAATATATTTTTTTCCAAATTTTTCCATTTCCTAACAAATGGGGCAATATCAATCTTTCTGATGGAGGCATAGAATTCCATTGTGTATATATACTGCATTTTCTTGATCCATTCATCAACTCAACTGAGGGGTATCTGGGTTGGTTCCATATCTTAGCTATGATAAATAATGCTGCAATAAACATAGTCGTGCTGGTAGCTTTAGTGTGGTCTTGTTTGTAAACATTTGGGTAAATGCCTGAAAGTGGGATTGCTGGGTCATAGGGGATGTCTATGTGGAGTCTCTTGAGGAACCTCCATATTGCTTTCCAAAGTGGTTGAACAAGTTTACACTCCCAACAACAATGCATTAAGGTTCCCTTCTGTTCACATCCTCTCCAGCATCTGCCGTTATTAGAGTTCTTGATTTTAGCCATTCTAACTGGGGTGAGGTGGTATCTCAATGTTGATTTTTTTAAAAATTTTATTTATTTTTTATTGTGAAAATACTGTACAGAGTG
The DNA here is from genome assembly GCF_019054845.1 of Dipodomys spectabilis. Lineage (NCBI taxonomy): Eukaryota > Metazoa > Chordata > Mammalia > Rodentia > Heteromyidae > Dipodomys > Dipodomys spectabilis. The sequence continues at coordinate 244,632 of NW_024871102.1, forward strand.
GTTACAATTACATGGGCAAGATAATGAGTACATTTCTTATCAAGCATTGTAGCCTCCTCCTTTGTTTCCCCTTCCAATCCCTACCCATACTTCCCCCGGCCCCCCACCAAAGTTGTAAAGTTCGTTTTCGACAGAACAACTTGTACTACTCATTGTTGAAACTAGTCCACCTGTATCCTTATTTAAACGACTTGTTTTTCCCCTTCCCCTCCACAAATTATACCAACATCAATTGCATTGAAAGCAGGAATCACACTTTTGGGCATTTACCCAAATGTTCACATACAAGACCACAATAAAGCTACAGCACAACTATGTTTATTGCAGCATTATTTAATATAGCAAAGATATGGAACCAACCCAGATGCCCCTCAGTAGATGAATGGATCAAGAAAATGTAGTATATATACACAATGGAATTCTATGCCTCCATCAGAAAGAATGCCATTGCCCCATTTGTTAGGAAATGGAAAGACTTGGAAAAAAATTATATTAAGTGAAGTAAGCCAAGCCCAAAGAAACATAGGTCCCATGGTTTCCCTTATATGCAATATATAGTATAATTCTGAGTCAAGCAGAAAAGGTCAGATAAGGTGATGTTAGGGAAATGAACCCAAAGATATGTATTCAAATGTTTTTTCTCTTTCATGCATTTGTTTCTAATGCATTTATAAGATTATTTCTTTATTGCTTTGTATGTCCCTCCCCCACAGTATAACCCCTGTCTCAATATTCTTTTGACTTGCATTTCTTTTATGGATAGGGAGGTTGAACATTTCTTCATGTGTCTATTGGCCATCCTTCTTTCCTCTTCAGAGAAGTTTCTCTTTAAGTCTTTAGCCCACTTATTTATTGGGCAGTTGTTTCTTTGAAGATGTGTTGTTGGGGGATTTAATTTTTTGAGTTGCATGTATAATTTAGATGTGAGATCCTTGTCCATTGTATGGCTAGTGAAGAACTTCTCCCAATCCGTGGGCTTTCTATTGATCTTGCAAGCTATGTCCTTTGCCATGCAGAAACTCTGCAATTTCATGCCATCCCATTTGTCCAACCTTTCTTTGATTTGTTGTATTTCTGGGCCTCTATCAAGAAAATTTCAGCCTGTGCTAAGGATACCTAGAGTTTTTCCTATTCCATCATGTAATGTTTTCAGAGTGTGTGCTTTCACTCTGAGGTCTTGATCCATTTGGAGTTGATTCTGGTGCAGAATGATATATAAGAATCTAGCTTAATTTTCTAAAAGTAGTTAAACAAATTTGCCATAACCATTTACTGAAGAGGCTGTCTTTCTTCCATTCTATTTTTTTAGCTCCCTTATTGAAAATTAGATGGCTATAGGTCTATGTAGGTTCACTTCTGGGTTTTCAATTCTATTCCATTGGTCTTGAAGCCTGTTCTTGTTCCAGTACCAAGCTGTTTTGATTAATATGGCTTTGTAGTAGAGTTTGAAATTAGGTATTGATATTCCTCAAACACTGTTCTTTCTGATGAGGATCGTATTAGCTATTCGGGGTCTTTTATTGTTCCATATGAATTTTGGATTGCCTCTTCTATTTCCTTGAAGATTGAGGTTGGGATATTGATACGTATCACATTGAATTTGTAAATAACCTTCGGAAGTATTGGAATTTTATTGATGTTGATCTTTCCAATTCAGGAGCATGGGGGTTTTTGCCACTTTCTAAGTTCTGTTTTGATTTCCTTTCTCAAGTTTTTAAAGTTTTCATCATAGATGTCCTTCACTTCTTTGGTTAAGCTATTTCCTAGGTATTTTATTTTTTGTGGGCCTATTACGAATGGATTTGTTTTCCTAATTTTATCCACACTTTTCTCATTGTTGGCATACAGAAAAGCCATTGATTTTTGAGGGTAATATACCCTGCTAATTTGCTAAAATTTTGAATCAGTTTGAATAATTTGGGAGTGGAGTACGTGGGATCTTTAAATACAAGATCATGTCATCTGCAAAGAGGGAGAGTTTTATTTCTTCTTTTCCTATTTGGATCCCCTTTATTGTATCTTGTCTTATTGCTGTAGCTAGGCATTCTAATACTGGATTGAAGATAAGTGAAGAGTGTCTCATTCCTTGTCTCATTCCTGAGTTAAGAGGGAATGGCTTTAGTTTTTCACCATTAAGTATAATGCTGGCTGTAGGTTTGTCATATACAGCCTTTACTATATTTGGGAATGTTCCATGGATTCCTAATTTTTCCAAAACCTTCATCATAAAGGGGTGTTGGATCTTGTCAAATGATTTTTCTGCATCTATTGAGATAACCATGTGGTTCTTATCCTTGCTCCTGTTGATGTGATGAATTATATTATTTGATTTGTGAATTTTCAAACAACTTTGCATCCATGAAATGAGTCCTATTTGATTGTGGTGTATGATTATTTGGATGAATTGTTGAAGTCGATTGGCCAAAATTATGTTGAGAAGTTTTGCATCAAAGGTCATCAAATAAAGGGATCTATACTTGTCTTTCTTTGATGAGTCCCTCCCTGGTGTGTGGATTAAGGTTATGATGGCTTCATAAAATGAGGTCGGTAGTGAACTTCCTCTTTCAATTTCATTGAAGAGTTGCAAGAGTCCTGATGTGAGCTCTGCTTTGAAAGCCTTGTAGAATTCCGCTATAAAGCCACCTGGTCCTGGCCTTTTCTTGGATGGAAGGACTCTTATTGCTGTTTCTATTTCAATGTTCCTTATGGGCCTGTTAAAATGGTTTAACTCATCTTGGTTTATTTTCAGCATGTCAATATTTGCTAGGAAAAGGTCCATTTCTTTCAAATTCTCAAACTTATTAGCATAAACTTTTGAGAAGTATTCGCTTACAATGTTCTGAATATTTTCGTTTCTGTGGTGATATTTCCATTTATTTATTTGGGTGTGTTATCATCTTTTTCTGATAAGATTTGGTAAGGGTCTATCAACTTTGTTGATTTTTTCGAAGAACGAACTCTTTGTTTTGTTGATTCTTTCTATGTTGTTTTTGGATTCTAATTCATTTAATTCTGATTTAATTTTAATTATTTCTTTCCATCTACTGGACTGGGGTTTATCTTCTTGTTCTTTTGTAAGGAGGTTCAGATGTCTCATTAAGTTGTGTGTATCGGATCTCTCCAATTTGTTGATGTAGGTACTCAGAAATATAAATTTTCCTCTGAATACTGCCTTTACTGTGTTACAGAGGAGCTGGTAATTTGTGTGCGCATTTTTGTTGAATATCATGAACACTTGTTCAGCCTCCGTGTGTTACAGAACTTTCTATGGTGGCTTTTGGTGTTGATTTTTAATTTTATTCCCTTGTTGTCTGAGAAAATGCAAGTTATACTTCAATGCATCTGAATTTGGACACGTTTGCTTTGTAGCCTAAAAATGTGATCTATTTTGGAAAATGTTCCATGTGCTGCTGAAATTAACGTGTACTCTGATGCTGGTGGGTGAAATATTCAGTAGATGTCTGTTAAATCTAGTTGATCTATGCAGTTGTTTAGGTCTGTGGTTTCCCTGTTGAGTTTTTGTAGAGTTTATCTATCTAGTGGCGAGAGTGGTATGTTAAAGTCCCCAACAATTAATGTCTTTAGATCTATGTGGGATTTGAGGGAAAGTAGTGTTTCTTGGTTAAATTTGGGTGCTTCATTGTTTGGTGAATACATATTTAGAATTGTAAAATCCTCCTGAAGGAGAGATCCCTTAATTAACCTGTAGCGACCTTCTTTGTTTTTTCTCACTAATTTTAGTTTGAAGTCTATTTTATCTGATTTTAGGATTGCAACTCCTGCCTGTTTATGGGGGCCATTTGCCTGTTAGATTTTGTTCCAGCCTTTCACACTGAAAATGTATTTCTTTTTATGGGCAAGATGTGACTCCTGAAGTCAGCAGATAGAAGGATCTTGCTTTTTAATCCAACTAGACAGTCAATGTCACTTAATTGGAGAGTTAAGTCTGTTAATGTTGAGAGATAGGACTGAGAGCGTTATCCTGCCATTTTGTCCACCTTCTTGGGGGTTGCCGCAACTGGGTTCTTCATGTGGTTCTTGGATTCTCAGTTTGGGTGCAGTTTCTTGGCCTTTATTGTGGTCTTGTTGGTTTTCTTTAAGAATCTTTTGGAGTTCCGGGAAGATGGTGGAGGAGAAGCTGGAATCTGAACAAGCTCTTGCATAGAAAGCAGTTTTAGAGTTCCAGTGAACAGTCCTAAGACAGAGAATCACACCAAGTGTGCCATCACAGGACAGAGAGTTAGTCAAGAGAGGGGAAGCCAAGGAGACACATCTGAGCGCTTGCCAGCAGTTGCCGCTGCGGTGGCGGGGTCGCAGCTGCGACCACCGCCGCGGGGTCATACCTGAGACACAGAGAGTCCGGGACGAAGGAGCCACATGCAGTGGATGAGCGGATTCTACTCAACACCAGCAAGAATCGACAAGGAGCAGACATCTTCATCCTGCAGTTTGCAGACCAGAGACCACCCAGTATCCAAGACTCGGCATGAGTAGAAGCCCGACGTCCTCACTCCTTCTCAGGGAGCAGAGGAGGGAAGGCCAACCGTAGCCCCCCAGCACCGGTGATCTCCATCTTGGATACCGACAAAGCTCGGAGGAGCTGCTAGCTCCAGCTCAGGCCTTGGAATAAAACGAGTCATTTAGCAGGTCACAAGAACTTAACGGCGAAGTGACCTGCCAGATTCAGCTCCATCCAGGGAAAAGTCACCCAGCTCAGGCGCCAGCCATTGGAGTGGCTCTCCTCACTGGGTAACAGAGCCAGAGGCTGCCCCTCCCTCTAGCAGCCACCACAATCAATTGAAAAACAGAAACTCTGAGAATGGCTCCAGGCTGGGCACTGTGAGTTTTTTCACAAAATAGCCCCAGGGAAAAGCTACTGTTTGTTGAAAGGCCTCAACTCTACCCAGAACCTAGCCTCATCACTGCATCCCCCTCTTTTGTGATTCTCAAAGCAGATCACCCTCCCAGTAAACTAACCTGGGAGGGGGATCTCAAAATCTTGGGTAAAGCAGAGCATTTTTCTGCCTGTTCCAACAAACTGACTTAAGAAACCAATCAAGCCACAGGACCTCAAGCTGACCAGAGACTCCAACAAGAGGCTGGTTACAGACAAAAGGGAAATACAGGATTCTTCCCACCCCTCCCCCCCAAAAAAAATCAAAGAACTTTTTTTTCTTCTTCTTCTTTTCTTTTTTTTTTGTTTTTTGTTACCTTATATATATATAAAAATTTTTTTCCTTTTCTAAAACTTTTATTAATCTTTAATTTTTGCCTCTTCTGAAAAAATAATTGTTTTCCAGTAACTTTTTTTTTCTCCTCTTATAATTTTTATTTTAGGAATACGTGAATGTGCATTTTCCTTTCTTTTCTTGTCTTCTCTCTCTTTTTCTTTTTTCTTAATTACATTTTTGTTTTTTGTCTAGCTCTACTGAACTTCTGATCTTTTCTTCTCCCTTTCCTAACCTTTCCACCTTTTCCTCTCTTTTGTTCTTCTTTATGTGACTTACCTCTTGTCCTGCACATCCTCAGATAAACCCGTAGTTAACTAGTAGACCCTATCCCCCATTGTGTACACACTTAATCCACAAACTTATTACTCAATTCAAAACCTTTGAGACTTAAATTCATTAATAGCAGTATACCTCTTTATACCTATATAATATTTTAAGCATTTTTTTAAAGTTTTTCACATCTCCTCTATGTCCCTCCCTTTCTCTCAACATATTCACATTCCTCTCTAAATAGATGGTCTTTAAATCTCTATAATAACATTAATTTTTATGTTTCTATTTTTTTTCTGGTCTCTTTTCATTCCCCTTTCCCTTTCTTCTTTTTCTCTCTCTCTCTACTTGCATCCTACCCAACCTATTTCCTGCATTGTGATTAAGACATAGTTAACTCTCCCTGTGCCTCCCCACACCAATCTATTCCTATTTTTTACCCACATCTCTCCCTAACCCTAATAATTTCTGGTTTTCCAAATTCTTCTCTGCGGTTCGAAGTCCTTTAACATATAGTTGTTTGATGTTGAATAGATGTATCTGTTGAACTAGATTGTAACTGTAGAATATTGACTGTACAAATGCAAACTTTGGTTGATGGTTGCCTTAAGATAGTGTTCTAGCACAAAACTGGTGCTATCTTCATCTCAAATGGGCAGAGTAAGCCGGAAAAACACAAGAAAAATGGCAAATTCGGGTATCTCAATTCCCAATCTTGATAATCAGGGGATAGAACAGATAATGAATAATCCAGAGGAGAGTTCCCAAATAGCTCTACAAACACTACTGGCAAATGTGATAAATGAGAAGTTTGACAACGTACAAAGGACTCTGTATGAGCGTGATAGGGAGAGAGAGGAGGCATCCCAGAAGTTTATACAGGAATATCATAAGCGTGAGGAAGCTACTCAAAAACTGATACAGGATTTGCGTGAACAACTTGAGAATACTCAAAGAGAAAGGGAGGAATGGCGTGAGCAGGCTGAGAACACTCAAAGAGATCTGCAGGAATCCCACAAACGGGAGGAAGCTAATCAAAGAGTAATACAGGAATTGAGAGACCAGGTAGAGAACACACAAAGATCACTAAAGGCATTCATGGAATCCATTAACAAAGAGCTGAAGGAAGTCAGGGAGACCACAAAGGGAATGCTGAATGGAACCCAACAGAAGGAATGGGAGTCCAAAGAAACCATAACCAATCAACTAAGTGATTTGAGGACAAACACTGAACACCAACTTAAGGAAGTAAAGAAATTCATACAAGACCTAAAACAGAGCTTCAACAAAGAACTTGAAGCCATCAAAGGTGACCAAGTAGAAGGAAAAGAGATAAAAAACAAAGTAGAGAGTCTTGACAGCAGGTTAGACCATGCAGAAGATCGAATCTCAGGGATTGAAGACAGCCTAGATATTATAGAGAAAGAACATACAACCATCCAAGACAAGTCCAAGAAATATAATAGATCTATCCAACACCTGGAAGACACCATCAGAAGGCCTAATCTAAGGAAAATGGGTGTAGAGGAGCACCTAGAAACAGAAGTTAATGGTCTAGGAAATTTGTTTAACAGGATCCTAGCAGAGAACTTCCCAAACCTGCAAAAAGAAAGGCCTATTCAGATACAAGAAACCTTTAGAACCCCAAATAGACCAGACCAGAATAGGACATCCCACCGTCAATTATAATCCACACAGAATCAACTCAGAACAAGGAAAAGATCCTTAAAGCTGTCAAGGAGAAAAGGGTAATCACCTATAAAGGGAAACCAATTAGAATCACCTCAGATTTCTCAGCAGAGACAATCAAAGCAAGAAGAGCCTGGAATGATGTATGCCATGCCCTAAAAACAAACAACTATCAACCAAGAATACTGTACCCAGCTAAACTCTCCTTCATAACTGAAGGCCAAATAAAAACCTTCCATAGCAAAGAAAAATTGAAACAATACATCTCCACCAAACCAGCCCTACAAAACTTTCTTAAAGATGTCCTACACATAGAAAACCAACAAGACTGCAATAAAGGCCAAGAAACTGCACCCAAACTGAGAATCCACGAACCATAGGAAGAACCCAGTTTTCGCAGCCCCCAAGAAGGTAGATAACATGGCAGGAACTCCCAAATACCTCTCAGTCCTATCTCTTAAAGTTAACGGACTGAACTCTCCAATTCAGGGACATAGATTGTCTAATTGGATTAAAAAAACAAGACCCTTCTATCTGCTGCCTGCAGGAGTCATATCTTGCCCGTAAAAACAAACACATTTTCAATGTTAAAGGCTGGAACAAAATCTACCAAGCAAACGGCCCCCATAAACAGGCGGGAGTTGCAATCCTAATATCAGATAAAATAGACTTCAAATTAAAATTCGTGAGAAGAGATAAAGAAGGTCGCTACATACTAATTAAAGGATCTCTCCTTCAGGAGGATATTACAATTCTAAATATCTATTTGCCAAAAAATGGAGCACCCAAATTTATCAAAGAAACACTACTTTCCCTCAAATCCCATATAGATCCAAAGACATTAATTGTTGGGGATTTTAACACACCACTCTCCCCACTAGATAGATCAACTCGGCAAAAACTCAACAGAGAAACGGCAGATCTAAACAGCTGCATAGAACAACTAGACTTAACAGACATCTTCCGAACATTTCACCCAGCAGCACAAGAATACACGTTTTTCTCAGCAGCATATGGAACGTTTTCTCAAATAGACCACATTTTAGGCCACAAAGCAAACTTGTCTAAATTCAGAAACATTGAAGTTATACCTTGCATTCTCTCTGACCACAAGAGAATAAAATTAGAACTCAACACCAAAAGCCACCAAAGAAATTCCGGTATCACATGGAGGCTGAACAACACACTGCTGAATGATGAGTGGGTCATGGAAGAGATTAGAAAGGAAATTCAAATGTTCATGCTATTCAACAAAAATGAACACAGAAATTACCAGCTCCTCTGGGACACAGCAAAGGCAGTACTCAGAGGCAAGTTTATAGGTCTGAGCTCCTACATCCACAAATTGGAGAGATCTGAAACTAACAATTTAATGACACATCTAAACCTCCTTGAAAATGAGCAGCAAGATAAACCCCAATCCAGTAGACGGAAAGAAATAATCAAAATTAAATCATAATTAAATGAATTAGAATCCAAAAATCTATAGAAAGAATCAACAGAAGAAAGAGTTGGTTCTTCGAAAAACTTAACAAAATTGACAGACCCTTAGCAAATCTTATCAGAAACAGAGAACACACACAAATTAATAAACTCAGAGATGAGAATGGAAACATCATCACGGAAACAACCAAGATTCAGAACATTATAAGGGAATACTTCTCAAAACTTTATGCTAATAAGTTTGACAACTTGACAGAAATGGACCTCTTCCTAGCAAATATTGACATGCCAAAACTAAACCAAGATGAGTTAAACTATCTTAACAGGCCCATATCAAGCATTGAAATAGAAACAGCAATAAGAGACCTCCCAGCTAAGAAAAGTTCAGGACCAGATGGTTTTACAGCGGAATTTTACAAGGCCTTCAAAGCAGAGCTCACACCAATACTCCTCCAACACTTCAATGAAATTGAAAGAGAAAGCTTACTACCGAACACATTCTATGAAGCCATCATAACCCTCATCCCAAAACCAGGCAGGGACTCATCAAAGAAAGAGAACTATAGACCCATTTCCTTGATGAACATTGATGCAAAACTTCTCAACAAAATTTTGGCCAATCGACTTCAACAATTCATCCAAAAAATCATACACCACAATCAAACAGGATTCATTTCAGGGATGCAAAGCTGGTTCAATATATGCAAATCAATTAATATTATTCATCACATCAACAGGAGCAAGAATAAGAACCACATGGTTATCTCAATAGACGCAGTAAAAACATTCGACAAGATCCAACACCCCTTTATGATGAAGGTTTTGGAAAAATTAGGAATCCATGGAACATTTCTCAATACAATAAAGGCTGTATATGACAAACCTACAGCCAGCATTATACTCAATGGTGAAAAACGAAAGCCATTTCCTCTTAACTCAGGAACAAGACAAGGATGCCCACTCTCTCCACTTTTCTTCAATCTAGTATTAGAATGCCTAGCTACAGCAATAAGACAAGATGCAGACATAAAGGGGACCCAAATAGGGAAAGAAGAAATAAAACTCTCCCTCTTTGCAGATGACATGATCTTGTATTTAAAGAATCCCATAGACTCCACTCCCAAATTACTCAAGCTGATTCAAACTTTGGCAAAGTAGCAGGTTATAAAATTAACCCCCAAAAATCAATGGCTTTTCTGTATGCCAACAATGAGAAAAGTGTGGCTGAAATTAGGAAAGCAACTCCATTTGTAATAGCCCCACAAAAAATAAAATACCTAGGGATTAACTTAACTAAAGAAGTGAAGGACCTCTATGATGAAAACTTTAAAATCTTGAAAAAGGAAATCAACACAGAACTTATAAAATGGCAAAACCTCCCATGCTCCTGGATTGGAAAGATTAACATCGTGAAAATGGCAATACTTCCCAAGGCTATCTACAAATTCATCGCAATACCTATCAAAATTCCACCCTCATTCTTCAAGGAAATCGAAGAAGCTATCCAAAAATTCATATGGAACAATAAAAGACCCCGAACAGCAAAAACGCTCCTCAACCGAAATCACACTGCTGGAGGAATATCAATACCAAATTTCAAACTCTACTATAAAGCCATAGTAATCAAAACAGCTTGGTCTTGGCATAAGAACAGACCTCAGGACCAATGGAATAGAATTGAAAACCCAGAAATGAACCTACTGACTTATAGCCATCTAATCTTTGATAAGGGAGCTAAAACAATAGAATGAAGAAAGACAGCCTCTTCAGTAAATGGTGCTGGCAAAATTGGTTAACTACATGTAGAAAACTAAAGCTAGATCCTTATATATCACCCTGCACCAGAATCAACTCCAAATGGATCATAGACCTTGAAATCAAAGCAGACACTCTGAAAACATTACAGGATGGAATAGGAGAAACCCTAGGTCTCCTTGTCTCAGGCCAAAATTTTCTGAATAGAGAATCGGAAACACAACAAATCAAAGAAAGGTTGGACAAATGGGATTGCATAAAGTTGCAGAGCTTCTGCAGGGCAATTGACATAGCTAGCAAGATCAATAGAAAGCCCAAGGATTGGGAAAAGATCTTTACTAGCCATACAACGGACACGGGTCTCATATCTAAAATATACTTGGAACTCAAAAAATTAAACCACCCAACAACAAATCCTCAAAGAAACAACTGCCCAATAAATAAGTGGGCAAAAGACTTAAAGAGAAGCTTCTCTGAAGAAGAAAGAAGGATGGCCAATAGACACATGAAGAAATGTTCAACATCCCTAGCCATAAAAGAAATGCAAATCAAAACAACATTGAGGTATCACCTCACTCCAGTTAGAACAGCAAAAATCAAGAACTATAACAACAACAGTTGCTGGAGGGAATGTGGACAGAAAGGAACCTTACTTCATTGTTGGTGGGAATGTAAACTTGTTCAACCACTTTGGAAAGCAATATGGAGGTTCCTCAAAAGACTTCACATAGAACTCCCTTATGACCCAGCAATCCCACTTTTGGGCATTTACCCTAATGTTTACAAAAAAGACCACACTAAAGCTACCAGCACAACTATGTTTATTGCAGCATTATTTACCATAGCTTAGATATGGAACCAACCCAGATGCCCCTCAGTAGATGAATGGATCAAGAAAATGTGGTATATATACACAATGGAATTCTATGCCTCCATCAGAAAGAATGACATTTCCCCATTTGTTAGGAAATGGAAAGGCTTGGAAAAAATTATATTAAGTGAAGTAAGCCAGGCCCAAAGAAACATAGGTCCCATGGTTTCCCTTATTTGCAATATCTAGTATAGGTATGAGTCAAGCGGAAAAGGTCAGATAATGTGATGTTAGGAAAACGAACCCTTAAATATGTATTTTAATGTTTTTGTTTCTTTCATGCATGTGTTTCTAATGCATTTATAAGATTATTTCTTGGTTGCTTTGTATGTCCCTCCCCCACAGTGTAACCCCCGCTTTCACTATATTTGATGTCAGTATAACATGTGGAGGAGATGGGGACAAACAAGTCGTTTAAGGATTCAGGTGGACCTGTTGCAACAATGAGAAGTACAAAATGTCATGTCAAAAGCAGCTTTACAATGTCGGTGTGTGTGGGGGGAGGGGGGATATGATTGGGTGGGGGGAAGGGGGAGGCTGGGAAGGGAGGTGTAGGGTAAACAAAGGAGGAGGCTGCAATGCTTGGTAAGAAATGTATGCATTATCCTGCCCATGTAATTGTAACCCCTCTGTATAGTATGTTCTCAAATAAAATAAAATAAAATTAAAAAAAAAAAAAAGAAAAAAAAAGAATGTTTTGTAGGGCTGGTTTGGTGGAGACATATTGTTTCAATTTTTCTTTGCTATGGAATGCTTTTATTTGTCCTTCTGTTATGAAGTACAGTTTAGCTAGGTACAGTATCCTTGGTTGATTGTTGTTTTTTTTTTAAGGCATTGCATACATTATTCAAGGCTTTTCTTGCTTTGATTGTCTCTACTGAGAAATCTTAGATGATTCTAATTGGTTTCCCTTTATAGGTGATTGATCTTTTCTCCTTGACTTAACGATATTTTTCTTGATCTGAATTGATCCTGTGTGGATTTTAATGTGACGGTGGGATATCCTGTACTGGTCTGGTCTATTTTGAGTTCTAAAAGCTTCTTGTATCTGAATAGGCCTATCTTTTTGCATGTTTGGGAAGTTCTCTGCTAGACCCTGTTAAACAAATTTCCTAGACCATTAAATTCTGTCTCTAGGTGCTCCTCTACAACCATTATCCTCAGATTAGGCCTTCTGATGGTGTATTCCAAGTGTTGAATAGATCTATCATATTTCTTCGATTTGTCCTGGATGGTTGTATGTTCTTTCTCTATAGTATCTAGGCTGTCTTCAATCCCCGAGATTCGATCTTCTGCATGGTCTAACCTGCTGTCAAGACTTTCTACTTTGTTTTTTATTTCTTTTCCTTCTAGTTGGTTGGCTTTGATGGCTTCAAATTTTTTGTTGGAGCTTTGTTTAGATCTTGTATGAACTTCTTTACTTCCTTAATTTGGTGTTCAGTGTTTATTCTCAAATCACTTAGTTGATTGGTTATGGTTTCCTTGGAATCCCATTCCTTTTGTTGGGTTCCAGTCAGCATTCTCTTTGTGGACCCCCCTGAGTTCTTTCAGCTCTATGTTTATAATTCCATGAATGCCTTTAGTGATCTTTGTGTATTCTCATCATGCTAAATCAATTCCGGTATTACAATTTGATTAGCTTCCTCACGTTCATGCAATTGCTGTAGTTCTCTTTGAGTTTTCTCAGCCTGTTCACACCATTCCTGACTTTCTCTTTGTCTATTCTTGGCAAACTCCTGCAAGTCCTGTCTATCTCTTTGATTGATCTCAGCCGGCTCACTCCTTTCCTTCATTTCTCTGAGTGTTCTCAAGCCGCTCATGCAATTCCTGTATCAATCTTTGAGTGACTTCCTCACGTTCCTGTATTAACCTATGGTTTGCCTCCTCTCTCTCCTTCTCATGCTTGCACAGAATCTTTTTCGGGTTTTCAATCTTTTCATTTACCAAGTTTACCAGTATTGTTTTTAGAGGTTTTGGGCAACTCTCCTCTGGATTACTCATTATCTGTTCTGTCCCCTCATTATCATGATTAGGAGTTGATATACCCGGACTTGCCATTTTTCTTGTGTTTTTTCGGCTTGTTCTGCCCATTTGGGATGAAAGTAACACCACTTTAGTGCTAGAACACTATCTTAAAGCAAGCATCAACCAAAGTCTGTAGTTGCACAGTGAAAAGTCTGCAGATACAATCTAGTTCAACAGATATATCTAGTCAATAACAAACAACTATTAATGTGCTATGAACCACAAAGAAGAATTTGGCAAACCAGAAATTATTAGGTGTAGGAACAGATGTGGGTAAAATTGTAATAGACGGATGTGGATAATTAGAGGGAGAGTTAACTAAGTCCTAATCTCCAAGCAGGAAATAGGTTGTATAGAATGTTAGTAGAGAGAGAGAAAAAAAGAAGAAAGAGAAAGAAAAAAAGAGACAGGAATAAATAGAAAAACAAAAATTAAATAGTGTCACATTAAAAAGTATGCTAATTTAACAATGTAATATACAGAGAAGAACTGGGATAGCATAAGAGAAAGGGAGGGATAGAAAGGAGACATGAAAAACTAAAAACTGAAAATGCTTAGAATTTTATATACGTAAAAAGAGATAATACCGCTATTAAGAAATTTAAGTCTAAGATGTTTTGAATTGAGTAATAAATTTCTGGATAAAGTGTGTACAAAATGGGGGATAAGGTCTAATAATCGACTACGGGTATATCTGAGCATGAGCAGAACAGCAATTAAGTTACGTAAAGAAGGAAAGAGAAGAAAAATTGAAAAGAATGAGAAAGAAAGAAAAAAAGGATCAAAAGATCAGTAGAGCTAAACAAAAAAGAAAAAGAAAAAAAGGAAAAAAATCACCCACAAATATATCCCTAATATAAAAGGTGTAGGAGGAAGAAAAAAATTTAATAGAAAACAATTGTTCTAAAGTTAAAAATGAAAAAAAGTTTAAAATTTTTTTATAAAAGGTACAAAAAAAGAGTTCTTTATTTTTTTGGAGGGGATGGGAAGATCCTGTATCTCTCTTGTGTCCTTAACTAGTCTCTAGTCTCTGGTCTCCTTGTGGTGTTTGATTGTCTTGTGGCTTGGTTGGTTTCTTAACTCAGTTTGTTTGAGCAGGCAGAAAAATGCTCTGCTTTACCCAGGATTTTGTGATTCTCCTCCCAGGCTAGTTCAATGGGAAGGAGATATGCTTTGAGTTTCACAAAAGAGAGAGATGGCTGTTTCTTCTAGTTTGGAGATGCTGTGTTAAGGCTAGGTTCTGGGTAGAATTGAGGCCTTTCAGCAAACATTAGCTTTTCTCTGAGGGGCTAGCTTCTGAGATACTCACAGAGCCCAGCCTGGAGCCATTCTCAGGGTTTAGGTTTACTGAATTTCAAATGATTGTCATGGCTGCTGTAGGGAGGGGCAGCCTCTGGCTCTGTTTACCTAGTGAAGAAAGCCATTCCTGCTCTGCTTGGGCTGGGTGACATTTCCCTGGGTGGAGCTGAGCCTGGCAGGTCAGAATAGGTTCCTTTGATCTGCTAAATGCCTCTAGTTTTCTTCCAAGGCCTGAGTTGGAGCTAGCTACTCAGCCAGGCCTTTGTCAGTGTCAAAGATGGAGATCTCCAGTAGTGCAGGGGGAGGATTGGCCTTCCCTCCTCTGCTCCCAGAGAAGGAGTGAGAATGTCAGTCTTCTGCTCACACTGGAGTCTTGGTTCCTGGGTCCTTTCTGGTCTGCGGTCTACAAGATGAAATGTCTGCTCCTCGTCAGTTCTTACTGGTGTTGAGTAGAATCTGCTTGGAGCTGCGTCTGGTGCCTTTTTCACAGACTGTGTTGCAGGTATGGCAGTTACGGCCAGTGCTACCACCATTGCCGCAGCCGCGGCTGCTGGCAAGTCCTCAGATCTGTCTCCTTGTCTGGATTTTCCCTTTCTGGCCTAACTCTCTTTACTGTGATGTTACACTTGGTGTGATTCTCTGGCTTAGGACTTTTCACTGGAGCACTAAAACTGCTTTCTATGCGAGAGCTTGTTTAGCCTCCAGCTTCTCCTCCACCATCTTACCGGAACTTCCACTTATTCATAATTTATTTTATAATAATACAAATTCTCACAACTTACATTAACTTATTTACTCAGTCTTCTGTGATATTATCACATTTTCCTTTATTTGTCTCTTTAACAGAAAAACCAAAAGAACACTCTCAAATGTTGATTTCAAACTTTCCCTGGGGACTATGGTGCAAGGAAACAAGAAGTTAGTCTCTATCTTAAAAGAGCTTAATATAAATACCCAAATCAGTATTAACTACTTACTTTGTGGGGATAAAAATAATGTGTCATTATAGTTTAGGTGAAAAAGTTTATCCTAATGCTCTGTACTTTATTCTTACTCCCTGACTTTTTCCTAATACTCCCTGATTTTATCCTAATACTCTGACAGTCGGGGAATAACAAAAAGAAATTTTCACTAAAATGAGAAAATGACTTAAAAGATGAGAGAGTTCAAGGATCAGAAAGACAGGACAGGTGTAGCAAAAGATCTGCTGAACAGATACTTTATTTTCAGTTGAACATATGAGTTACCATTTAACCAAGCAATTTCTGAAGACTTCATCTTAATCACTGTTACTCAGCATTCTCACTCACCCCTCCTGACCTTTTCTTAGTTGTTCTTCCTTTTCATAGTTGTTTGAAATATACATGGAATTTTTTATTTTATTCTCCTTTCTACTCTTCATTTGTCTTCTGCTTTCTCCTTGGCCACAATCAAGTACTGTTTCTTGGTGCTTATTCTGTTGGGCTATCACTACTTTTCTAAGTAATTTTGAGTCTTTGTGTATTCCTTTTAATCTGCCACTTGCCTATTACTCGGTGTTTACTTACAGTTGTCATTGTGTATATACACCACATTTTCTTGACTCATTTGTACATTGAAAACCACCTGGGCTGATTACATTCCATACTGGATATCCTTACTATATTTTTGCTATGCCTTAGGTTGAATAGCTTTTTTGGTTAAACTCACAGAATCCAGCCAGATGTCATATATCTACAATCAGCGTATGTTACTTTCAATGATTTGTTTGTTCTTCAGTTTTCTCCTCTGCAAAATGGGGTAATTGGACACACCCATCTTTCCAATGCTGGTAAAATTAGAAATTAAACGTCAATTAATAAGAAAATAATTGAAAAAGTACCCCACACATGATAGTCAATGTTATGTGAATCCATACCATAATTTGCTTGTGTTTAAAATGAAGGTAAGAAGAAGATGACAATTCTGACCTCTTAAGATTAAGTGAAATATTGAAGTACCTAACACATAATAAATGTTCCCTTAGTACTTTCATAAAATGTACTTTTACAGTTTGAAATAACATGCATACACACACATACTTGATTAAGGATTACTATGGCAAACTCTCAGAAGGCAGTATTAGAAATCTTTGAAGTTGCTAGTAAAAGCATTGGTTCAAGTTTTTCAGGGCAATGTATTATTTATGCCTAAGGTCAAAAAGTTGTCAACTTGCAACAACTGACAGAAATTTACATGATATACTTGATGAAGCTTCTGAAGAGGCTAATTTATGTCATTTTAGAATTAAGCAAACGTCAATATCAATGTCAATAAAGCTTTGCAGCATTCATTTCTTTCACCCACCCGAATAATTTTAAAGTCTGTAAGCTTGTCAAGAAGCTATTGCTTTCCATTTCACTTCAGAACTGTCCATGATAATAAATGAGAAGTCCTACACTAAAGGGCAGTTATAATAACAGTAATAAAACATTCATACACTTGAAGATAATCTAGCTTTAAAAGTGAGTTTTGCCTGTAAACTTATTCTTTCTCATTAACATATTTTGAACAAAGCCATGCAAATATTTGAGTGTGGGAAGTTGTATTTTTCATAAATAATGATTTTTTTTGTTTTATATTTCACAGCAAAAAAATATTGAGTAGAAGATACAGAGATTTCTCCCTACATATCCATGGCCTTCCACACTATCAGTATCCTCTGAGTGGTACATTGTTCCAAATGACACCTCATTATCAACTGGTGTCCTCCACAGTTTCCATCAGGGTTCACTATTGGTATAAATTTATTCACATTCATGGAATGAATATGACCATGAATCTACAAATGTAGCATCAATCTATTTCTCTTTATCCTGCCTCTCATCTCTCCAATGTGTCCCTTGGCCCTTATGAACTACTGACCTTTCTACTCTCTCCATGGCTTTGCCTTTTTATGCCATGTAGTTAGAAACTAGTACATACATACATACTATTCCGATTGTTTTCTTTTAACTAGTGATTGCTTAACTTTCCTCCATGTCTATGGCTGGATACTCATTTACATTTTAGCACAAATTACTACATTGGATGGGCCACAGCTTATCGATTCAGTTAGGTATTGAAGGACATTTTGGTTCTTTCCAAGTTTAGACAACTATGGATAAACTTGTTGTGAATGCTCACACTGTAATTTTGTTTTAAACTTGAGTTTTTAGCATTTTTGTGTAAACAGTAAGGAACATGATTTCTAACAAAACTAAATATTTTCACCATATAACCTTGCCATCATGTTCCTTACCCCCAGCATAACTGTATAATTGCATTCTCACTGGCAATGAGTGAGTTTCTGTTCACGGCCTTCAGCATTTGGTGGAGTAAATGCTTTGGATTTGGGCCATTCCAATAGGCTTATAGTACTACTTTATGGTTTAATGTGTTCCCTTGGAGCAGTATACAGGCATATTTGCCATCCTTGCATATTTTTATAATATACAGGTTGGAATTTTTCACGTTTTTTCTTGGGTTGTTTATTAATAGTGTGTTTATCAGGATATTCAGACTTTTCTTGTCCCTTAGATAGATTTTATATAATTGCTGTTAATTATTGAATTTCTTACCTTATAAATGCCCTGTGTTTGGAGAGAGTTTCATGGAAATCAGTTGCACCAATAGCTCAATCTGCAGTAATAACTTTAAATTTTGATACAGTTTACACCAGTAAACTTTTTTTTGTTTTTGTGTTTGCCCAACCTGGACCTTAAACTCATGGCCTGCGCATTGTCCTTGAGCCGTTCTGTGCTCAAGGTTAGCACTCTACCACTTGAGCCACAGCGCTACTTTCAGCTTTTTCTGTTTATGTGGTACTGAGGAATCGAACCCAGGGCTTCATGCATGCTAGGCAAGCACTCTACCACTGAGCCACATTTCCAGCCCATACACCAGTAAACTTTAAAATGTCCTGGTACACATCAGTTGAAAAGTGTAAGTTCTTAAATCAAAGCTAGTTCTATTAAAAATAGCATTTAAACAAAAGATCTGAGAATCATGGTTTCATGGCTTCAATGTTTGAAGCCATTCTGGTTAGGAATGTCTGTCAGAGTGTCATCTCCAATAAACAAAAACAGGCTGGATGTGGAGCTATGGCTCAAGTGGTAGAGGACTAGCCTTGAGAAAAACTCCGGGTCAGTGCCCAGGCCTTGAGTTAAGCCCCAGGACTAGCACACACAAAAAGAGGTTTTTAATAGGATGGGATTTGTGCATTTAAAACTATGACATTAAGTAATTCAAAGAAAAGGAAAATGAATGAAAGTATATGCTATGTAATAGACTTAATAAGAATTGCTTAAAATCTCCATACAATAAGAAATAATACATAGATTCATTTCAATCTCTTAAATTGCCAGTGGCACTATTCATAGAAAGAGTAAAAAAAAAATAGAATACACAAATGGAACCACATAAGACCTTCTATAGCCGAAGAAATCATGATAAAGATGAGCTGGATTATCACCCTAGCTACTTCAGAGGCTGATATCTGAGGAACACAGTTCAAAGCCATCCTAGATAGGTAGTCCCCTTATACAATTCCCCTTAGAGAATGAGGTCCCTTAATACACTTAGTACACTCCTTCCCCTCTCCATGTTTTAGCATGCTTCCTTCCTAGGCAGGATGAGGCCCATTTAGTAAAGGCAGTAAATAATCCCCTTCCAACCTCTTTTACCTTTAGATGTCACTTCTCTGGGGCAACTACACCATATAAGGCAACAAGAGCCCCTTTGAGTGACTTCAAGTCTGGTCAGTTGCAAGACACCTTATCTATGATTTGGACAGCAGCCATAAATCCTAGTTCACCATAATGAAACCCCTGGCCCACATATCCACACCTCCTATCCCCTTCTAGTCCCTGCTAAACCTCCCAGGTTATATAGGTTACATAAGACAATAGCTGGTGCTTCTTTTCACTTCTCCCTTGTGAGAAGGGGTCTTGTTGGCTCATTTCCTGGTAATAAACTTTTCTTTGTTCTGTGTAGCTGCATGTCTGCATGGTTTTCTGGCAAAATGTAATTTACTCTAACAATTCATTTATAGAATCATTTTGAAAAATGTATTTTTGCCTAGCACTCTGGAATGTCACAAGTATTATATTGGGATGACATGGTTAAAATCGAGTTTATGACCTTATTTGATTTCCCTTATTTGCAATAACTAGTATATGTCTAAGACAAGCAAAAATGATCAGATAAGTTCATGTTAGGTGAGATGAACCTCAAGATAAGGATTCAAATGTTTTTCTTTCTTGTGATTTTTTTCTAACATATTTATAAGATGATCTCTTTGTTGCTTAGTATTCCCCCTCCCCAAGGTATAACCCCTGTTTTCACTGTATTTGATGTTCGTATACTTTGTGGCCTGGAAGGGAAAAATAAAATTGTTTAAATACGGTTACAGGTGGACCCAGTGCAACAATGAGATCTACAAGACGTTATGTCAAAAAACGAACTTTACAAGTTAGGCGGGGTTTGGGGGAAGGGCAGGGTGCGGGAGGAGAGTGTAGAGTGGGACAGGGGTGGAGATCAGAAGGGATGGGAAGGGGAAACAAAGGAGGAGGCAACAATGCTTGATAAGAAATGTACTCATTACCTTGCCATGTAATTGTAACCCTTCTGTACGTAATTATCACAATTTAAAAAAAATCGAGTTTATGCTGGGCACAAGTGGCTCATGCCTATAATCCTAACGACCCAGGAGGCTGAGATCTGAGGGTTGTAGCTCAATGCCAGCTCAGACAGAAAAGTCCATGCTTATCTCTAATAAAATACTCAGAAAAAACCAGAAGTGGCACTCTGGTGCAAGTGGTAGAGTTCTAGCTTTTATCACAAAATGACTCACTTCATGCTCCAGGATTGGAATAAAAAAAATCTGGTTTATTATCTTCTCACAGATCCAAGGAAGTCTCCCTACTTTTGGAAAATTCTGACAATGCAAAGCACTTTATTTTAAATTTCAAAATCAACCCGAAGTTTTCCAGAGCTAGCTATCTTTAGGATTACACAAAACAATTAATTCTTGCTGGGTCATTATGGTAGGTCGAACAATGGTCTCCCAAGAAATAGTTACATTCTAATCCCTAGTACCTGTGGCTGTTGAAGGTAAAGAAAGACAGAGAAGGATCTTGAGACTGGATAATTCAAATAGCTCTGTCAGGGATATAATCGGGACTTTCCTTAAACTAACCACAGAGAAATATAGTTTCATTATTTCCTTCATTTGTTGTAACTACAATGTGCCTATAACTTTCTGGAAGGTAAGCAGTGTGTGAGAAAGGGGTTGCAAATGAATTAGTTGAAGTGTAATAGACTTTATGATTGAGAGCACAAATAGAATAATTCTTTTTAAGAAACTTTGTAAAGATTTTTAAAAACTCAAAGTCCAACCAAATAAATACCAGGAAATGGGTTCTTGTAAGAGGGGCGATTGGAGCCAAGTGGAGGGGTAGAAGAATGAAGAGGCAAGGGCTAGAATAGAGGCAAGTATTAATTGTATATACCACAGAATTGAGAACTCTAAGGGAAGGAGTGGGTGAAAGGTGTTGATGATGTTGAAGTGATGACACAGATTAAGATGCATTGTACAAATAAATTGCTGTGTTAAATGACAAACAATTTCATAAATAACCTAAAATTAAGATAAATGAGGGAATGGGTGTGTTGTGAGGGATAAGATATTATCTTGAAGTATTTTTACAAAAGAGTTTTCATTCACCAAAGCAGAGGTAGATTTCATTTGAGAGGGGGTGATGTAATGAAAGCAGGTGATGTGATGAAAGCAGAGTTAGGGTGATATGCTTTGGTGATGGAAGAAGATACCACAGAGAAAACAATACACTAATAGTCACTAGAAGCTGGAAAATAAATAATCTAACAATTTTCATTCAGCCTCCATACAGAATCTATTTCAAGTTTTCTAGTTATTTTGGCGATGGAATCTCATAGATGTTTCTGCTCAAACTGGCTTCAAACTGCCATCCTCTAAATCCTGCATAGGTAGGATTACAGATATGTGCTACTGACACATGGTTTACCAGTGTTTTTGTTTTGTTTTGTTTTGTTTTCACATCAACTTGCTACCTGGCCTTTTATTTAGGGACTCCTTCACCTTTGATCATTTTCCATCATTTTTGTTTTATGTCACTGGTACAAGACCATATGTCTCAATTTTAGAGCTCTTCAACTAAAAGTTACTACTTTTCTAAGAAATTCCATAAGCTTTATTATACTGCTTTCTGTTGAAGGGCTTTATATAATCCTTGCCCAATACTATTTTTGATATCCATGTAATAGCTTATTAAAGGCAAAAGAAAAATCCTGGACAGTACTCAAAAAAACAGGGCATTTTACTTTGAAATAAATTATCTATTATTTGGTCTCAGGGTATATTGCATGGGCTATAAGAAATCTCTAGGTAGGAAGTTAAAAAGAGAACTTAAGAGTGTTTTTGAGCAGCAATATTGTTTTGTTTACTTATTCTTTCAGTATGGTCAGTTTCCTACTCTACAGCTTACCTAAGTATTGTCAATTTCCAGTGTCCATTTTTTACTATTCTGTAGTTTCCCAAGTTCCCCAGTAATTGACTATATTGGCTATTTCATTTTAGCACTCTTAAATTCAGTTTATTTCTTTATTTTGGGATTTGCCTTTTAGACTTTGCATTATATTCACAAACTGCATTGTTGAAAGGGCAATTCCTTTGTACAACTAAAAGATTAAAATAAAATAAAATCACAAAGATCTGTGAGTTTCTAAGTTGTTGAACACTTGATTGGCAGAAAAGTGAGTTATGTCTTTTATAATCCTTAATGTAGGAGTAAACTTTTTCTGAGGGTTGTGAACCATTCTAGCAAATGATCTAGCAAAGAAGGGATAATGATTGACATCTGATGGGGGGGCAATCTTGTAAGGTTCTGCCCTTAAGTGGATGAACCTGATGATTCACCAATGCGTACCTGAGAACTGAATTATCTATTTTTGAGAAAAATTCCCATAGATGTCCAAAAGTGTTAAGTTTGAGAATAAAGTTTATTTTCCCCTGTGGTTGGGCACAAAAATGTAATGGGGAACAGTATTTAAGAAGTTTAGGAAGGGGCTGGGAAGGTGGCTCAGTGGTAGAGCATTTGCCGTGCATGCATGAGGCCCTGGGTTTGATTCCTCAGCACCACATAAGCAAAAAGAAAAAAGCCGGAAGTGGCCCTGTGGCTCAAGTGGTAGAGCACTAGCCTTGAGCTGAAGAGCTGAGGGAAAAAAGAACCTGAGGAGGTACAAATGTGAAGCACAATGACCAGTAAATAGTTAACTCCAAACTGAACTTTAGTGTTGATTCCTAACAAAATTCACTTTCTTTTTAGTTGGCTTTTTTTTTCTAAAATTTAGTAGCAGTTTCTGTATATAGTGAAGTTTGTTGACCATATATAAGGTAAAATTCCCCATGTTCCTTCTCTTCTTCAAGGACCTGACCTGGAAACTGTCAAGAAGAGGAGACCATCTGTCCCAACTTAAGGGCTCCTCTTCCATGGAAGTTTCCCCAAATCTGTACACTGTTATTTGATTGGGGATAGGGTAACAACGTTACTCTTTGGAGGCCATGTGAATCATGATATCTCCCATCCAGGTTTTTCAGCTAAATTTATTTTTGCAGCAAGAAATTAGTTTGACAAATGCTTGATTAT
This sequence comes from Dipodomys spectabilis, assembly GCF_019054845.1. NCBI lineage: Eukaryota > Metazoa > Chordata > Mammalia > Rodentia > Heteromyidae > Dipodomys > Dipodomys spectabilis. The sequence continues at coordinate 267,899 of NW_024871102.1, forward strand.
TAAGGGTGACATTGTTTCTCAGATCCAAGTTGGAGAGTGGATATCATTGTTAAAGATATAGACAATCTGATTCTCAGTATAGCCCTTTAGGGGATATCTTGAAGTTTGGTTCACCATTCTTTTTGATGACATCTGAAAACAGCTACCAAATTTGATGACAGGTCAGATTTACAGCTAATAACACTGAACATTTTGCAACTCCACAGGTTACAAGTGACAATTTCTGAAAGGGTATTTATGGTCTGGGTGGCACGGATTATGATGACGAGTCACTCTATTATGTCAAAATTATCATGAATGACAAATAACTAAGAAGTGTAAGTATTTGTTGAGGCTAGAGTCATTTGTTGTTGACATTGTTGAAGTTATAATTCTCAGGGATCACATTCATGACAAACATTGAAATATCAGAAAAAGGACACAAATGATGATCTTTTTTACTTCCTTCTTTAAGCCCAGCCTCCTCCTAGTGAAGACATCAGAGAACTCCACAAATAATTCCAAGCTCACCCCTTTGATGTTGGTGGAAGATGAGGAGGGGTTTTACATTGATGACAAGCTTCTCTGTGTCAGATATGATTGTGCCACTCATGGGCTCACAGTGGAACATATACACTATTCAGTTGTTCAAAAAGATCACATTAATGAATATGGTACGCACTTTGTCAGAGCTAAGGTATCTCTGTTTACCAGGTACCCAATAATAGCCATATACATTTGCTTTGACATTTACTGTTATGTCTTGAAGACTTAATGGAAATTTATGCAGAGGAGTAGAGAACCTACCAATTCTGTAATTCCATTAGGAATTAATTTCTTTGCACAAAATGGGTCCTTTTTTCTACAGAAATCCTGTTAGCCTGTATCTTTTCATTTGATGAAATAAATCAAATGTCATCACTCTCCAGAATTGTGACACTGAGGAAATGACTAAATCTCCCTTATTTCTAAAGTGACTCAGATCTGTTCCAAGTTCATATAAATTTCTTCTTACCAACAACTTTTTGAATACGATACTTCTGCTTTGTTGACCAAGTTAAGCACCTTTGGATACAAAGAACTTAATGGAGAGTACATACAAGGGTCAGCACCACTTTTGAGAGGACAAAGGAATCTGGCAATGAAGAAGCAAGCATCACAGCTCAACATTGAAGGAATCATTTCCCCATAAATTTCTTTTGGTACATCATACAACATGAGGGAGGGAATTGTAGTTTTAGACTATCATAAAAATGATAATCTCCCCTTTATTAAAGGAAGGGAAGAATCAGGCTTGAATTTTTACTGGGAAAACTCATTTAGCTAGTTATATATTTTAAAAGATGCTCTGTTTTGTATATGAAATTTTAACTTATTCGAATCCCCTGAATTACAAATAAGTGTTCAAAGTAAAGACCTAGTCATGCAGTCTCCTCTACGAACCTCTCTAAAATCACAGGCTCTTACTTTTTTTATATCTCTAAAAATTTCTTTGGTGTCAATAAGCTGTTCTGCTGAAATTCAGGTGACACCTGTTTTTACTGTATTAGGCCACTGTTTCTGCAGATGTCTTCATTGGGTTGTCAACATACATTTCAACCATCCAACCTGTGTAAAATAAACTTAACTGAAATATACATGTTAATAATTGAGACAAGTTTATTAATGAAAAACATAAGTTTAAATGATTTTGTAGTAAGAAGTTCTGCTCATCCGGTCTTAACTTTAACCTAGTTAAATTCAGATGATTTATTATCTAGTATCTGTAGGGGCAATGGCTAGAGTTAAATGAAAATATAGTCAGTTGATTGAATTAAGGTTGATTAAATGCCAATTATTTACCAGTCACTATGTTTAACATTGAAAAAGTAAGGTAAATTAAATATATTAATAGCTTTAATTTATGTTAGCTTTTAATTCATGACATTTGTTTTACAATATACCTCTAAATTTTATAAATCAAGTAAGGTTTCGAGAGTTAGGTAATATATCCAATGGAATAAAATAGTCAGGCCTCGAGTTTAAATATGCCCAAGATTAATCTTTATGTTCTTCATGCTACCTAATTTTACCTCTCAGAATCTCGAAATCTAAACCCTTACAACTTCAGCAAATATATTCACTTATTATTTGCAGTATTCTAAGTTGGTATTTTTTTTATAATATTACACGTAGCCATGTCTCAAAACTGAATGACAGGTAAATAGTTTGGAGTATTCACACTTCTTTTAATCCTAGATATTAAAAATTGCAAAAGAAGTTGGTTTTAAAGAATTTTAGATGGTTTGGAAGGTTCTCAAGGCAGGTAAATGGAGATACACAAAAAAAAGATGAGAAGAGAAAAACTAAGAAATGATAGACTCTTGATTAGAGGAGGGTATATATGGCTAGCAGCGGGAGAAGAAAAGAAAGGTTGACTAGACCTTTAAATGAAGTTGACTCACAAGAGATCTTAAATAGGAGGACTATGTGAAGAACTGTGCTTTAAGATCCACCTGAAAATAATTTACAGGTTGAATCAAGAGGTAGAGGAATAGAAGAGTGAGGAAACTATGTCTGAGGACATGTAAATAACTTCATGGTGGTGAAGGCATGGACTGAATGGCAGTTATGGAGCCAAAAACACTTCCAACTACTCACTAACTGTCCTGAGATTATAGATCTGCAGAGCTGCCAGGCACTGGCTTACACTCTAGAAAAAAGATGACAACACAGAGTTGGGGAGATGAGCATAAGACATGCCCCAATGTAGGAACACCAAAGGAAATAATCTAATGCATTAGGGCAAGTGAGATAACAATAGTAGTACCTCAAGGAACTACCAGGAAGGACAGAGGAAAACCATCAGAATCAGATAAGATCCTATAAGCTAATATAGGTATACTTCAGGAAAAACAGGGATTATTCTGTTTTTCTGAAGATCTTGATGAAACTGAGACTATAGAAAAATATTTCACACCTTTGAAATACTACTTCTACAAGATGAGGTGAGGTAGATCAGGAAAGTGAAGCATGGAATTGAGAGACACTGTATTAGTAATTCTATTAAAAGCACAGAAGCATTATCTTTAAGGTCTATATTCCATCAAAAGCTTCATTATTAGTTAAAAGAAAAAGAATAAAGTAAAAGAATAGATCTCTTCCTCTGACTTAGCCTGCTTGTCCAAAATAAAGTGTGATCTGAAAACTGAACACGATATCTTAAAGAGACTCATCCTGGAAAAACAAACAGTTGGGAAAAATAACTTTTCTTGATAAAATGTGTTTAAAATTTTTGTTTATCTCACGAATGGACAACTGTCTTGAGTATGTTGCAAAATCCATCCTTTCTTTTAAGGACTTACCAGACATCAATGACCAAAATTTAACAAATAGGTCAGTCTAGAAGTCTCTGAGCCTAATTGATGAAAGTGTACCTGATGTGTTTATCTTTGTTCTCACACTTTGTACATTTAATCACTCAATAAATATGAGTTAATCCCTCAACCTCCCTTTGAGCACAGGCATCTTGAATGCTTTAACAACATGAGGAATTTATGGTTAGATATGCCCATACCCATTTCTGGGTTGTGCACTATCTTTTTGTCTTTCCTTCACTCTGCTTTACTAATAAACTTTCTTGACCTTTACTTTGTATCCTCAAATTCTTTTCTGAGTCAACTTCAGAAACTCAGTATGCAAGGGCCAGGCAGATGACTTCTCCCTTTTGGAGACCTCCTCGCTGGGGCATCAGCGATCAGCAATCCTGTACCAGTGGTATTATCTTCAGTGTGGTCTTGCTGTCGGTTGCCTGCTGGAACATTACTGTGTAAGTTGAAAATGGCTGTCTAAGCAGGTTTTGGTGGCTCAGATTTGTATTCCCAGCTACTCAGGAGGCTGAGATCTAAGGATTGCAGTTTGTAACCAGCCTGAAGAAGCAAACTCTGTGAGATTCTTATCTCCAATTAACCACCAAAACCCCCAGAATCCCCAGTGCTCAAGTGTTAGAATGCTAACCTTGAGTAAATAAATTCAGGGACAGAGTCCAAGCCCTGAGTTCAAGCCCTAGAACGGGCACAGAAAAGGCTTCTTGTTTTGACATGTAATTTCTAAATTCTAATTTACAGTCCTGTATATTTTCTATTTTCCCAATTTGACTGTGCGTTTATGAAACATAGCTATACATGTGGTAGATTCCTTCATGTGACTGATTACCCTTGGCACAAACTGTACAGTTGCATGAGATTCTTAAATAAAAATAGAATAATGATCTTTCCATCTGGCAAAGTCGCATAATTAAAGTCATCAGCAGTGCATAGAATTAGCACTTCATGTTTTTTTTCACAGGTTTGGACAGCATGCATCATCTGTTTGACAGATGGAATTGCTTTCTTAAAAAATATTGTTCAATTTTGTTCTAATTTCTATAGCTACACAATTCCTTTCGAGGGCCCCATGGAAGATAAAGAGTCATGGGCCCAGGATAATTGTCTTTAGGAATAATCTGTTAGCTTGCTTCATTATTTATCACCAGAAACTCTTAACTATGTGCCATTAAAGGCCAATCTGTCCAATATGACATAGGAGAGAACTTTACAGAGCACAGAAGGATACTTTGTATTCTCTAGCTGGAAATAGAAAAAAATGACATCTTTGCTTGGTGGAAACATTTTCTTAGAACCTCTATGTACTTAGTTCTAGGTGTTTGTATAAGAGTTACAGATGGTTTGTGCTTGCATCTGCACATTCTAGCTTTAGTTATCTCTTCAATAGTAATTACTAGAGTTGTTGACATGTCACAGACTCTGTCTTCTCATGTTAAACCTGAATAAACTTGAGAGCTAAAGTCACATGCTTAGTAACAGAACAACCTATATAAAGTAGATACATGTAGCTTAGTAGTAGGCAGAATGATTTATTTTGGTTTCAGATATGTAAGAATGTCCATAAGGAAGATAAAGCAGAAAAATAATCTCTTATTCAATTATAGGTAGAAGTATAGACAATATTCAAATCAGAGGGACAGGTTTTAAAACTATCTGCTATTAGGCATTTGTCCAAGTAATGGTATGATAATATAGCCATTGTATTTTGTGGATTGTGGGGCCTGAACTCTGGGCCCGGGCTTGGTCCCTCAGCTCTTCACCTCAAGGTTAGCGTTCTAGCAGCCCTATGAGTTCTATTAGTCCTGCAAGTCTTAAAACTGTACTTCCTTAATGATGGGATAGGAATTTCAGCCTTACTGGACTTAGTATTGTTTTCTACGTCTTTTTCTATCACCTGGCCAAAATTATGATACATAGTTACGGAATTAAAACTTAAGAAAGTCATTTAGGGCTCTGGGAATGGGGCTTCATGGTACAGTGATTGCCTAGCATGCATAAACCCTGGGTTCAATTCCTCGGTACCCAAGAGAAACACTGGAAGTGGTGCTGTGCCTCAAGTGGTAGAGGGCTAGCCTGGAGCAAAAAAAAAAAAAAAAAAAAAAAAGCTCAGAAATAATTCCCTAGACCTGATTTTATTCCCCAGGACTGCCAAAACAAAAAACAAACAAACAAAAAACAAAAAAATTATTTACTTAGTAAATGCAAAATAAAGAACCCATACTTGGAATATATACATGTTCCTTCCATATTGACACCTGGCAATAGTCCCTAATTCATGTACCTATATTAAGATACTGTGTTGAAAAAAAAGTTTGTTCATTATGTCACAACAATTAATGCCAGGAATGTGCTTAGATGTCAGGTGAAGTTTAATTCTGGAAATTCAAACATTCCAGGCTTTTAATTGGTCATTGCTAATCACAATTAGAAGGGTAGTCTAAGTGAGATTTGGAAACCTTTTTGGTCATTCATGGCACCAAAATATCAGAGGCTAATTAACAGTTGTGGCAGAACAGAAGGAATAACTCCAGAGGGAAGGAATAAATTATAGTAACAAAGGTATACCAGAAAATGTTCTGGGGAACTATCTTTGGTTATTGAAAAACTAGTTATCAACTAAGCGTATTCCTCATTGCCTTTAGCATACTAAATCTCTTAGGTTAGTTCTTAATCTCTGTGTGATAAATGTATCTCCTTCTACCCTGTTCTTTCATACCTGATCTTTGCTTTCTAAAAATCTCAGTCTTTCTATATTTCACACTGAGCATTTCCTGACAATATATACACCAGCACAGATGGCAGAGGATGCTAATATAAGGGTCCCATAGCTCAGGAGTAATTAATGTAACAACATGGAAAAGGAAGACATATTTATTGCTACCTCAATTTTTCTGAAAAAGCTGCAATGTCATCATTTGATTCAAATTTTTATTCTTTGTCTACATAGTGTCATTAAGTGCACATAAATGCAATTCTGACCCCGGTGCTTGTGGCTCATGCTTGTAATCCTAGCCACCCAGGAGGTTGAGACCAGAAGACTGCAGTTCAAAGTCAGCCTGGTCAGGAAAGTCCATGAGACTCTTATCTTCAATTAACCACCAGAAACCCAGAAGTGGTGCTGTAGCTAGTGTGGTAGAGCGCTCAACTTGAGCTGAAGAGCTGAGGGACAGCACCTAGGATCATATTTAAAGCTCCATGACCAATAAAAAAAAGCGCAAATATGACTTTAAGTTTCTCCAAAAAGAAAGATGAAGTCAATAGTATCCTTCCCAAGCAGAAAAAAAATAATTCCAAAATGATTCAGTGCAACTACATTTGCTGAATTATTTAAGTCATCACTTCTTTGCTGGACGTAATCTCTTCTTTTAAAAATTGTCAGATATTAGCTGTATAATGAACTTCATCTAGTATTTCTTGGTTCAAAACAGAAATCTTGATACAGTTGGTATCACTTGGCTCTCTTACTATCTCAGTTCAAATCCAACCCAAGCAGGAGAGTCTGTCAAAATCTTATCTGTAATTAAATACCAAAAGAGCTAGAAGTGGAGTTTTGGCTCAAAGAGTAGAGTACTAGCATAGGGGGCAAGTGGGCAGGAAAGACAACGATTCAGGGACAGGGTCCAGCCTCTGGGTTCCAGCCCCAGAACCAGCACAAACTAAACAAACAAGCAAACAAAAAAATCCAGGTATTTATTTGGGACCCTCCTTAAAGGAGTACTGGTCTGAGAAGAGGCTGTTTTTGCTGATCATATTCACTGGATCCTGCTTTTGTGGAATCCTTATTGCTATGGAAAACTCAGGACTAGACTACAGGAATTGATAACTGACTCCTGCAACAACAGAATCATCTCAGTAGTGAAATATCCATCCATAAGACACTTTAAAACATCCATATCTTTGTTTCTATGCAGTAGAACACTTTTAAAACAAAGTTATTTCCTTTTGTTCTATGCTGGCCTTCAAATGGCACATTGTTTCCTCTTGTAATACTTTCAACTAGAAGATTAGAGACAAGTTTCATATGAGTAAAGAACACACTCGCAAAAGTAAGGGACAGAGTTTCCTTCAAGCTTCGGATTCTTTTCTTGCACAGTAAAAAGGAAAGCATAAGTTAATTTGAACTTTGTCATTCCTCTATGATCCTCTCCGAGGATCAGTTTCCACATACAGTAACAGTTACCTCCAATAACAATCTATGGTGCTGCTTGAGGTATAGTGAATGTTTTCTTTCTTCATTGAAATAGCACAAGAACACCTTTGGACATGAGGTAACACGTGTTTCAGAGACAACTTAGTAAAGAGAAAATATGAAATTTAAATTGCTTATAAATACATTATCCATGAGTACATTGAGTTTAAACTACATAAGTTCTCTGTAAATCAAGGTAAATTTTAATGGGAAGAAGGTTCTCAGATCATTTTTTGGGTATATGTGCTGCGCATTATTTCCCAAGTGTACATGAGTTAACAGTAAGAGAAACAATAGCAATAATTGGAGAAACAGATGTTCTGTCTTTAAATATAAGACAATATAGAAGACTATACAAATAAGACAACATTGAAACAATGAAGCCAAGTCCAGTATGTAGATTTATGGGAGTAATATAGGGATAGCATTACTCTTAAGTGGAACATGAAGTATGAGGCCAGTCCCTTTCTAAATCACGCTTGCTAATCATGCAAATTTGTGAAAAGTACAAAGGAGGAATAAATAATTCTGGTTCCAATGCAAGTCAGATATAAGAGCATGAACTTAACTGGAAAAAAGTCTATCTTGAGAGAGCAGGGATTATACTAGCAATGAACTGGTGGCTAAGATCACATTTCTTTTTCTTTTCTTTACATATCTATCTATCTATCTATCTATCAAGTTGTTGGGGGTGGTCTTGGCACTTGAACTCTGGGCCTGCGCACTGTCCCTCTGCTACTCAGCTCAAGGCTAGCTAGTGCTGTACCACTTGAACCATAGAGGCCCTTCAGTTTTCTGGTAGTTAATTGGAGAAAAGAATCTCCGGGACCTTCCTAGCTGGGCTGGCTTTGAACCCCAATCCTCAGAACTCACTGTCACCCATGCTTAAGATCACATTTCTAACAGTACACACTCAGGATATGTAATGTCTATGTTCATCTATCTTTATATGAATTCTTGAGTTAAAAATCTGGGCTACAGCTTAAACTTTATACTCACAAAAATGTTTGTATTTTAAAAATTGATAGTACTGGAAAAATAAAACCTAAGAATATAAAGGAGTCTGGGAAGTTCAGTTTGCATCCAGCTTGGGCAGAACAGTCTTTGAGACACTACCTATAATTCATCAGACAATAGCTGAATTGGATGAATGGCTCAAGTAATGGAATACAAGTCATGAGCAAGATTGCTGAATAAGAGCTTGAGACTTTTGCATATATACGTACAAACATACACATACACACAGAGACACTTATATGTGCACACACAAACACACAAATGAAACAACTCTCATAATATGTAGAAAAGTTAGTAAACAATAGAAAATATGTTCTGAGAAAGACTAGAATCAAGTGATAATTTTTAATATTAGAAAATATTCAAGTGAACTTTCTTCAAAAAAGTTTGAGACTATGACATAGGTAGGGACTAGAGATATTAAGAGAGTCAAGTAATCATTATTAAAGGGATAAGATCCATGGAGGAATGAATCAGAGACCTCTGCAGGTGCATCTGAAAATGTTCATATCCTGTCAAATGTTAGAACATCTTTGAAAATTGTACATAAACAGTGTGAGCAGTCAGTCTAGTGGATAAGAAAATAGGATAAGTTCAGAATTGCTAGTCTGTATCTAGATTAAATAAACCAAGAAACTATGGCAGGGTAATTTGATACAAGCCTGGAATTCTAGCACTCAGACTAAGACATAAGATTAGAGATTGGAATTACATAGTGATACCTTCCCTGGACCAGGTAGTATAATTTTGTCTCAATAAAACAAGAAAAACTACAAGAAAGGAATTCACAGTTGGAAGTTTGGGCTAATTTTGTCATTATGTTTTGAGAAGTCAATTTTCCTATTGAAATGCAACGCATATTTAAATCTCAGTTGTGTTTAAATGCTCTCTTCAATACAAAACATTCCTAGATGCAAAATGGCTCAAGATTCCCATTCAAAAATTTGAAAAAAGTAAGTAAGCATCATTCTGTTGGACTCCAAAGAACTGATGAAGGATTACAAAAGCTTAAGCCTGGAGAAATATCAAAGTTCGTCTAATGTAGGACTTTGTAGACCTTGCTAAATTAGTATTTAGATATGAAATAAATATTTTGGTTTTGTTTGTAATTTCATATTCTATAGGATAAAACAAAATTATTTTTAAGTAGAAGGTTTAATTGACAAATTCATAAATAATTCTGGCATTCTATTTTCCTAGAATACTATTTCAAGAGAGATATTATTAGAATTTAGTTAATAGATAACTCCTACAGTTCATGTATAGCATGATAATGTGAATAATCTAGAGAGAGTTGCCAACAAATGGATGATAATAATTTATAAATTTAGAAAAAGAGCAATTTTTAAGAGTTTGGTATTAGATGCTATGAAGAGAATAATTGTATGACATCTTTCTTCTACCTTTGTGTAACACAGGAAGAAATTTCCTTAACTATTTGCCTCTTTATGCAAGAAGAAAAATGCTAGGTTTAGGGTTTGTTTTTATTTTATTGGTTTGACCTAGGGCTTGAACTCTGGGCCTAGACACTGTCTCTGAGCCTGTTTATGCTCAAGGCACATGCCCCATCACTTCAACTTCAGTGCCACTTGTGACTGGCTTTTCCTAAGAAGTTTATTAGCGATAAGAATCTAAGTATCCCTCCTGCCTGCATGGGCTTTGAACCCTAATCTTCTGATCTTAGCATCCTGAACATCTATAATAGTTAAAAAAGTATTGTTTACTCTTGAAGAATTAGTTATTTCAGACGCTTCATAGTTTTATCCTCTACCCGAATGTTGCTATTTTTCTGTTGACTTCTCAATCTGTAATACCCCATTGGGAACTTTATCTATTGCAGAATTTCATAACATGCAAGTAGGTACTGTTTTGAATCTCTCAGGTATGAAATGTTCAGAATTTGAAAATGAGTAGTTATTAGTCATAGGAATTCTAAAGAACACATATATTCTGTCCTCCTTACAACTTACGTACTTTGAAAAGTTATGCATTTCCATAAAATTAAACTGTTTTGGTTTTAGTATGAGAAAGTACCAAATTTATTTTTTTTTGAAAATATTGGCAGGTATATTGTGAAAATATTGTCTAGTTGGATGACATTCAAGTTGATGACCCTCTGATAAAGAAGGGGTAATTAAATCAAATTAGATGCCAAATAGTATTAATTTTAAAACAGTTTCTACCTAAAGAATAATATTTACCTTACCATTATAGTAAAATTATATTTTATGCAGCTTATTTTTTAAATTTTATTAACAAATTGATGTACAGTGGGGTTACGGTAATTGTAAGGTAGTGTATACATAACTTTTCAAACTTGTTACCCCCTTCCTCATTTTTCTCACAGTTTTCCTTCATGCTAATACCTCACAAGCTGTAATGTCTATTTCCAACATATTGTCTTGTGAGTATTGCTATTGCATTGGTTTGCCCTTTGTCCTTTGTCTCACCATTTTGTCGTTCCTCTTCTCTTGCCAAATTAAGATGAATGCATATACAATACACAGGGTAACAAAATCAAATACAGCAGGGGTAAACCATAGGGAAAACCCCAAAAGAAAATAGAAATCACAAAGTACATTAAAAACAAAAACCACAAATAAAAATCTCTTTTTCCATATCTTGGAGCTCATTCTGCTCAACATCATCTTATATGGTCATATATACACATAAAAAGCCACTGGAAAATAAGAGTTGCATGGAAAGTATTTCAAGAAAACAACCTGTTAACTGTTTTTGATGGTAAAGGTGGAATTAGGATTGGTGAATTCGCAGTTCTGATAAAGGCATTTCAAAAGAGTTTTAAAATTATGACAGGTAAAGTTGAATTGTTCAAACTTTTTAATAACTTATCCCATGAAGACAATTTTAAATTGCCTGGGAAAATAGGCTTTTATGCACAGAAATCCATGGAGACTTAGTGGAGAGGGAGCAATGTGGGTGAAGATGGCTCTTTTTCACACTAAACAAACAAACCTCAGAAGCCTTGCTGTAAATCTTGTAGGTTCCTTTAATTGTCCTTACCCAGGAAATGTACTCTCATTGTGTGAAACAAGGTTGTAGTGGAATTTAAATTCAAAGTTCTTTAAAAAATAAGACATCAAAATTTGTGAATTGACCTTTAATTACCAAACAGTAATTTCCTGAAAAAGATAATTTGGGTCAAAATATTTAGGAAGAAAGTGCCCTTCACAATGAATGAAGGTATTGGGATTACACTTATATTTGTAATACTTTCCACAATGTCTTTGCACATGAAGCATTGAAATACAGAAAAAAAAAAACAAACATCTGATTGGATACTTCATACCAATGATTTCACATTTCTAAGTGGCTCACAGAATATAAGATCCTTATTAACATGAAGTAGTGAAGATTTCTCTAATGGGCTGAGGGTCTGAAGATTGTGATTCAAAGCCAGCTGGAACGGGAATGTCTATGAGACTCTTATCTCCAATTAACCACCAGAAAACCAGAAGTGACACAGTTGCTCAATGGGTAGAAGACTCACTTTGAGCTGAAGAGCTGAGGGACAGTGCCCAGGCCACATTTCAAGCTTCATGAATGACCAAAAAAAACGGTGTGGGGGACAATTATTGTATTTGCTTAATTATATCCTCCAATCCACAAAAATTATATGTCTCCATTTATTTAGATGTTTGCTTTTTATTCAGCATTGTATAATTGTCAGTGATAGTGGGTGAACAACACTGAAATACATTTTGACAATGTGTGAAGATAGCACAAAGAAATTCACAGAAAAAAGTTGAAAACTAAGGGGCAATGGGAATGGAGAAAGACAGAAACAGGTTAATCAGGCCCTTGATCAATATGTGAGTGTGTTAAGTATTTCAGTAAGATATCTTCTTACAAATAATACACACCAACTAATAAATATCTTCCAAAGGCATTGGTATTCATGTATGACAGAAAGGATAAATATGAATTCTGTGGTGAAATGAAAGAAAGATAGATGAGAAAACATATTTATAGTAATTGTGTAAATAAGAAATTTGGTCAACATTCTGAGGGCTCATGGCTCATTGGACTAAAAGGCTGTTGGTATCTAAGATAATACTAGAATATTAGACATGAGTCTATCTTTAAGACTGTTTAAAGCTATTGCTTTTCGAGTCAGTATTCTTTTTGTTGTTGTTAGTGGTGGTGGTGGCCGTCGTGGGCCTTGATCTCTGGGTCTGGGCGCTGTCCGTTAGTTCTGCAACTCAAGGCTAGACCTCTACCATTTGAGCCATAGAGTCACTTCCATTTTATGGTGGTTTATTGGAGGTAAGAGTCTCATGGACTTTTTCTGCCCAGGCTTGCTTTGAACAGCGATCCTCAGATCTCAGCTTCCTGAGTAACTAGGATTATAGGTGTAAGCCAGCAGCACCGGGCTTAGATCAGTATTCTTATTTCAAGGAAAAAATACAAGTGTTTGGAACCAAGCTGTAGAAGACTGCTTTTTGGCTTTAGAAGAGAGATGGCAGGTATCTTAGGAGTAGATAGATTTAGAAAAAAATGAACATATTAGTGCATATGGAAAGCTATAAAACATTTTAGCAAAGTTCCAAAAATGGTAAGGACATGAACTGAAATAACTACCTTGACAATAAAGGACATGTTTGGGAGTTCTGTCTCTATTGTTACTGTTGTAAATGTGTAATGCAATTTTATTCATTTTTGTTGTTGTTGTTTCCTTTGTATCTTTCTCCTATGGCATATCCCCTCTTATCACTACTCAGTTTTGATACCCTGCATCTTGTAATTACATGTCTAATCTAGGGAGGGGAACGGGAATTACAAAACGCTGAAACATGGACACAAGTTAACCCATTGCACTAAAGATACCCACAAGACAGTATAATGCAAAGGAACTTTACCACTTCATGCTGCAAAGGGTGGGTAAATAAGAATGTGGGATCTGGGGGAGGGAAGTGATAGTGGGACAACAACAAGGAAGGGAAAGAGTAACAATGATCAACAAGTAATGTACTCATTGCCTTACTCATGTAACTGTAACCCCTCTGTACAACATCTTAACCATAAAATTAAATAAAGTAAAATCAATAAAGGACATGTTTGGCAAATAAAATAAAATGATAACTTACTGACAAATGAAAGTAATAATATACATGATGTGTCTATATACATGTATATACACATCTGTATATTCATATATATACAGGTATTTGTATATATTTACATATAAATATGAATATATGCATATGTACACAGTGTGTATACATATACATTTACTTAAAGAGACAAATAAGTAAAATATTAAGAGCATATTAATGACAATGAAAAACTTTAACCATCCTGAATAAGTTATCAAAAAATCAAAATACATATCTCTATAATAATATACCAACAACCAAAGAACATATGGAAAATTCATAAGAAAAGTTAATACCTAGACATTGCATACATATAAAGGTTAGTAGAAATAGAAACAACAATATGATACTGCACAACCACTATGTAGAAATTGGAAACATGGAAAGTTCATAAGAAAAGTTCAGTCCTAGACATTGCATACATATAAAGGTTAGTAGAAATAGAAACAACAATAAGATAGCACTGCACAACCACTATGTAGAAATTGGAATCCTTATACATTGGTGCTTGGCACTTAAAGTGATATAGTCAGTTTGTTAAACATACTGACGATCTTTTAGATATTACACGAGTTGCCTCTATGATTCACCATTTTGAATCATAATTTTATATACAAAATAGATTTCAACATATGTCCAATGAGACACATGTACAAGAATATACGTAGCAAAACCTTTTATAATAACATACAATAAAATATTGAAATTCCCATTGAGGACGTTACACCCATATACACATGCATACAAAACAATATGCTCTATCCATTAGAAAATTTAAATGGACTTACTTTGGAAACACTAATTTTACATGGGGTAAATTAATAAAATAGACTACATTTTCTATTTATGTGAGTTCTTTTAATTGCCACATCTGTAGAGGTAGTATATGAAATAATAGCTGCTCAAGGGGAGGGTGGGTTGAAATGATGACAAGAAGTGAGTACTAATAAATATTGGAGCATTTTGAGAGGGTAGTGATGATAAAATGTTCTAAAAGTGAAGGTGATATTCAGAGTCCAACTCTTTAACATTCCAAGTATTATTGTACTTTATTGAAGAATTACAGATTGCATTTGCATTAACCTTAGGAAAAATTTTAGAATAGTAGTGGGTGAATCTTTGTGAAAATTTAGAATTTAAAATTACAGAATTCTTAAAGGCAAACATTTATTATGTTGATGAATAAGACTATCAATAAAATCTGATGTGATATATCCTCTGAGTGACATATGACATTGTGAGTCAGTGAATATTCTACAAAATTATGTAAATTGAAGGATGAGATAGGATTGAGATGGATGAGGGATGATCATCATCAAGATGCATTGTATTGGGCTGGGAATGTGGCTTAGTGTAGACTTAGTTGTAGTGTGAAGCCCTGGGTTTAATTCCTAAGTTGTACATAAACAAAAAAAAGCTGGAATTTGCACTGTGACACAAGTCGTAGAGTGCTAGCTTGAGGAAAAGAAGCTCAAGTACATTGCCAAGCTCTGAGTTCAAGCCCCAGGCTGGCCAAAAAAAAAGATGTATTGTATTAAGACATACCCTACCAGCTCATGCCTGTACACCTAGATACTCAGGAGGCTGAGGACTGAGGTTTGAAACCTGCCCAGGTAGGAAAGCCTGTGAGATTCTTATCTCCAATTAGATCTCAGAAAAATATGAAGGTGCTGCAGTGCCTCAAGTGATAGAGTTCAAATCTTCATCCATAGGAGATCAGGGACAGCGCCCACACCCACAGTTCAAACCTCAGGAGAGAAAGAAGAAAAAAAATCTCAGTAAATAGTATTCGTAAACTGCTTTGCCAAACAGCAACACCCCTACAACTACTTAAAGTTAATTAAAATATGATTAGAATAAAATGAAAGTCATTTTGTGGACCAAACATAGATAGAATACAAAAGTTTCTTACATGGGCAAAGTAAATTTTATATCACACAGTTTGAGTTGAAATTTGTTCTTCAGTCTTCTTAAATCATTTATGCAATTGACAATACTGCCAGTCATAGGTCAATTTCCGTGAGGAACAGATTGAATTCTGCTTTCTCTTCATAGCAATCCATAAAGGAGAATTTTTGTGCTCTTTTTGACGTATATCTGATATTTTAAAGTAGATTTGTCATAATATAATATTAATTTAATCAATCATTTCACTAGGGCGATGTTGGTCAGCTTTTTCCAGTAAATTTTATCCTTTATAATAAATGAGAGCATGCTGTGTCACTCTCCTATTAAAATGACAAAATACTTTATAAGATGAGCTTGAAAGGAGGAAACATTAATCTTAGCTTCTAGTTTTATACATTTCAGTTTATGTTTCTTATCCTCATTACTTTGGGTTGGTGGTAGCACAGTGTCCCATGTCAGGAACATGTGATAGATTATGTGTATTCATGGGATCCAGGAAGTAAAGAAGAGGAGGAATAGGAGTGGGAGAGGGAGAAAGAGGAGGAAGGGGAGAGAGAGAGGGAGAGGGAGAAGAAGAAGGAGAAGAAGGAGACAGAGAAGAAAAAGAAGGAAGAGGAGGAAATGACTTTGATCTTAACGTCTTTGATCACAAGTTCTCAGTGACCAAATCTCTACAAATGTACCCACTTGAAAAGGTTCACCACCATTTTATGGCAACATAGTGAATATTAATTATTAATCCCAATCCTTTATGATTTCAGATTCAATTTCTAGAGTGTTGGGTAGATATTTCTATACAATTGTGATGACAGTCACATAATTTACACGACATAGGTTTGTCCTGAAGTTATTATTTTCTATGAAATAATATCCAAATGATACACTACACTAAGAGTTAAAGGAAAATTTGCAAGGTGTATGGGACGATGTAATTCCCTCCAGATACACATGTTGAAATTCTCTTTCCCTGTCTGGTCACATTTGACTCAACCTTTCAGAGATGACACTGCAATAATGATCCTGATAAAAGAAGCCTAATATAACTACTCTGCCAGGTGAATGTCCAGCAAATAGATTATAATGAACTAGAAAATGGACCCCTATAAGACAAGAAATTGCTTTGAATAATCATTTTTATAATCAATGTTCAAGTATGGGTATTATACTCCTGATGTTTTTAAGCAATTTACTTTGAAGTATTCTCTTATAACAGCCCAAAGGCTGACAAAAAGCAAAGGAGTTTTAATTTAAATTTTAAATTTTCTGAAATAAAGATTCATAGTATTTTATTATTTGAATTTTATTCTCCAAACCTTCAGGTTAAAAATATTTTTAAATGTGAATTGAATTGAGGTTCAATTCTCTATTCAAATGTCATAATTAATTTTTTGAATATTTTTTATTATCTTTTATGTAGTTGTACAAAGGAGTTGTCATTAACTGAAACAGTTTATGGATACCATGCATCTTGATCAATGTCACCCGTTCCAACATTCTCATCCACCCTTCACAATCAACCCCACTCATTACATATCTCAATATTATATTATGTACAGAATTACATGTCATTTAACAAAGTAGTTTATGTGTACAATGAACCTGGAATTCTGTTACCATTTCAACATCTTCATACCCATTAAACACTACCCCTTGCTTTGTGTATTTTAATTCTGGGAAGTATGCAATGGATTCTTGCCTGTTTCTATCCTTTTCCCCCTCAATTTCCTACCCCTCTCACATTGCCCTCCACTGTACTCTTTTCTAGTACACATTTACTGGTATTTATTTTGTTGGACTTTGACTTAATATTTTAAGAGAATTATAGTATTTTCACTCTCCATGGACTCTGACACTTCAGATAATTCATTTGTACCTCCTTGCATACCATGCAGTGTGTTTACTTTTACAATTACAGGCACCTTCTATCTACCACAAATGAGGAAACTCATGCAACCTAAGTTTCTCTGGGTCCAGTTAATTTCACTTGACATGATTATTTCTAAGTCTTTCATTTTCCTTTAGAATAGTGCAATCTTATTCTTTCTGATGGATGAATAGAATTTGATTATGTATGTATACATATATATTCATACATACATGCATAATTGTAAATAGGGATCAATAAAATTATACATATAATTCATATACACACACAATTCTTGATCCCTTTTTACAATGGGAAGCATCTGGGCTAATTCCATGTGTTGGCTTCAGAAAATAATGCAACAATGAACATGATTGTGCTGGCAGCTTCAGTGTGGCCTTGTTGTTGCTCTATTGGATGAACACCCGTAAGTGGAATTGCTGGATCATAGGGAGCTCTCTATTCAGTTTTGTGAGCAACCTCAATAGTGTTTTCCAAAGAGCTTGAAGAAGATCGCATTTACAGCAACGGTGTAATACAGTTTCCTTTGGGACACATTCCTATCAGTATCTGTGATTGTTTTTTCAAAAGATATTGTAACAGGGTTTAGATGAATCTCAGTGTTGTTTGTATTTGCCTTTCTTTTATGAAGAGAGATATGTCTACTTGTCATTTTACTTCTAAGAAGTTCTCTTTAAGTCTTTATCCCATATATTAATTAGGTTGTTGTTTATTTGAGGGTTTATTTTTGTTGAGTTTAAATTTTTGATCTCTTAATATGGGTTAGTTATAAAAATCCTTGTCTGATGCTTAGCTAGTAAAAATTTTCATCCATTCTGTTCTCTTTCTATATATCTTGCTAACATTTTCCTTTGCCATGAATAAACTCTTCAGTTTCATACAATTCTATGGATCCAGAAAGAATGATATTACACCATTATTCATAAGGAAATGGAAAAACTTGGAATAAACTTACATTAAGAGATATGGAGGGAAGTTCCAACATTTATGGAATTCAGTGGAAGTGAACACATAAAATACTACCTTCTCTGGGAAACAAGAGCACAGGCAATACTCGGAGGAAAATTTATATCTTTGAGTATGTACATCAACAAATTAGAACAATCTAAAATCAGCAGTAATGATGAACCACTATGTCCTTGAAAAACAGGAACAAGCCGAACCAAAAACCGGTAGACAGAAATAATACAAATTAGATTAATGAAATAAATGAATCAGCATCTCAAAATCATACAAACAATCATAATTGACTTTTATCTACTAGTAGCTCACAAATTTGTCCAATGAATGTTAATGTAGCTATTTCCAGAGATAGACTCACCCAGCTCAAACCAGTGAATGAAAGAAATTTCTAGGATTCTAGGAAACAGTGTTTTGCTTTTTTAAAATAAATTTGCTCTGTTGTTATTATTAAGGTGATTTATACAGGGATTACAGTTATATGAATCAGGTAATGAGGACATTTCCTTTTATGAAATGCCTTCAGTTCCTTCACTTGTTAGTGGGACAACAACAAAGAAGGGGGTAACAATGCTCAACGAGACATGTACTCATTACCTTACACATGTAACTGTAATCCCTATGTAAGCCTCATTACAATAAAATAAAATTAAAAAGAAATGAAAAATAAAACTTGACAGGAAATAGAAAAACACTGTTAAAAGTTTAGGGTCAAAATGCAAATAAAATTTAGACCTACACGCTGAGCAAGAGATAGCATAATTGTGAAATAGACGCTTGCTATTAACATTATGATTCGGTTATATGTAGGTTTAGGATTAGGCAAGGTGTTTCAGTTAGAGCTGGGTTTAGGATGAGAAAAAAAAAGTAAGATATTGTGTAAAACTGCCACATATTTTAAGAAGAATGAATAACATCAAAGTTAGAATGAATGAAAACAAGCGTGGGTGTTATTTTAAACATTCATATATAATTTGGTTTAAAGTGTTACTGTTTTAGTTCTTGTTAGGATTAGGGAAGGATAAGCTTTAGGGTAAAATTTAGTTTTCCACTAAGAAGTAGAAGCAAAAAAATGTGTGATTGAATAGAATCCAGACAATTTTCCTTACATTAACCATTTGGTGTTAATTCAGGTTGTGATTAGGATTAGATTTCTGGTTAAAGGAGGTTAAGGATTGAGTAAAGAAATATATTAAACTGGTGGCTCACGTCCATTATCCTACCTATTCAGGAAGCTGATTTCTGAGGATCGCATTTCAAAGCCAGCCCTGGCAGGAAAGTCTGTGAGAATTTTATCTCCAATTAACCACCAGAAAACCAGAAAGTGGTGCTATGGCTCATGTGGTAAAGTGCACACCTTGAGCTAAAGAACTCAGGGATTATGCCCATGCCTAGAACTCAGGGATTAAGCCCAGACCCAGAGATGAAACCCCACAACCAACAAAAAGAAAAAAAAGGAATGGGATAAATGTTAATTAAATCTGAACTTATTTTAGGTTCTAGGAATTCAGGAAAAGCTGGGATAATGGACGTATAATGTATTTCATAATATCAGGATTTGAGATCAATTGGTTTAATGATTCCTCTTATGGAACAGGATAGGTTCAGAGATAAGAGTGAGAAAATCTGTAGGGTTTAGAAAGACTTGCAATTTATTTCAAGAATTACAAGTGGAATTTCAGTTAGGATTGCACAAAACCAGTATTTTTCATAAATTTTAGAATTGCGATACCATTTGTGTTAAGGTTATGGTTAGGATTCCAGCCACGTTTAGGGTTAGAGTGAAGGAGAAAAAAAAATGAAGCTCAAATTGATGGTAAATTTTGGAATAAGTCTGGTAAGAATTAGAATGAATTTGAATTAGAGTACTGCTATTGATATTAGAATCTACTTGCAATTAGGCTTATATTTATTCTCAATATTCCAGTTAAGATTAAGTTTAGGGTTAGAAAGTGACTAAGATATTGGAAAAAAATTGAAACCTATGTTTGGAAGGCATATTTGAATCAAGTTAGGATGAATGAAAACTAGGGTAATACGAACTAGTAAATGTTAGTATTGACATAAAATTTGGATTAAAATCAGTGTCAGTATTTTGTTCTGATTATGATTAGTGTTATGAATAGGAAAGTTTTAGTAAAAATTGAGTTTTCACTATCAAGTAAAAACAAAAATGTGAGACTGAATAGTAACTAGAACATTACCATTATATATATATATATATATATATATATATATATATATATATATATATATATATTTCTCAGTGATCATTCTTGTAATGATTAATGAGAGTTTTCCAGCCAGGTTTAGGTTGAGAGTTAGCATTGAGTAATGGACTAGAGGATAAGTAAATATGAAATTGTTTTAGGATACAGTGGTTCAGGAAAAGGTAGGATCAATGGAAACTACAATGTTTTTCCTGATAAGAGAATTTGATGACAAGTAATATAATGGTTCATGTTAGGGAACAAGATAACTTCAGAGACAGAGTCAGGAAATTTGTTGGAATTAGGGCAAATTGAAACTCCTTTCCAGAGTGAAAACTGGAATATTCATTCCAATGAATAAAAACTAGAGTATTTTTTAATATTAATTTTGGACTATTATTAGGTGGAAAGTTAGGTTTCAGTTCCAGCTGGGCTTAGTGTTAGCATTAGGGAAATGGAAAATTTAGGGTCAAACTGAAAGTAAATCTTCGAATAACAAGTCAAGATAGAATTAGGATGAATATGAAATACAAAACTGCTAATAATATTAGTATTGGGATATGATTAGTATGAGGATTAGCCTGAATGTTCCAGTTAGGGTTCGTGTTAGAAAAATGACAAGATATTGAATAAAACTAGAAACTATTTTAAGAAAGATGAGTTGAATCAAAGATAGGATGTATAAATTTAATATATTTGTGTGGCTTTTTGAATGCAAAGGCAAGTGGTTCTAGGGTTAGGGTTACTTTTTTTAATTTATGAACTAATGAATTAAAGGCACAATTCTTTCTTTCTTATAAACTAAGACAGTCACCATTAGGGGACAAATTCAATTTTCTACATGAAAATGTGTCTTAAAATATTTTCCAACCAGCATTAAATAATAGTGAGCAGGATGTCATTTATTAAAATTAGGTAAGTTGATGATACAGCTTTCAAAAATATCCAAACACATAGGATTGGAACTCAGATATATCATTGGGAAAACAGATCTTGTACTTGCTCTAGCTGGGAAATTGTGTGTGTGTGTGTGTGTGTGTGTATGTGTGTGTGTGTGTGTGTGTGTGTGTGTGTGTGTGTGTGTGTGGCGGGGGGGGCCCTGTTGTCAGCTTATTCTGTGGAAGTATGGCATTATACCACGTAGTCACAAGTTTTCTTCTGGCTTTTTAATAGTTAATTTCAGATGCATATCTCATGGATTTTCCTTTCTGGACTTAATCTTCTGATCCCCAGCAATCCTTGGGTTAGTATTACTGTGGGTGCTACCACAAAGTGACAGTTCATTAAACTGGGAGCAATATGGAAGTACTTGTGCAAGATACAAAGTAACCAGTTCATTAATGTGGGAGTAACAGGATCACATTAGCTTGCCTTGAACATTGTTTCTGATGAGTTTAACTGAAGTCCAAAGTATAATCCAAACCTATTAGCCACACTGTATGAAGTAGCACATATTCATGATGTAGAATATGTACAATGAATTAAATCCTGAATCAAAACACTTTGTTGGGTTTGTAGCAAAGAAATAGTGTCATTGAAATGAAGTCCAGACAGGAGGCCGTAGCGAGCAGCAGAGCATTTGCTTAGTGTGTGTCCAACCCCCAGGACCATAAAGATGTAGAAGAAAGTGAAAGTGTAGGAGAAAGAGGAAAGGAAAGGAGGAGGAAGGGGTAAGAGAGGAGAAAGGGCATAGCACGAGAGAGAAGAGGAGGGGACAGGGAGAAAATAGAGGTAGGAGAGAAGGAAGAGGGAAACAGGAACCTAGGGATGAGGAGCAGGAGAGGAGGCAGGAAGAGGAAGATAAATGTAAGATAACAACTAGAGCTGTTGGAAAATATTTTGCATAAGCGATCTACATGTGCAGGCAGGATTATTTTCTAATCAGATAAATAGCTAGATAGGTGACAATATGGGTGATACCTGTTGCTTGGTCATTTTATTCTCTTTCTTCAGTGAGATATTCAGAAGAAATATTGAGTTTGGTGTTTTACAGATACACTTCAGGATTTCTTTACATGAATCAAACATGGGAAAGGACTAATGCAACTTCTCTTAATTAAAAAATAATAGAAGCTATATGTATTGGTGTTACTATGCATGAAGAAATCCTGGAGATTTCTGGTTAATTCAGAGGTCCCCATGGAAAAATATAGGACAAGAGGAAAGCAAAACTGTTTTTAAAGTGTAATAGGTTATCATTAATGAATAGTTTTCCTGGACATTTTTCGTTTTTCTTTTCTTTTTTTTTTTTTTTGCCAATTGTTCATTGCTCCAAGGCTGTGCCCTGGAGCCCTTTCCAAGTCACTACGTGAAACTCCATTTCTGTAGTCCCTGTGGGTGTGGGTGCCTTCTTAGGTCACCCGTTGAAATGTGGGGCCAACTCCCTTACGGTGGATGTGCTGTGAGTGGATGTGTGTGCATGCTCCCCAGTATTGCTAGATGAACCCCGCCCACACTTCCCACTTAACTTCCCAGTCTCAGTTGCTCCATTTCACCCAGCAGCTGGCAGCTATGGGGCTAGAGTTGAGGCCACTGCTGCCCTCTCCTCCTCCAGTTGTGCTAGTACTGGTCTTTTGTGCTCCTGAGTGCGTGGCCCATCCTCGGGAGACTCTGTTCTGGAGTCACTGCCTGTCCCCATGAGTGCGGGGTGGGGGAAACCATGTTTGTACACTGCACAGTCCATGGGTAAAGGAAGGCTGAGCATGCAGTCTGCCTCCTTGGGGCCAGGTAGCCCAACCTTGGTTCACCTCATCAGGCTTTAAGGGGGTCTGGGGACTGGAGCCATGTGCTGGCCCCTCTGCCAGCCGGCTTGTGACAGCTGCAGCAGCTCAGCAATTTCGAGCCCCTTCAGCATCTCTGTGGACCTCCATTTTCTGGTCCCTGTGGAGTTGGATACAGGTCCAACCCTACATATGCTCATCCATGCCAGAGGAGCCTGGATTTGCAGCACACCAGCTGCAGCACCGAGGGACTGAAGCCCCTTTGGCTTTGCTGTGTAGTCTCCTCCATCAACCTTCTGGCCCATATGGGCCCAGCTCTGGGTACCATTCCAGGGATACTCCATTTGGAGGCAATGGGCTCACTCCCTACCCTCGTTGTTCTCCAAAGCAGGGGAATGGGCCTGGCCTTGGCAGTGTAGTCTGCACAGATGGAAGGCAGGACTTGGCGTCTGCCCTGCCTTCTCCCTTGGCTTTGACATCTGAGTCTGGCTTGCTTGGTTTGGTCACTAATGGAGACTTGTTGGCTACAGCCCACCACAACAAATGCTATACTTGCTGCAGCAGCAATGCAGTGTCCTGGGCCCCCTTAGGGTCACCACATGGACCTCTGATGGGTCTACATGGGCTGGGTGTGGGTTTCATCCCAGGACTCCCAGTAGGGAGTGCCACTCCCCTTCGTGGTACTGCAAGCAAGAGGTGGCACATATAATATCTACTTTCTAACACTTTCCTTTATTGAGAAAAACAGAACTGGGAGATACAAATAAGTTTTATAAAAACAAAATATATAAACTATATCATTTCCACCTGTTAAACCATTGTAATATTTTTTAATCCAGTACGAATTCTGTCTGTAATTACTTACTTTACACTTGAATGTAACTAATGTAATATATTTTGTGTGTATTTTACTATTCTAGTATAACATTATTTGTACTACTTACATACAATTTTTTTTCAAATTCTGAGATTTAATCACATGTTTACGAGTCAGAGTTTTGTTGTACTTTTATTTCAGTTTTCCATTATGGCCTTATGAATACAAAAAATAAAATCCATTCTTGCTAGCAAAAAGTTCAATGATTTTGAACTAGAGACTCAAGGATAGAGCATTACATATCATACAGTAGTATGTATCGCTTTGTTTAATACTGTTCCATAAACTAATTAGTAATTCAGGTGGCAGCCACTTCATCTGGCATGCTGGTCTGTCTGTTGAAGTAGGATCCTAGTTGCAGCATCTTCATATGGGACCCTTGTGTGCACCTCTCCTGGGACTGTAGGAGAAGATCAGGGTGCACCTGCTGTCAGACTAGGGCAGCAACCCGGCAGCTGCTGCGTGAATGACAAAATGCCACTGACTCACATCTAGCACATGCCTGCCACTTGCGCCTGGGCCTTGAGGATCAGCCCCTGGGAGCACACATACACCACAGGGCAGGGGCCGCCCACCTAGGAAGAAGTACAGATTGAACAGAAGCCAGTCTGTGGATCAGCTTGTACAATATTTATCCTTCGTGGAGCACAGGACTATTCTGCTCTGCTGTGGAGAGAAGACAAGAAAGACAGGCCCTGGAGGGGTGATGCCAACTTTTGTACTCAGGCTGACAAGGAAACTTTCTTCCATGCTCTCTCGAGCAGGCTCAGGAATCCCTTCCATGCTCCTTGTCCATGGAGTAGCAGCCAGAGACACTCACATCTTGTATTCCTGGCTGCTTTTTGGAGTTTGCTTGTTAATTTATTCAGAGAGCCCCTCCCTCAGACAGCAGAGTTATATTCTGGGTTTTGTAAAAACGTTCAGCATCTGAGCATTCCCAGGGTTTTTTTTTATTGTTTCTTGTAAATGCGTTGTGAAATTTGTGTTTTAGGTGTTGAGGTGCGGGAGGAGGAGCCAGATTATGAACATAGTTTCCTACAAGCCTTTCATCTAAAAATGAAAATAGATTCTCTCTAAAAATGCGTTTCAAGAAATAAATTTGAGATGGAGAAAAGGTTGTTTTCGCATGAGATGAAAATGTGCTATTTTTATATGCATGTTTTATGCATTCAAATTACACTTAAGTAATTCACTATCTAGGAACAATCGTCCAGACCTAAGAATTAAGTGTTTTGTGAGCTATAGGCAGGGTTATCACAAAAGACCTCTTTGCTATTCGGGGTCTTTTACTGTTCCATCTGACTTTTTGGATTGCTTCTTCTATTTCATTGAAGAGTGAGATTGGGATATTGATAAGGATCACATTGAATTTGGATATAGCCTTTGGCAGTATTGCCATTTTCATGATGTTAATCCTCCCAATCCATGAGCGTGGGAGGTTGCCCACTTCCTGAGTTATGCTTTCATTTTCTTTTTCAGGTTTTTAAATTTCCATCATAGAGGTCTTTCACCTCTTAAGTTAACTCCTAGGTATTTTATTTTTTGTGTGGGTATTAAAACGGGGTTGCTTTCTTAATTTCAGCCACACTCATATTGTTATTGGAATACAGGAAAGCCATTGATTTCTGAGGGTGAATTTTATACTCGGCTAGTTTGCCAAAGTTTCTGATCAGCTCAAGTAACTTGGGAGTGGAGTACATGGGATTCTTTGAATACAAGACCAGCTCATCTGCAAAGATGGAGAGTTTTACTTCATCTTTCTCTATTTGGATCCCATGTAAGTTAGCATCTTGTCTTATTGCCCCATCTAGCATTCTAATACTAATTTGAAGAGTAGTGGAGAAAGCAGACATCCTTATCTCATTCCTGAATTTATAAGAAATGTCCTTAACTTTTCACCATTAAGTATAATGATGGCTTTAGGTTTGTCAATCCTTAGAAGAAAGAACAGCACTAGAGCAATATCAGCTCCAAATTTCAAACTCTACTAAAAAGCAATAAGTAATAAGAAAAGCAAAAAGTAATAAGAACAGCTTGGTTCTGGCACAAGAACAGACCTGAGGACCAATGGAGTAGGACTGAAGACTCAGAAATGAACCCCTGACCTATAGCCACTGAATGTTTGACAAGGGAGCAAAAAAATAGAATGGAAGAAAGACAGCCTTTTGAGTAAATGATGTTGGCACAGTTGGTTAAACACCTGTAGAAAACTAAAGCTAGATCCGTATATATCACCCTGCACGAGAATCAACTCCAAATGGATCAAAGACCTCAAAATAAAAGAAGACACCATGAAAACATTGCATGAAGGAATAGGATAAACTCTAGAGCTTTTTAGTACAGGCTGAAATTTTCTTTATAGAGAGCCAGAAACAAAGAGTAAAGAAAGATAAATTAAGAAATTCTTTTTTAATTCATCTCTTTATGAAACTAGTAATTTGCTATTACAAGATGCGATGGAATTATAAATTCCAAGTGCTAATGGAGTCTGTATACAATAAACATATTATAATAGTCAAAAAACAGAAATCAAAGAAAATTTGGACAAATGGGATTACATGAAACATCAGAGCTTGTGCAAAGCAAAGGTCATAGTTAGCAAGATCAATAGAAAGCCCACGTTCTAGGAGAAGATCTTCATGAGACATAAAACGGACAAGGTCTCACATCTAAAATATACTTAGGACTCAAAAAATTAAATTCTCCAACAGCAAATCCTCAAAGAAACAACTGCTCGATAACTAAGGGGGTTAAAGACTTAAAGAGAGAGTTCTCTGAAGAGGAAATAAAAATGGCCATTAGGCACATGAAGAAATGCTCAACTATTCTAGCTACAAAAGAATGCAAATCAAGACAACATTGAGATTGCACCTTACTCTAGTTAGAATGGCTATAATCAAGAAATATAATAGCAACAGATGTTGGAGGGGATGTGGCTAAAAGAACTCCTATTGCATTGTTGGTGGGAGTGTAAACGTGTTTAAACACTTTGTAAAGCAGTATGGAAGTTCTTGAAAAGACTCCAGGTAAAGCTCCCCTATGACCCAGCAATCCCACTTTTGGGCATTTAGGCATTTACCCAAATGATCACAAACAAGGTCATACCAAAGTTGCAAGCACAACCATGTTTACTGCAGCATTATTCCACGTAACTATGATATGGACCCAACCTTGATGCTCCTCAGCACATGAATGGATCAAAAAAATGTGATACACACACACACACACACACACACACACACACACACACACACAATTGAATTCTATGCCTCCATTAGAAAGAATGAAATTGCCGCAATTTTTAGGAAATGGAAAGACTTGGTAAGTATTATATTAAGTGAAGTAAGGCTAGGCCCAAAGAAACATAGGTCCCATGTTTTCCCTTGTTTGGAAGGACTAGTACATGTCTAGAACAAGCACAGAAGATCAAAGGCTATGTACATATGACCATATAAGATGATGTTAAGCGAAATATACCCCAAATCAGAGACACAAGTGGATTTATCTTTCTTACCTTTTGTTTTTAATATACTTATAATGTACTATGTGATTCTTTTGTAGGTTCATACCCCCATGGTATAATTCCTGTTTTCACTGTATTTGATTCTAGTGTTCTGCATCTTTTATATACATTTTTGTAATTTGGGGAGTGGAAAGGTGATAGCAGAATGCTGAAATGGGGATGCAGGTTGACTCATTGTGACGATGAGTTGTACAGGACACTGTGTCGAAAATGAATTTATAATGTCGGGCAGGAGTCAAGGTGGAAGGAGTTGGAGAGGTGGGGAGGGAAGTAGTAGGGGAAAAACAAAGGAGGAGGTAACAATGCTCAATAGGAAATGTAATCATTACCTTACTCATGTAACTGTAAACACTCTGCATAGCATTTTTACAATAAAAAAATATAAAAAAATCTTTTCCTGGTGTAGATTTCCAGTGCTGTCCTGGGCATTGCATTTTTTGCCTTTTCTGGCTGTGGTTAGGTCCACCTGTTCAGTGGATCAGTAGTCTTCACAGCTTCTTGGGCCTGAAGTGGTACTTGGACTATACAGTGGTGGTTGGAACCAGGCCAAGGACAGGATAAAAACACTTCCAGGTCATGGCTTCTTCATTCCCCATGCAACTAGGATTGCAAGCAGAATTTCTCTGAATTTACTCCAGAAAACAATCACTGCACCAAAAGGCAAGGTCACCAAACACCTCCCCTCTCCCCACATTCCCTACTTGCTCCCTCCGTGGGAAAGTACAAAAGACTTTTGCAGGTTTTGGTAAACACACAATTGTCCACTACCTCCCCTGGTAAACTAGGCTTAAAGTCACTAAGTCATGTAAACGGATAATGCCGCCCTCGTTATTCTGGACAAGAACTTCAGGTTGTTTGATCCTTTAATTTGTTGTTCTTGGTGGTGGTGGTAGGAGGGCCTGAACTCTGGGTCTGAGCACTGTTCCTGATGAGCTTTTCATCTCCAGCTAGTGCTCTACCATTTGAGCCACAAAGCCATTTCCACTTTTTCTTCTTATGTGGTGCTGAGGAATTGAACCCAGGACTTCATGAATGCAAGACAAGCACTCTACCACTGAGTCTCCTTCCCAGCCTTAATGCTTTGATTCTTCAAATTGTATTTTTGTCGGTCCTGGAGTTTAATTTCAGGACCTGAGTGTTAACATATCACTGAGTTCTTCAGCTCAAGGGGAGCCTTCTACCACTTGAGCCACAGTGCCACTTATTGTCCTCATAATGATGAGGAGAATATTTGAAATTGAATATGTGATTACAGAGTTGTGCTTTCTTGAGGTATATGTTCTTAGCATAGTTTATATACTGTTGAAAATGAGTCAGTTAAGATAGGGTTGTTGACATTCCTTGTATCCTTAACAGTATAATAATAAAACCAGTTTTATAATATATTATTTATAGTAATTATAGAATATCCCTAATTATGCATATATTATAAATATATCATTTATATTTTATGTAATATAGTATTTTACGTATATTATGCATACATAATTTAATTTCTCTGCTCATCTGTCCAGGAATTAAATTAGAAATGTCTTTGAAAATTGATAGTAAAGTAGGGTCCTTACAAGTTCGATTGCAACATAGCGTTTTACGCAATAAGTAGTTATTTATTCAGAATTGGTTTAGAAATGGAATATCATAACATAATTGAACATTCAGAAATAATTATGTAGGAACATGCCAAGGATGGAATTCAAAAAATATAACATGAGGACCTGTTGCAACAATGAGAAGTACAAGTTGTCACGTCAAAAACGAACTTTACAACTTGGGAGGTGAAGGATTGGGTGTGGGGGGAGGGAGGATGGGAAGGGATGGGAAAGGTAAACAAATGAGGAGGCTACAATGCTTGATAAGAAATGTACTCACTATCTTGCCCATGTAATTGTAATCCCTCTGTACAGTATTTTCACAATAAAAAATATATAACATGATTCATATGTGTAATCCCAGCTACTTAGGGGCTGAGATCTGAAGATAGCTATATGAAGCCAGTCTAAATGAAATGGCTCAGGGACAAGACCCAGACCATAGTTCAAGTATCAGTACTGGCACAAAAATAAATTATGTGACTAAAACATACAAATATATTTAGTTAAATAAAGTTGTCATTCCTTGTATCCTTCACAGTATAATACTAAAACCAGTTTTATACATATATTATTCATAATATTTATAGAATATTTATAGAATATTATTTATAGAATATCAATAATGATACATGTATTATAAATATATCATTTATATGTTTTGTAATAGAACACATTGCATATATTATGCACACCTAATTTATACTGATAAAACTAATGTCCATTAAATTGATATAAGTTTTAGAATAGGGAATAGATTTTCTTTAGTACAACAAGAAAGTAACTAGTCACAAAAATTATTTCTTTTGGATTATATATCCATAAAAACTATTCCCTGTGTATTCAAGGTACTTAATGATAAAAACCTGTGATCATCAGAAAAAGTGGATTTGTTCTCCTTAAGGAATTACTCCAAGAATAATAAACAATGGACGGTTAGTGATGTTCATTCAGGTATTTTTGTAGAAATTAAACCGATCTTTACTTGGTATAAAGATCACTTACACTCTCATTATCCACACCCTTTTCATTTAAAAATGCTTATATTCTGTAGCATTGTTATTGCCCTTATAACCATAATTAGGAAGATAATGTGAGTTCATCTGCTCCATAACTCTTTAAAGATAATGAATGTTACAGAGAATAGCCTCAGATATGCCTGGTGGAAACCTGGATTTGAATTACAGGTCTACAACTGATCAGTCTTAGGTACTTGGGAAATTTGTTTGGCCTTCTTGCCTACTTCTGTTTTTAATAAAATACTTAATTCATTTCCTAACTTGAAGAACACACATGAGCACTAAAATTACCCTAATGCAAGTGCAGTGCTTGGAATGGTTTCTGCCCATTGTGAAGTAGGTCTCAAAGAAATCAGTTTCCAACAACATCGTCACAGCATCCTTCCTGAAGGCCTTAAGAAATATATACCCAATTGATATTAATATCTGTGAAAATTTGTCTTTACTACCAAAAAAGTTCTTTTCTTCATATGAACAATGAAAGTAATGTTGGGGTTGTCCTGTGGCTTTTACTCTGAAGGAATTTTGCCTAAATTTCATTCTTACTCTATTAGTGGTAGCAGTAGCATTCTTTAGTGCTACCCTTCATGTTTCTAGTTCTGTTTTCCATTTGGAATACTATTGTAACTTAGTGTATAAACTTTGTTATCAGAGTAAATAAAATACAACTGCTGAAGTTTTCAACAATGTCAATGCATTACAATTTATGTGCTTACTATTTTCCTAAAATTATTCTTTTTGGATTATATATCCCTAACAAACTATTTTTTATGATTTCTGATATGATTTATATACATTTCTTACGTGTTTCTTATATGATTTTTAGAGATCCATAAATAAAACAGCAAAGAACAGGAAAAATGTAGGAAAGAAGTCATAAACAATACTATTATGGTGGTTTCAATGGCTAAGTCTAAAGAATATGTATGAAAACAGTGGGAAGATTCATTTTCTCTTTCCGCTGTTCTCTCCCCCTTCTTTGTAGAAAGGTTCTGACTATGAAGCGCTAAGTGGTCTGGACCTTTCAAGCCTTATCTCAGTGACAGAAGTGATGGGATTAGGGACATGTGTTCCCATGGATGGCTTTTAGGAAGTTCACAATATAGCAATACCAATACACATAAAAAACTTTTGTGAGTCATGTATATTCACTTCCTCATTTGCCAAAATTAAATTCATAAGTCAAAACATCAAATTACTTACATTATAATATATGCAGTTCAACTGGCACCACTAGCACCTCCATAAATCAAATGCAAACTAAAAGCTCTACTTAAAAATCCAACATCTAAAGCAGTGTTGGAAATACAAGAAGATACACAATAAATCTGAAGGAGTGAGATCTTTAACACTGGCAATGAGCAGTGATAGCTGAATATTTAACCACGCTTGAAAAGTTCAGGTGTTCACTAACTATGTGATTAGAGTTGCAGATTTGACCTTGGTATCAATATTGGAGATAAAATTCAAAGGCAGCTAAGGTTGCTGCAGTATTGTAGCTCAATCCAGTGTGACCCTGCCTGATAATGGTAAAGCCCAGAATAGATGCTAAGTCAGTAAAATGTATAGGAAGGATTCTCCACTGAGAATAATTGCAGGGGGTGATCATCACTCTTGCGTTGAAAATGTATAGCCCATCATTCTACTTTAAGCTTTAGCATATTTCTGATCTGAAGACCATTATAACACACCAATGTGCCATGAATGCTGAGCAGTGTAGGCATATATTACTCTAATATATGTAAAATCCTTACAGGTATGGAATGGCCTGACCCTGACACTTCATTTTGTGTCTTGAGTTTCATGGAGAAATGCTCATAATTAGGCAATTCACACTCATCTAATTCTGAATCAGGAAACTGAGATAAGGTATTAGGGTCATCACTCCAGTCACATGGCCTATGACGTATGAAATAAATGACATTGTTTCACAATGTATATGTGTTTCTGAAAATGTATGCAATACCAAATACCAAAAGGGACAATTATCTATCTCATATTATCAGAAGTAAAGATACTCCTGAATTGTACTTTCTTGCTAGAGGATCATAGGGTGACTGCTGATGTTTGGTATCTTTCCAGGTGCTCCTATACATTTGTCAATGTTCTTTGAGGAAGTGTTTTTCACGGTTTGTTTTGAAGTGTTCAGAATATCAGTACTATCACTAACTGCAACCATGCGACAACCAAGATGATGGGATACCTGGACAAAGAAGTAAGAAATCACAGGAAAGAAATCACCAGAGGACCCAAAGTGTCATTGCCAACTTCTGGATCCCTAAATCCTGCTTGACGGGGGGGGGGGGGGGGGGGGGGGGTGGTCAGTGGCTGCAGGTATGTCCACAAACAAAGACATCAATATAGCTTGTGGTTACAACTATTAACATGAAGTATTGTTTGTAGACATAGTGACAATTGAATCCCTTATTGTTAGGGAGCAGAAGGGAATAATAGTCATTCCAACCATAACACAGACATCCATCTTGTCTCCGAAGTCTTAATATTTTAGTGTCCAACAGCTCGAACTTAAATACTCTTGAGGTAATAAATCATACCCCTGTCTTCCCTTGACTGCTTGGCCTTTCAAGAGCACAGCTCTCAGCCTTTCGATTGCTGTTTGAGATGGCTTCCCAATCTATCCTTTTCCAAGTCTAACAGCTTGACTTTTAGAATCACTCACAAGGTCTGTGACAGATGTATTATTTTGAAAACAATATTTTTTCTAGGATATGCTCAATTTTAAAATTTTATTTTATTTCAAAAATACTGGACAGAGTAGTTACAGTTACATGAGTAAGTTGCATTCCTTATTGAATATTATTACCCACTCCATTGTTGTTCTCCTATCCCTTCCCACCACCTATACCTCCCACCCACTCCAAAGTTGTAAAGTGCATTTCCGTTATATAGTATCTTGTGAATATCATTGTTGCAATGAGTTACTCTTTTTAATTCTTTCATCATTATATTTTTCCCTTTCCTTCTCCAAATCAGGTAAATGTATATACAAGATGGAAGGAACCAGAATCAAGACAGAGATTGCCAGGGATAAACCAATGGTAAAAGACAAATGAAATAAAATAAGATCTAGATACTCTACCGACATCAAGGTTGACATCTGAAAAAAGACGTTTTTTTCCATGTTTTGGAGTACATTTCAATTAGCTTCATTTTGTAAGGTCAAATATACGTACCTCTGGATCCAGTAATCCCACTCCTGGGCATTTGTCGAAATGATCTCAAGCTAAAACCCATTAAATCTACAACGTTGTTTTTGGGAGCAATATTGGAACCAATCAAGATGCCCCTGAAGAGATGAATGGATCAGGAAAATGTGGTATATATAAACAATGTAATTTTATGCTTCTATCAGAAATAATGACACAGCCCCTTTCATAATAAAATGGAAAGACTTAGAAGCCAATCATATGTGAAGGAAGCCAGACTCAAAGAAACCTAGGTTCCATGGTTTCCCTCATTTTTATTAATTAATATATGCTTAGGATAGTCCTTAAACTCTTAATATTCCTTGTTTTCTCTCCTTTTTCCTCTCTTATTCCATTTGTGTGTGTGCACACACACACACGCCCACACACGTACACTAATGAAACTTGACTCAGAGCCTCAAACTCTTGCTTGTTTTTTTTCACTCATGATTGACTGAGTCTGTAGTATTTGAACCAAGGTTTAACTCTATCTTTGATTGAATAATTGAACATAAATGTCTCATGGATTGCTACCCCAGCCGTCTGTGAACCATGATATTCCAATCTCAGGCTCGTGACTATCTAGGAATAAGGAGGAAGCACTGGCATCCAGCTCTATTGCCAATTGTCTTTTCTTTGTTTTGTTTTTGTTTTTTGTTGGTTTTGTACATCCAAAATGTGTAAGGAAAACAAATCTTTTGTAATAAGGACTACTCCCATAAAATGTGTGTGGTTTAATGGTTACCTTAATAATGTTATGCTTTTGCATCCACATTATATGATTTGATTTTTTGAACTCTATTGTTGTGAACAGTCAAGTTACTTATATACAATTTGAATCTTCTGGTCTTGGTTTTATAGTTTGTTAGGTGTTTCCAAACAGAATTTATCAAGGTTTAACTCTGTACTACTGAAGCAAGACTTTTATGATTATTCAATGTCTTGTAAATCATAAGTTCTTCACTGCTTGTGGCACCATATGAGCACAGGTTGTTTCCTATAAAACCTCCACATAGTTTAGACCTCAATGCCACGCACTCTTCTGCCAAATATGCAAGGGCATCCTTTGTAATTTTCCATTCATTTTCACTGTTCTTCACTCTACTCTCCGTTGTTAAATCCTGTGATGGTCATGTTGATTTTCTCCCCTGTTATATTAATTATTGCATCTTGGTAATGTACTTCTGTCCATTCCCCTTGTGCTTTGACTTGTATCCCTCTCATCTTGAAGAGCCAGAAATTGGGGATGTGTTCTTCACTCTTTATTTCAGACATCTATCTTTACTTTCTAGCAATACTTTCATCGAATTTTTTTTGTAAATATAAGGCCTTGAAAATAATTATTGCATTTTCATGGCTTTATTATTTGGCATTAGGGAAGAACATAGGTCAGTAATTGTAACTTAAATAAAAGAAGATTGCAATCATGCCTCAATAGATATTGTTCATTGGATAATGTTTACTTCAAGGTCTGCCTACCTGCTTCCTTTTCGTTGTTTTGTTTATTTTTCAATGCAGCCTTTTCTTCTGGAAAATAATTTTGGACCTAGAGAAAATAAATTCCTACTGTAATTAGTCATTAATTTTATTCCAACATCATTTCACAGATCCTTTGAGTCTCTTCAGGGTCTCTATAGAAGTGCTTTACATTCTTAGATATGTTTTAACAGCGATGCACCCAAAGATACATACACATTGTTTAAGTCACCATTTTGATGACTGGAAAAAAACCATGCTGCAATCTCATTATATGGCACTTTTATTGTTTTAAATTCTTTTAGATTAAAGTTGATGCTGGAGAACGAACAATCTGTGTACAATTTTATATTTTCCTATTAATTTTAGTATACCTTCCAATATTATAAAAAGTTAAAACATTATTACTACTTACATAGTTTTAGGATTTCTAAAATGGTTAGAGTAAAAGTTTCATTCATTCACAATTTTAAGACAATAGAGTGTCCATTATTACTAAGTGAGACATTTAAAAATTTTTATTTGTGGTTCTTAAAAGTTGTTCTGGGGAATCAAGTCCAGTGCTTCATGTGTCTTAGTCTACTGTGTGCCTCTGAGCCTGATGTGACCTATGGTTTTGTTTTCGCTCAACTGGAATAAAGAAACTTTTCACTAGGAAGGAATTATTACTTGGTTACTTTCTCCAATATCTCTCGCATACATAAAAGTAATACAATTCTATACTGCCAGAAAATGGTGTTCCTATTTGGAGTAACTGTTTATTTTTTGTCGACCAACTCTTCACTAAGTCTTGCCACTTTCCTATCCCCCTTCCCATAAAATATGACTGGATCCACTGGAAACCCACTTCCAGTCAGCCTCCTCATTCAAAAGTCCAACCTTAACTAACCTACCCACTGGTAGTTCTGCTGTGAACTTTCAAAGGCCTGACTGCAACCAGACTACTTCCTGAAAGCCCTCCTCTGCTACAGGGAAAGCCTTCTTCAACTCCACCCTTTCTTGGAATCCCTATTCTGTACCACCAGAAACCAGGCCACATCCATATCTCCTCCTTCTATGTCTCTCCTTGCTCCACCAAGAACCCAGCCTACATAGGGCTTCTCCCTCGAATCCTCACTTCATCCACCAGATACCCAGCCCCTAACTACACTATTTCCTCATAAACCCATTGATCCCATATCTTAGTACCTCCAAACTCCTCCCTTCTCTTTCATACCCCACCCCCCAACCAGACTTCTCCCTCCAGTCCCTTCTGGTTTCATCAGAAACTCTGCCCCTCTCTGTCTGCTTCTAAGTGGCCTAACTTGTCAAACACAGCCCCGAACTCTTCCCACAAAGCCAATCATGCTACACAAAAACCCTCCACCTCCGTATAACTGCCCTTGAAGCCCAGCCTTGGTTGGCCAGAAACTTCTCATATACCCCATCTCCTGCCTGGAAAGCCAGCTCTGCTTCACAACAAGTCTCTCCACCTCCCATACCTACTCTCTCAATGCCTTGGATTGCTCCCCAGGTAAATCCAACCCTATTGGATCCTCCCTCAGATCCACACCGTACTCCAACAGATACCCTGCCCATAATTATCCTGCACCTTTGTAGACCTTCCACTCATTCTCAAAGCCCTTCCTCCAATTAGCCCCATGGCTCTAAGCCCTGACTTTCTCTACAAAACCCCCACTAAAAAACCCCCACCACACTATCCCATCTCTCGACACCCACATTGCTTAACTGGAAACCACTGCACCAGTTGGCCTCCTTCTGGAAGCCTCACCATGCTCAACTCTAAATCCCTGTCCCTCCGTAGTCCCTTTTTGAAGGTTGCCTTGCACTACTGGAAACCCTGTCCTAAGTCCTTGTCCTTCCTTGTAACACTGAAATCCCCACCCAACCTTACTCCTCTTTTTGAAGTGGTGACTGGCTACACCAGAAAGCCGTCTTAACTAATCTAGTCCATTGGATCCTAACTCTGCTTTAACAAAGCCCTGGTCCTGAAAAGCTTCTCTATACATTGTGAATACATCCTGCTCTGCCAGAAACCCCACCTCCTCCCTAACACACTTCCCAAAGGCCTGCCATTCTCCACCAGAAACCATGCTTCTTACTTGCCCACTTCTTCCTAGCACTGCTCTGCCGTCTTAAAGCCAGACCCTGAAAAGCCTCTCCCTCATAGATTCGTATTCCTGAACCAGAAACCCACCTTCTGTCAGCCTCTTGCCTCCATTCCGTTCCCTGCCTTATGGGAAACCCCACCCTACATATCCTACTAGAACTCACAGTGCTCCACCAGAACCCCTCCTCTAAGTAACCTCTTCCTTCGTAGCCTTGTTCTTCCTTCTCAAAGCTCTTCCCCAAACAGCCTCCTCCCAAGGGACCCAGTCTTCTTCCACTGAAAACCTGTCTACCTGCCAGCCTCCATCCTAAAGTCCCACCTATTCCACAAGTCTAGTCCTTCCTGTCCCCTCCCTACTATCTCAAAGTCCTACACAGACTGGCCTTCATCTCAAAGCCCCGCCCTGCTCCACCACAGGAACTGTGCCAATACCAACTCCTCCTTTGAACCAGACAGGGCTCCACCAGAAACCCCACACCACCTCATAAATTTTATTAGATGCCTTAGTCTAGTTGTAGGTTCTGTTATCAAGCAGATACACATTGTGTGAAAATGTATGAAGATGATTCCTCTAATTGGAAAACATTCTTTGAAGTATTAGTAAGATTTCATGAGTGATCATTTTATTTCTGGAAAATTCATGCACATTTGTGCCCATTAACTTAAAAAATATTAGTTATTTTAAATCCTCTGGCTTTTTTGAGGAAAGAGTTAGTGTGTATAAAGATGACTTTCAACTCATCTCTCTAATGAATAATTTTGGAGTTGCTTCCCTTACAATATACTGGAGTTTTTAGTAACAGAAATTGTCTACCAGAATCAATGATTTTCCTCCTTCCACTAAAGTGCCCTTTGGAAAAGACTGAAGTGAGATTACTCAGGTAAAATGCCAGAAATAAAGATGCATTTTGAGATCAGAACACAATTATTATGAAGACCCCACCCACTAGACTTACATTCCTATTGGTCCAACATTGTAAGCCAGACCAGTATTTTCCAAAGCTTTGTATGTGGCATGCTATGGCTTATTCAGGCTTGATACAAAATGTCTCAGCCCAGAATTAAATGATGGCATTTATAGCTAAAATTACTTAAAGTCATTATTAACATCTAACTCAAGGTGAGGTTTTTGTTTATACTTCTCTTTTTCCCTTTCTTTATTCCTCCTTCTTTCTTTTATTTTTTCCTTACTTTCTTCATTTTTCTTTCCTCTTTTAGTATGAATTTTGATATTGTATTTGCTGAACAAGTATACTACCATTAGAACATTCTTTTTTGATTTAGTTACTTTGCTCATAGGTTATCAATTTTGCTGAGGGCCAAACAGGCTAAGTTCCCCATTTCTGTCTGCCAAGTAGCTGGGATTACAAATGCATTCCAACATGCCAGGATTTAGGATGATATGAGACTCTTATTACTTTCCTTGCGCACTGGTTCTGAGCTGTGATGCTCTCAAGTTTTAGCTCTTCAATTAGTGATGTGAGTTCCAGTAGCCTGCCCTCAGTATAGATTGTCTAAATGAATGATTAAAGGCAATTTCACTTTAATCTCTTTTTCTTTGCCAGTCCATGGACTGTTATAGTTTTCTTTCTAGAAAATTTTTGTGTATATGTTATATGTGCACATTAATTGTAAAATGTTACTTTTTCCTCCTTTTTTGCTTTTTTTATATTTCTTGGTCATGGGGCTTGAATTCTGGGTCTGGGCATTGTCCCTGGGCTCAGTGCCACTTCCAGTTTTCTGGTGGTTAATTGGAGGTAAGAGTGTCAGAGGTTTCCTGCCAGGGATAGCTTTGAACTACCATCCTCAAATCTCAGCTCCTGAGTAGCTAGGATTACAAGAATGAGCCACTGGCACACAGCTAAAATGGTACTTATTTTAAGTGATATGATATAGTTGACGAGTAGCATGAGTGTGTGGAAAGGTAACTTTCAATTCATCTCTCTAAATAACTTTTTTCATTTTCATAATATTTATTTCAGTGATTAATAATCGAAGCTCCCAAAGTAACAGTATGATCCTTCATTTTCTCCTTCCCATAGATACTATTGGAAGAAAATGAATGAGATTTAAGTCTAAGACAATACGTACTTGAAATTATCAAAAAATATTTTGATGCTACATAAAGAGCCACATAACGCAGCGTGCTTTTCATTTTCTAAAGAAAGGAATGTCATACAAGTATGTTTATTGGCAGGCTCTTTTCATCTGAAAAACAAAGAAAAAACAACATCCTAAAAAAGCTGAAAGCGATCAGCAACCATGTAAATGTGATATAGCATTGGAGACTTGAATTGGTTCAGATAAAATAATTCTTTGAGAAAGGTATCTGTTCAATTAATTTATTCATTACAAATTTTTTATTTTTATTTACATGTTAATATATAAATACATACAAATGTGTGTGTGTGTGTGTGTGTGTGTGTGTGTGTGTGTGTGTGTGTGTGTGTATCAGCAGTATCTGTCCAGTAAACTGTCTGGTTATGTATGGTTAGGTAATTTCATCATGTCAAGTTCATCAAAAGGATGGACTTCCATAAACCTTAACAACCTTGCAACACCACTGCACATGCAAACTTAAGTGTTCATCATTGTAAGCTAGAACTGTGTTTTACCAAAGCTTTATATATAGTGTGCTATTTTTCCATTTAGGCTTGACACAAAATATGTTTGGCCATAGAAATAAATGATGGCATTTATTACTATGATAATTTAGTGTAAATCTTTATATTGAACACATGGTCAGTATTGTTGTTTTTTCTTTCTTTTTCTTATTTTATCTTTAGGAAGTTGATTTGAGTTTTGATGTTCTGTTTGCCAGACAGGTACTCCACCACTGGAGCCACTCCATCAATCCTTTCTCATTTAAGTTACTTTACTCCTAGAGTAGCAAATTTTGCACCCATCCCAGAAAGCAGGGATTATGATTGCATTCCAATATCCCTACCTAGTAGGTTGATATGAGTGTTTCTTTTCCTTCCTAGACTGATTCAGAACTGTGATCCTCTCAAATTCTACCACTTTATTTTATGGTGTAAGCTCCAGTTCTGCCTACTTCTAAAAGATATGACAGAAATAAATGATTACAGGTAATTTGAGTTAATCATTGATTAATATAGGTGATTTGATATAAAAATGTAGAGTAAGTTTGAAAGTATAATCACAGTAGTCAGATATTTTGCTAAGTAATTTTGTTTCACATTAAAAACACATCTCGACCAAAATTAAGGGCTTACTTTTGCTGTCTGTCAACTTGTATGTCATTTGGGAAAATAAACTTCATGTCTTCCATGTGTGATAAAGGACTTTCAGTGGTCTGATGTGTTAGTTCACATCTATAATCTTGGTTAGAAATCAGAAATAAATAGATCACCATTTGAACATAGGCTAACCAAAAAATTAGGAAGTCCCAATCTCAACAAATTAGTGGATCATGTTGAAGCATGCCATTAATTTCAGCACAACAAGAGACTAAGTCTCTGCCAAGTACCTGTGCCACTTAGGTAACTGGCTCACATGGAGCCAGTCAACTGTCCTGATGCAGAAACTGGGCTGAGATTGCCCAAGAGGAGGGAGGAGTCTGCCACACTTTCCTAGGTTGGACCTCACAGAATGCAATGAGCTTGCTTGCTTTACTCCCCTAAATGCCTTAATATGCCATGCTGCTGAGTGTTCATTATTTGATTTCAGTGATCTGTGGTAGAGGTATAAGGGAACATTAAATTAAAGTTCACATTCACTAATTGAGCTGCTCTTCCCAGCCTGTGAGTTCAACTCAGCAAGTGTTCATTATTTGAGAGTTGAGAATACTGAAGTAGGGGAGAGAGAGAGGGTGAGTGAAAAAAGGAGAGAAAGAGAGAGAGAGAGAGAGAGAGAGAGAGAGAGAGAGAGAGAGAGAGAGAGAGAGAAAGGGAAGGAAGGAAGGAAGAAAAAAGAAAGAAAAAGAAAGAGAGAAAGAAAATGTTTGAGAATGAATTTTTTTAAGGCTGGAGTCACATGGCAGTATTACATGTATTTAATATTAGGTCTGCCCCAGGCCATGCAGACCCTATACAGATGCCTTTTCACTTCTTGGCTAAGTTTCCACCCTTTATGTGTTATCTAGGTATCTGGCACACCTGGAGGCAGCCACCTCCTCCTCCCACTAAGTCACGACCTGGTCAGCCTCTGATCACACTTTCCATCTGACTGGAGGTGAGTCCCAGGCCCTGAAGTCACATCCAGATGCAGTATTGTTAGTGTTTCCCCCAACCTGGCCACACCTCATCCGATCCTTTGCCTAGATACATCCAGGCCCGAGGTTGGGTCGCCCTATATTTTGTACATGCCTTCCCACCATGTATGGCATGGGCAGCACTTCAGTAAATAAATAACTTTACCTGGCTTAATACCGTGTTGTGTTCTCGTCATTGGTTACCTAATGAACTTCAACTAATTAGTATGCTTTACACTTCAGAATTTCTAGTTATGAATCCATGGATATTTTTGTGACATATGGGAGTTCAGTATCTAGAAAACACATGCATTAACTCATAATTTAACATTATAATTCTGGCAGGAATCTTTAATAACAGCTTAATTAACCATAACATCTATTTTGTTTACTTTCCTTTGTTTTTTTTTTCAGCTTAAAATAATAAGAGTTGTCGGGACAATATGAAAGGATCTCTGGTTTCATATTTTCTAATCACCCTGGGCTACAACCTGTGTGCTGCCAGCTCAGATGATGGTACTTTGAAATCCTAGAAAGAAGATGCACATCATAAGGGCCAATGGCTACGGGATTTCTCAGATTTTTTAAAAATGTAATTGTTACTAATTGTACGATGAGGTTACCATTTCTCAATTCATGTAATGTGTACATTTGTCTTGTTGACAAGGCCATCCTTTCCTGAGCTTTCTCCCAGTTTGTGTTTTTTTGTGTGTGTTGATTGTTTTTGTTTTTGTGCCTGACCTTCTGCTTGAACGCAGGATTGGGTGCTGCCTCTGATTTTTTTTGGGGGGGGTCCGTTCATGGGGCCTGAACTCTGGGCACTGTCTCTCACTCTTCAGCTCAAAGCTAGTGCTCTACCACTTGAGCCACAGCACCACTTATGGTTTTTTCTTTTTGCTTATGAGGTGCTGAGGAATCGAACCCAGGGCATCATGCATGCATGGCAAGCACTCTACCACTGAGCCATCTTCCCAGTCCCCGCCTCTGACTTTTTGTAAGCAAGGCTACTCTACCTCTGAAGCCCCAGCTCCATTTATGGTTGTTGGTTGTTAATTGGAGAGAAGAGTCTCACAGATTTTCTCACTCCAGCTGGCT
Source organism: Dipodomys spectabilis (assembly GCF_019054845.1). Lineage (NCBI taxonomy): Eukaryota > Metazoa > Chordata > Mammalia > Rodentia > Heteromyidae > Dipodomys > Dipodomys spectabilis. The sequence goes on from NW_024871102.1 coordinate 310,357, forward strand.
TTGAACAGTGATCATCAGCCTACTGAGTAGCTAGGATTAGACCTGAGTCCCCAGTGTCCAGCTAATAAAGAGTTGGTTTCATGCTTTCCTGGTTGTGTTACAATTTTCCTCACCTCTTAGCACTAACTACATATTGCCTGGCTCAAATCTGAATTGGTGGAACATGCTTGTATTTGAGGAAGGCAGGAATAGGAAACTATAGGCCATAGGGACATATAAGCTAAACAAATCATTCGGAATATCGCATAAAGACAAATAAGTTTACTGCAAGTTTACTGTGTTCTGTCTTTACTGTTAATTCTGCATGGCCTATGAATGATGTCATACATATCCAAATAGCCATTGGTAGAAATAAGGTTTCTCATCCTTTCCTAAAAACAAAACAAAATCCAACCAAAAATATTATGTATGAACCCAGCAATTTCCTCTAATTAGAGACCAATCTGCCTTAGTTTATGAAAAAATGTCCTTTATTCAAGTGCTGCTACTTTTTCTGACCACAAATATAATGAAATTTGTAGTAGACTGTAGAATTGTATACCAGAGCTGTCATTTTAATTCTCAAGAAATTCAGACATTTATATGTTTTTATTTGTCAGTTGTGGCGCTTGAATTCAGAGCCTGGGCACTGACTCTGAGACTCCGTGCTCAAATTAGTTAGCACTGGGTCAATTGAGCCATGGAGCCACTTCAAGCTTTTGAGTTGTTAATTGGAGACTAGAGTCTTATGGGGACTTTTCTTCTTGGGCTGGCTTTGAACGCTATCCTCAGGTCTCAGCCTCATGTGTAGCCGGAATTACACGCATGAGCCACTGGCACCTGGCTTCACATAGACTTTTTTTTTTATTGTGAAAATAACATACAGAGGAGTTACAATTAAATGGACAGGTTATTGAATAAATTTCTTATCAAGCATTGTTGCCCTGTCCTTTGTTTCCCCTTCCCATACCTTCTTATCTCCACCACACACCTTCCCATCCCACCCCCACTACTCACCCCTCCTGGTCAAAGTTGTAAAGTTCGTTTTTCGACATATTGGCTTGTACATTTCATTGCTGCAATGGGTCCACCTGTATCCTTTCTTAAAAATGTGTTTTTCCCTTCCCCTCCACAAATTATATCAACATCAAATATAGTGAAAGCAGTGGATATACTGTGGGGAAAGGACATACAAAACAACAAAAATATCATCTTATGAATATCTTTGAAACAATCGCAAGAATGAAAAAAATATTTGAATCTTTCTCTTGGGGTATATCTCAGCCAACATCAACTTATCTGACCTTTTCTGCATGTCTCGGACATATACTAGTTATTGCAAATAAGGGAAAACAAGGGACTTATGTTTCTTTGGGCCTGGATTACTTCACGTAATATAATTTTTTCCAAGTCTTTCCATTTCCTAACAAATGGGGCAATGTCATTCTTTCTGATAGAGGCATAGAATTCCATTGTGTATATAGACCACATTTTCTTGATCCATTCATCTACTCAGGGGCATCTGGGTTGGTTCCATATCTTAGCTATGGTAAATAATGTTGTAATGAACATAGTTGTGCTGGTAGCTTTGGTATGGTCTTGTAATCATTTGGGTAAATTCCCAAAACTGGGATTGCTGGGTCATAGGGGAGCTCTATGTGGTGTCTTTTGATGAACCTCCATACTACTTTCCAAAGTGGTTAAACAAGTTTACAGACCCACCAACAATGCAATAGGGTTCCTTTTTGTCCATATCCCCTCTAGCATCTGTTGTTGTTAGAGTTCTTGATTATAGCCATTCTATCTGGGGTAAGGTGGTACCTCAATGTTGTTTTGATTTGCATTTCTTTCATGGCCAGGGAGGTTGAGCATTTCTTCATGTGTTTATTGGCCATCCTTCTTTCCTCTTCAGAGAAGTTTGTCTTTAAGGCTTTAGCCCACTTATTTATTGGGCAGTTGTTTCCTTGAGGATTTGTTGTTGAGGGATTTAATTTTTTGAGTTCCAGGCATATTTTAGATAGGAGACCCTTGTCCGTTGTGTGGTTAGTTAAGATCTTCTCCTAATCTGTGGTTGATCTATTGATCTTGCTAGCTATGTCCTTTGCCATGCAGAAGCTCTGCAATTTCATGCAATCCTATTTGTCTAACTTTTCTTTGATTCATTGTGTTTCTGGGTGTCTTTTAAGAAAGTTTTGGCGTGTGCAAAGGAGACCTAGGTAGTCTCTTATTCACGGACTCCACTCCCAAATTACTCACGGTGATTCAAACCTTTGGTAAAGCAGCAGGGTATAAAATTAACCCTCACAAATCAATGGCTTTTCTGTATTCCAATAATGAGAAAAGCGTGGCTGAAATTAGGATAGCAACTCCATTCGTAATAGCACCCCAAAAAATAAAATAACTAGGGATTCACTTAACCAAAGAAGTAAAGGACCTCTATGGTGAAAACTTTAAAAACCTGTTAATGGAAATCAAAACAGAATGTAAAAAGTGGAAAAACCTCCCATTCTCCTGAATTGGAAGGATCAACATCATGAAAATGGCAATATTTCCCAAGGCTATCTATAACTTCAATGCGGTACCAATCAGTATTCCAACCTCATTCTTCAAGGAAATAGATGAAGTAATCCAAATATTCATATGGAACAATAAAAGACCCCAAATAGCAAAAATTATCCTTAACAGAAAGAACAGTGCTGGAGGAATATCAATACCAAATTTCAAACTCTACTACAAAGCCATAATAATCCAAACAGCTTGGTACTAGCAAAAGAACAGACCGCAGGACCAATGGAATAGAACTGAAATCCCCGAAATGAACCTACAGACATATAGCCATCTAAACTTCGATAAGGTAGCTTAAAAAAGAATGGAAGAAAGACAGCCTCTTCAGTAAATGGTGCTGGCAAAATTGTGTTACTACTTGTAGAAAAATAAAGCTAGATCCTTATATATCACCCTGCACCACAATCAACTCCAAATGCATCAAAGACCTTGGAGTCAAAGTAGACACTCAAATAGTCATTTTATAATGATGAACTGCTTAGTGTCTCTGGCTCACATATATAATCCAAGCTATAGTTAGGAATAAAAGTATGAGAAACAAACACTGAATGTGTGTTGTTCATGATGCTTCTGCATTGGCATGATTTAATATTGTTTGCTTCTTATACTACAATGCTCTTATTTTTATTTTTACCTAGGTAGGGGAGATAAGTGCTAGCCAGTGTTGAACCTTCTTTGGTTGAGAGGGATCCATGTGGTAGTTCTTGCTTTGTATGGCATGTAATTGAAATCCGCCTGCTTTCACCTCCCCATGGACCAGGATGATAGAAGTATTCCATCATGCAAAGCCACGGGTTGGGGATCATTGCAGGTAAAACTTCAGTGGTCTTGAAACGATGTCCCAAATAGCTAGCTTTACAGGCATATGCCTTCAAAACCTTGCTGTATTCTGTTTCACTTTGAAGTAGTGTTTGTAGTGTTTGTACACACTTAGAGATAAAATGATAACACACTACATGTTTAATATATAGAATAGTCAATATAATTAGCAAGTTTATGTCCTAAAACATTGCAGCTAATGTATTTTGGTAACTTCCTGACTCTGCTAGTCATATTTTTCGAATATACCATAAACATGAATACATCAATAATGTGCACTAGAAGATTGGATGTTGATAGATATAGACAAGTTAGATTTTGTGTAGTAAATATATATTTATCTATTGCTGCTCTGAGGAACATTATCATATATTCACCATAACAATACCACCATATATTCACCATGACAATAATTTTCCTGCAGTGTAGAATTTTCCATTTCATAATCTGCCATCTTTTTATCTTTTTACATTCTCATAAGTATGAATTTTTTCTTGTTTCTTCTAATGTTTTGAAATTATTAAGATGGAATTAAAAAAATCGTAGAGTCTCCTAAAATTAGCTCATTTTGTTTGGTTTGTGCTAAATCATTAAAACCAAGGTTTCCTGAAAGTTATGCTAGCAGACTATATCACTAAATTGTACTGTAATTACATCTTATTATTGTATTTTGATATAGGATTTTGCTGTTGCTGTTTTATGATATAGTGTCCTGAAGCCGGACTGAAACTTGCAACCCCACTGCCTCCATTAACAATGCTTTATCACCAGGTTGTGGAGGCTCATAATTATAACTCTAGCTAATCAGGAGGTTGATACCTGATATTTAGGTCAGACAGCCTGAGCAGGAAATTTTATGAGTCTCTCTTCTCTAGTTCCCCAAAAAAGCTTGCAGCTGAACTGTAGTACAATTGGTAGAGCACTAAGGTCAAGGTAAAGAAGCTTGGGATTGTCATATAGCCCCCAAGTTCAAGCCCTAAGACACAAATATGCACAGACACAAACACACACACATACACACACACACACACACACACTCCCACACACTTGTACACGCACAAAGTCCCAGGCAAAGTTGTTCCTTAAATACTTATCCAGAGATTGGACAACAGCCTACTTATTTGTGAAGGTTTTTCCTTGATTATTTTGATGGAGGAGGATAGTTCATGGGGCAAAGACTTTAGTGAGAAATACTTTATAAACAACTAGCTTATAAAAAGAACAGGAGCACAGTTTTTATCTTTAAATCTTACATTCTTTCAACTATACTATTTTTAAAAAATAATCATTGAATTATGAGAAAACAATGCACCTCTTCCCTTCTCCCCTTCCCCTCTGTCATAAAATATGAGAAAAGATTCAAAAATACTCTTTTATCTTATAAGAATGTACACCTGTAAAAATGTCTGACTATATGTGTAACAATACATGTGTTTTCCAAAACTTGTTTGATTTTCCCATTGCTAAGAATTTGACTTTTTTCCAGATGAAAGCACACTGGGGCTTCAAGGGCAAACAAGATTAGGAAACAAAAACCTAATAATGTCTTAGGAAGTAGATGTCAAAAATAGATGCAAGAAGCACATGGCAGGCCGAGGGGGCCCTGAGAGGCAAAATGATTTGTGCAGGATGAGAGGAATAGTGACAAATAAGGCCTGGATCTGACCTAGGAAGGGCTCTTTGAGGCTGAGACATGCCTGTATCTAGGCCTAGCTGAGGCTATTGGGTTTTGACAATGTCCACATGTGTATAAAGTGATGTAGGAGGGGAGATTTCAGCCTCCAGTTTGTCTTTGGGATGGTCTTATGTGAGCAAGCAGCTTAGATCATTGGGCTCTGAGAGATGACACTACTTCCCTCACAATGGAATAGAATATAGAACTCTGAGAGCCACGCAACTGTAACCTACAGTTAGCTCAAGCCAGCTCACTTGGCCTGTGGCTCAGGAACAAGAAAGATGTTCCTGTACTGTTTTCAAAGTCAAGAGACTCAGGTCTCAAGCATATGTGTGAGTGCCTCACTCGATGCTGCAGACATTCGATCAGTGCCCAACCACGAATCCAATGTTTCAGGACTTTTTATAAGAAGAAACCAAGGAAATCACAAGGAAATTCAGGCAAGGTATAACTATGACAGTAAACCTATTTAATCTCATCCTAGCCCACAGTAGAAACTTCTTCTTATGTGCTTTTATATGTGTAGATAGAAAATAGTTGCTGTGCACTTTTCAATCCACTCTAATACAATTACTCAGTTTGAAGTGTACTCCCATTTCCGTGTTTCATAGGTCCATTCTTTTTTACCACCTCAGTGTGACAATGAGTCCGTCCAAACCCTGAATGTGCCTTATAATATATGGAGCCTGGACTCAGGCTTTCTGGAAATTCTGGTAATGGACCTGGTCCCTGCCTACCAGAAAGGTGATCCCTTCTATGTGGGAAACTTTCTCCACCACTACACAGAGCATAGGACAATGGAGCAGTTGCTGGATATTCTGTTTAAAAAGGGAGTGTTCCTGGGCTGGGAAGGTGGCTCAGTGGTAGAGAGCTTGCCTTGTATGCATGATGCCCTGGGTTCAATTCCTGACCAAGTCATAAGCAGAAAACAAGCCAGAAGTGGTGCTGTGGCTCAAGTTGTAGAGTGCTAGCATTGAGCTGAAGAGCTGAGGGACAGGGCCCAGGCCCAGAGTTCAAGCCCCATGACAAACAAAAAAAGTGAGTGTTCCTAAGCCAGGCACCAGTAACTCACACCTGTAATCCTAGATACTCAGGAGGCAGAGATCTGAGGTTCACGGTTCAAAGCCAGCCCTGGCAGGAAAGTCCATGATACTCCTCTCCAATAAAACACTAGAAAACCAGAATTGGTGCTGTGGCTCAAGCGGTAGATTGCTCCCCTTGAGCTGAAGGTCTGAGGGATAGTACCCAAGCACAGAGTTCAAGCCCCATGACAAACAAAAGAAGTTAGTGTTCCTCCTTCAAACCCAGGGCTGATGAGACCCCCTGGCAGAATATTGGAATACTTGGTACATCTCTGAGGCAGTTTCACTGGGGTCTTGTCAAAGGAGCTTGGCTTGAGACAAAGAAGTGCAGTCCTTGGCTAGTTCCTTAGGACTGGGCTGCCAGAATATTTCATGTGCCTCATAAGCTAGTGGAACCTTAGTAATTTGCTTGCTGAGAGACTAGGATTTAAGGAAGGAGCAAGTGGCACCCAACGTCCACGCTTACCTAGGAAATCACTAACTTGGAGGCCTTTGAAGGAATATAGACAGAAGAAAGGAGGGAACTTTTACTTTAATTGGGGGCTTGAGTGCTGTCCCATTTCTAACACACTATCAATTGAGCCCCAGGTCCAATTCTGGGTTAACTGAAGATAAGTGTATTTAGATTTTTACAAACTAGACTGGGTTCAAACTGTGATTCTCAGATCTCACCCTCCTGATTAGTAGGACTAGAGGCATGAGCCATTGTGCATTTATATGGACAGATGCACATAAGCATCTTGACAGAATTACCATGAAATTGTATAGACATATCTCCAATTTTGTCTGTCATGTTTACATTACCATGTGGGATTTAGCGAGTCCTATGTGTGTCCTGTTAGTTCAGAAAAGGAGAAGCATAGATTTAACTTCCTTCTCTCCTCCCATTGGTACAGATCCTTCTACCATAACTGGGAAGAAGATGAACAAGTGAAGAAGTAAGTGGACGCTGGCACAAAGAGAAGTTCTATAATTGAAAACTTGGTATCTTTGAGGTTTCTGAATCAAACTCAACTTTCTTCTTTGCACACCAGTTGGGATTTTCACCAGGAGGTTGAGGCTTGGCACTTCAGTGGATAGCAGATTACACAGTTGTTGTGGTTGTGCTTTTGGACTCTCATGGATGACAGGGAGGGGTGTGTAGCAAGTCAGATCCAGTGGGGAAACAAATTTCTCTTCCTATTACAGGGAGAATTTTAGAGGATTATATCTGAGAAATTGCTAGAAGTGGGCTGTGAGGAGCATCCTGTTTGCAGGAGTCTCTTTCCACCTCCCAACAATCAATCTGCCCACAGCGTTGTTTGTTTCATCTTCCCTATGTGGATGGACTTCTACCCTGATGATTTCTATGAGCCCAAGAACAATGACACCCTGAAAGAATTTACACAATATGTCAATCTCAACATGCCCTCTTCAGACCTGCTCTTCCACTTACAAATTTTCTGGACCAGCTGGAGGAACCCATGAGACCAAGGAAAAGAGGAAGAAGTCCTTGTTTAGATGCCTCAGAGCTTGTGAGTAGATGGAACCTGAGTCTTTAGGGATGTGCCTGATTGGCCAAGAGCCCTTAGTACTCCCCAGCTTGGCAAAATTTCCTTTTATGGATATTCTTTGCAAGGTAATGTCTGTTCTCCTTTTGAAAGAACTTGGAAGTAGCCACTCGTTAGAAACAGCCTACCTCCTCATCAGTGTTCAGTCCCAACTCAAATCCTATTGATCCTCCCATTAGATCCTCTTGGAAGTTTAGTGACACCTTAACGTCTAAGGTCTACTCTAAGATTCCTGTACCTATTTCCATTATCAGGTTTGCATCACTGTAGAGAAGCTCCTGCATAAAACTCCAGATAAAGAACCCATTAATGATGTCGTCTATGGTGACTGATGGAGATCAAAGCCTTCGCTGATCTCCAGAAATCCTGTGAAGGTAGAGGGTTTTTTTTCAATTTGTAGAAAGGCCAAAGTAGGTTTTGAGTCCTGTGGAAATCCCACTGATTCTGAACCCTATATGTGATGCAGGTGTATCTACACATACCACCAAGGAAGAAGACATACAGAATGTTTTCCATTGATGTTCACAATCCAGCTAGATCAGCTCTAAATCAGTCAAAAAAAAAAAAAAAAAACACGTCTCGTCTTGGTGTGCAGGGTAAATGTGTGCTAATGGAAAATGACCCCAGTCTATGTTTAGGAAAACTAATAAGTGAGGTCCAAAATCTAGATTCAGTTGAGGAAAGGGAATCTTTCCTCACAGAATACCCAGACCAATTTCTCGTCTTGCAAGGGATCCAATTTCCAATTGATAAATTAGAATCTGTCCCTCCCTGGACTCAGGAAGAAAATCCTGTCTTTAATGAGGAAGTAGATCCCTTTGAAGACTCTGAGGCAAAATTTCTGCCTGAAGGCAATTTAGAGGCCAGTCTAGATTTTGAGATTCCTTTTCCCCTTCCTAAGAAAATCCTTATTTTTCTTTTTCTCCTTATTTTTGTAAAAGGTTCATTCTATTTATTTTTCTAACTTTATTAAAATGTCAATGTTTTTGACATATTCTAGAATTCATGAATAATAAATATATTTCTTTTTAAACGTACAATCTGAAGAATCGTGCATACCTGTTCTGGAGGCGGGGAAGCAGAGTGTCAGGGGGTTGTAGAAGAGAGCCTACTGGATATAATGGGAGCTGTTAAATGCAAAAAGAGTGACAAGGAAGCCAGGCCATGCCTGTATGAGGTGATAAGGTGGCTACAAGAGGTCTACGACATAGCAGATCAGATGTCCTAGAAAGTTATTCTGTCAATTGGGACAAATGCCACAATACTTATAGCTGTAAGTGGGACTCTCTTCCAACAATGAGTTCAAATCTGTATACATTTTCATTGTATCCATTTGCCTTGAGCAAATATGGAAGGAAAATTTGGCTCCAATAATATAAAAAGTCTACTTTGGGCTGAAAATATTTGACAAAATATATAGGTGATGTGTATACTGGAAAGTAAAAGCCATCATCAATAGAAGAAATAAGGCTTACATAGATGAGATGAACAAACACAAAATCAGGAAAAATTTCCACAATTAAATCAGTTATATGTAAATACATGTTATATTCTTTATGTTATATATAGCATATTATATAATATATAAGATTCAATATTACTTTTCAAACTAAAAAGGCATTTAAACTTTCAGAATTGAGTGTTTTTTTGCACAAAACATTAGTGTAAATGTTATTGGAGAAAGTAGTGATATAATTTGATTATAGTGATATGAATATATATTGGTGTGTTTCTAGATATAACACTGATTTTAAATAAATATTGTATACATATATTTGTATGTATCTGTCTATGAAGTGAATATAATGAAAGTGAATATAATGAAACTGAGTATAGTATGTATAAAAAAGTTGAGTCCATGAGACTCAGACCTGTAATCCTACTGATGTAGGAAGCTGGGTTTTGAGTTTTAGTATCTCTTATCCCTAAGCCTTAGATTTTTCAGAGGAGGCATGGGCCCTCCAGTGTAGAAAACAGAGACATATACCATGGGATCACACTCCCTGACCCCAGAGGAAAGTCAGTAGAAATCAGGACAAGCCTCTTATCTTGACTGTGTACTCAGTTCCTGTACCAAGAAGGCCATCTTTAGAACACCAGATGGAAAGTTGGCATTCCCTCCAAAGGTTCTAAAAAGATCCTTCTGAACGATAGTCTGACTATATTGAATTAAATCTTTTTTCCCTTCGCAAGCTGCAAACACATAGAAATATGACAAGAGCTCAAGAAAGATGGTTAAAGACTTACAAATACATAAAATTGTACACTCTGTTTCAGTAATTCAATGACAAATCATCAAAGGCATGGCAAATATTTTTAAAGGAAATAGAAACATACTCTGAGTTTGACTGGGTGATATTTTGGTTGCTGAATTGTTGAATGCACTTCTGGGCAAAGGAGACACATACCTTGGGGAAATTGTGTGGGGTTGGGTGTCCTCACACGGCTTCACAATTAAATGGCCATAACATCTAGGATGTAACAGCCAAATTTGCCACGGCAGCAAGTAGGTGTCAGGCACTGATTTTGCCCTGAAGTGGACTCAACAACACCAACAGGCACAAAGAATGAGAAGGAATTACTATTAGCCACCAAACTTCAGCTTGAAGAGCTGTCCTGACCAGGACTAGGATAAATTGAGCTGGAGAAGGCTGATCTCCATGTAAGGCTCCTGAGCACTATGGACTAGTGTGTGTGTGTGTGTGTGTGTGTGTGTGTGTGTGTGTGTGTGTGTGAATGTGTGAATACTGGGGCTTGAACTCAGGGAGATGACCTTTAGCTTTTTTTAATCAAGGGTAACAGTCTACGACTTGAACCAAATTTCCATGTCTTGATTTTGAATGGTTAATTGGAGATCAAAGTTTCAGTGTTTCACATGTTCATTCTTTGTCCCTCCTTTTCAATGACACCTCTAACTTCTTTTTTTGGAGGGGGGGGTTTAGACGTGGGGCCTGAACTCTGGGCCTGGGTGCTGACCCTCAGCTCTTCAGCTCAAGGCTAGCGCTCTACCGCTTTTGCCACAGCGCCACTTCCGGCTTTTTTCTTTTTGCTTATGTGGTGCTGAAGAATCGAACCCAGGGCATCGAGCATGCAAGGCAAGTGCTCTACCATTGAGCCACCTTCCCAGACCCCCCATTTAACTTCTGAAAGAGAGATAAATGTAAAAAAATGAAAAAAATGAAAGAAAATAAATATCATCTTGTTTCTGTTTCTTGGTCACTGATTATTTTTGAGATAGTGCTTCTTACTAATAAGAATTACTGGTAGAATCTGAAAACCTATTTGAGCAATAAATAGACTAGGAAAAATGTTGTCTCCTATTTTTTATCACTACATTTCTTTTTGTCTAAGTAGAAATGCCAGACTTACCCTAAGGGCCTACAATAAGCAAAATGGCTTATAGAGCTCAGATCATATCTTTCCACAGAAGATGATAGCCCCAGAAGAAAAACATGTCCACAACTTGCACAAGAAAGAGAGAGTTTGATGTCTCCTTAAATCTTAGGATCGTACTCATGAGGAGCCCTGGGGACTGATGACAGCTTAAGGACCTAGCATTTCCTGTGTCGTTCCACCATAGGAACAGTCACCAGTCTCCCATCACACTGTAGGTGCCATGCCTGACTGGTGACCTTGGCTGCGTCATGAGAACGTGCAGCAGGGCTCTGTCATGGTCATTGGAGAGTCAGGATTGCACACTAAGAGGACATTCATGAAGGTGGTAACAAGGCCTGAGTCAGGGTTTTGTCAGATCTAGATGATTTGTAACAGGCACTACTGTATTCTGGCAAAGAATGTGGATATATCATCGGGGTCTTGCACACAAATTATCAAGTGTTAGCTTGCAACATTTCTGCATGAAAGCCAACAAAAGGTCATCAATGCCCTCTGAACATATTCTCATCAATATTTAGTAAGTAAAAAGCTATAAAATCAAGTTCATCATGAGGAAAAATCCGATATGAAAACCAAATTGCAGGAGCATTTACAAAAAAAATGTTTTTCTGTATGTATCAAATGTGACAAAATATTTAAAGTTAATGAAGCTGCGAAAGTTAAATTGATTTCTTTTTTTACTATGGTTGCAACTATCTTTTACATTTCAACTACTTAACAAAAAGAAGGTAGGCCAAGCACCACCGGTGGCTCACACCTGTAATTCTAGCTATTTAGAAACCTGAGATCTGAGGAAAGTGAATTGAAGTTAGACTAGTTAGGAAAGACCAGTGAAACTTTGATCTCTAATTAACCATTCAAAATCAAGACATGGAAGTTTGGTTCAAGTCGTAGACTGTCACCCTTGATTAAAAGAGCTAAAGGTCAGCTCCCTGAATTCAAGTCCCAGCATTCACACACACACACACACACACACACACACACACACACACACACACACACACACACACACAATCTCAAAAATAACCAGTGACCAGGAAACAGAAACAAGATGATACATATTTTCTTTCATTTTTGCCATTTTTTTACATTTATCTCTCTTTCAGAAGTTAAAGGGGTCATAGAAAAGGAGGGACAAAGAATGAACACGTGCAACACTGGTATTCAATTGGTACTATGTTAAAAATGACCTATGCAATTTGTTTTGGGGGAAGAACGAGAAAACAGTAAAAGAGATAAAGTGAAAGAGTAACATTGTCCAAAAAAAATGCACTCAGGGAATTAGAGCTGTGGCTCAATATGAGTGCCATTATTCAGCAAAAGATCTCAGAGAGAGTGTCCAGGCCCTGGATTCAAGCCTCATTACTGACTAAAACAAAAACAAGAAAAAAGAAATGTAATCATTACCACACGATTGTAACTAAAACCTCTACAGCACAATAATAATAATAATAACAATGATAATAATGATAATAGAAGATGATGATGAAGAAGAACAAGAGGGAAGTTAAAAAAAACCAAACCAGTGAGAAAAATTGAGAGAGCAAGGGAAGTACTGACCTTTCAAAAAGAAATATATCCATACCTGACTTATATAACTGTAACCTCTGTGTAATTCACATTTATAATAACAATACAAAAGAAAAAACAGAAATGGAGTGCTGGAGCCATAACTCAAATGGGAGGTCAGACTAATATGTATGTGATACCAAGGTCAACCCCCTTATCAATTTCTCCTTCAAAAATGGCTCTTCTCATCACTTGTGCTTTCCCTAGCTTATGAAAGGGGGTGCAGTTAAAGAAAGAGAAAGGTAATCTGTCAGGAACAGAACTGTACTTGCAAAGAGCAGTATTCACTAGAACACATGTTTACTAGACCACATGATGACTCCATGTTTTCTGAAATAAACAGAACTAGTTGGACTTGAATACATGCTCCACTGTATACTAGATGGGGACTCACAATTAATGAAACTCTCTGGATCTCAAATTCTTTACAGGTAAAATGAGCATAACAATACTTATGGCACAGCATTATGAGATCTGGTTGTCATCAGACATGGAGCGGTTTTATCTTAGGTGTGTGTGCAACACTCAAACACTGCTGGAAAGAGTATAAACTGGCATGATGTTGACTATATTACTTAACAGTAATACAACATGCCTGTAATCCTACTTACAAAAGAGGCTGAGAAAAGAGGATCAAGGTTTTAAGTCTGGACAGGAAACTGGATCAGACTCATCTCCAATGATCTCTAAAAAAGCTTGAGGTGGAGTTTGGTTCAAGTGGTAGAGTGCTAGACTGGAGCATAAGCCTCAGGAACAGTGCCCAGGCACTGAGTTCAAGCCCTAGGACCAGCACAAGCACACACACACACTAAATTTTTTGTGTTTCTATCAACCTGCTTAACAATATATTCCCTCTTCCAAGCTCACCTGATATTTTTTGTTTTAAAAGGGACTTCCTGTGTAGCACAGGCTGCTCCTAAACTTACAATCCTCCTGGGTACTGGTAGTACAGGCATGCCTACTATAATTGGCTTCACTCAGTAATTCTATTTATAACATATTAGCAAGAAATTCATTCATACTCATGAAGATATTTGGCTTAAAGCTGTTCACAGTAATATTCTACTGTACAAAATGTAAATAATATAACTGGATTTGGTACTATCCTACCACATGGTAATACCAGCCAATACTCAGGAACCTGACACAGGAGAATAAGCAGGTGAGGAAAGCCTGGTCTACGCTGCAAAACCTGGTCTCCAAAGGAAAGAAAATCTATAAATATTAATCTACTATGAAACATACCATATGTGAAATTTATATAACGTAACAAATAGATCATTGTTAATAGAAATAAAATTTTGGCAGAAATTTTAAATACATACATATGCATATATATTTAAACTTGTAGAAATAAAATTTCAAGTGCTTTTATCTGCATCTTTCAGACTACCTGTCACCTACTTATTTACTGACACATTGATTTCTGTTTAGTCTTCACAAAACACTGTTCTTTCACATAAGTACACAAAATTGTAAAACAAAAAGTACAAAACAAACATTATCATAAATACAAATGTAGTTTAATCCCTACCATAATAATTTGGAGAAAACATACATTAAGTTAATGGCATTGTATACTGCTCAGGAAGGGGAGTCGAGGAAAATGTAGATTATATAAGTGTGTGTGTGTGTGTGTGTGTGTGTGTGTGTGTGTGTGTGTGTGTGTGTCTGTCTGACTGTCTGTCTGTCTGTCTGTGTCCGTGTGTTTTTCATGAGTAATATTGGAGTTAGAATTTAACCTATTATTCTTGCTTGTTCTTTTTGCTCAAAGCTGACACTCTACCACTTGAGCCACATGTCCACTTCTGAATTTTGGTTTCTTAATTGGAGAAATATCTCAGATTTTCTAATATGGGCTGCTTTAAACCTGAATCCTCAGTTTTTGACCTCTAAAGTAGCTAGGTTTTAAAATATGAGCCACTGGTGGAAAGCAACTACGTTAACATTTTTGCATGTTTGAATGAATTTTAAAGTAAGACATATATGTTACTTTTGAGAGTGACTGGAAATAGTAATTAACGTTTAACAGAATTTAAAACATACAAAGCTGAGAATTGCAAGTAGCTGAGAACAGAATGGAATAAATCAAAATTACCTATGACAGTTTTCAGGCTGTGCACAGAAATAATTACATTGTTGGGAGCCCAAGGCCATCAGATAGCTGAGCTCCAGCTGGCTGCTATGCTCATGAGGCCAGCTGGTGCTATTCACAAGAATGTGATGTTGTTGGATGGTAGGGATCAGCTTCAAGTTAAGAACCTGAAATATTTCTATTGATCTAGAAGGGGAAAAATACCAGGACAAGAAATGTGATGAAAATTGCTGAATGCAAAAACCATGCAGCCAAAGGAAGACAGAATAACTCTTTCTATATCTGAAAAGAGTATTCTCTCACAAAGAGTCATGAGCTGAATATGGTGGTCAATGTTTGTAATTTCTGAAATTGGGAGGCTGATTTAGAAGTTAGCTTGAGGCCAACCTAAGTTTTAGGCAATCAGACGGACATATAGTAAAATGCTATCTTAAAAAACCAACAACAACAAAAGACCCAGTGACTGGGAATATGTTTAGTGGTACAGTGCTGGCCTTACATGCAAGAAGCACTTGATTTGATTCCTCAGTATGACTTAAGCAGAAAAACTGGAAGTGGTGCTGTGGCTCAATTGGTAGTGTGCTAGCCTTGAGCAAAAGAAATTCAGGGAGAGCGCACAGGCCCTGATTTCAAGCCCCATCTCTGGCAAAATTAAAAAAAAAAAAGTGCAAAATGCTGTTTGTTGAAATAAATATGTTGAAGAATTTTTATACTCATTAGAAAATTGTGCTGTTGGGAATTCATAAAGAACTTTGTTAGGAAAAATTAAAATAAATTAATGAAATATTATCTAGCATTGGAAAGGACATAGTGAGATGTAAAAATAATTTATGCCTATGGTTAATTGATACAACAATGTTATAGATACACTTGCCAGATTGTGATTTTTTAAAGTATATAAACGTGGGTTTTTTCTTTTTCAAAATAATTTCACTGCCAGGCGTAGCTACTAAGGAAACTGAGAACTATTCAAATCCAGCCAGAGCAGGAAAGTCTGTGAGACCTTTATATCCAACTAAAGGTTCAGAAAATGTGAACTGGCACTGTTGCTTAAGTGGTAGATTGCTAGTCTTGAGCTGAAGAGTTGAGGTACAATGCCCAGACATAGAGTTCAAGCCCCACAAGTGACAAAAATAGTAATAGTAATAATATTAATTTTATTGTTACTATTAAGTTGTTATATATAAAGGCTACCAATTCATAAGTTTTTTCTTTCCTAAAAGAAATACATATCCATCTTCATTGCCAACAACCAGGATTTGGCCATCTGCTTTCCAGCTGATCTCTGGGTGTAGAGTCAATATGTAATACACAGCAATACAAACCATTTCTGACTGTAAATAATTTTTCTCTGCACATCTTAAAAATCAATGCTGACAACATGAAATAAAAAAATCCCTAAGTTTAAAACATTCTTCTAAAAAAGTTAAAGAAATTCTGACAACAAGTATTTTAAGAATAATTTCAGAGGGATTGGGAAGATGGTTCAGTGGTAGAGCGCTTGCCTTGCATGCTGAGGCCCTGGGTTTGATTCCTCAGCACCACATAAAGCAAAAAGAAAAGAGCCAGAAGTGGCGCTGTGGCTCAAGTGGTAGAGCGCTAGCCTTGAGCTGAAGAGCTGAGGGACAGTGCCCAGGCCCAGAGTTCAGGCCCCATGAATGACTGGACCCAAAAAAAAAAAAAAAAAAAAGAATAATTTCAGAGAGCTTGAACTCAGGGCCTGGGTTCTTGCTCTGAAATTTACTACTCAAAATTGGGTTGCCACTTTGATCCACAGTGCCACTTCCAGTTTTCTCGTGGTTAGTTGAACAGAAAAGTCTCACCAACTTTCCTCTCCAACCTGGCTTTGAACTTGGATCTAGAGATCTCAGCCCTCTGAGTAGCTAGGATTATAGCCATGAGTCCCTGGCACCTGGCTTTTTGCTTACCTGAGACAGAGGCCAGTTAATATTAAATGTCAATCATGTTTATCTTTGTAAACTGAAGTTAACTGAAATGCCTTCCACTAGAAATAAGGAATCAAATGAGTAGGTAGGTTAAATCGTTCTTACCAAAAGTTACATATTTTCCTTGTTTTTTTTTTCTTCCACAATTGTGTGCTTTCCAGAATCATACCTTATCTTTCCTTGCTGGTTTCTTTGGTTTATTTCATAATTGTCCACAGCTTCTTCAGCCATCATTTACTTATGTGAAGAGCTTTCAAACATATATTTTCAGCCCAAATTCCTTGTATACACCTCTCATCCATATATTCAAATGACATTAAAACTTGTGAAACAGTAATCATCTCTTATCATTATTGGATATTAATGTGTAAGTAAAATTTAAGAAAATAACATCAATAATTATAACATGATTTTAATAGTAATGCTAAACATAAATACAACGTTGATTATATTCTGAGCAATTTAATAAAAACCTCAAGGAAAAGAAATCACTTTTTTTAGTGCTGATATTATGGTTTAAACTCAGGGCCTTATCTTCTCATTTAAGCTGTTTCCCTCAAGGGTGGTGCTCTGTATTTCAACCACAGCTCCCCTTCAAATTTTATTTGGGGGATAATATAGAAATAAGAATCTCATGGAATAAAAAAATCATTTGTGTCCCTATCTTGGGGTTCATTTCACATAACATTCTGTTATAAGGTTATATGGTGCCATGTGCTACTTACTGAAAGTGAGGTTAACCATGGGACCTATGGTTATTTCACTTAATAAAATTGTTTCCCCTTCTTTCCATTTCCTAGCAAATGTGGCGATTTCATTCTCTCAGATGGAGACATAGAATTCCAGTGTGTGTGTATGTGTGTGTGTGTGTGTGTGTGTGTGTGTGTGTGTTTGTATGTTTGTGTGTGTGTGTATGTGTGTATAACATTTTCTTGATCCATTCATCTACTGAGAGGCATCTGGGTTGGTTCCATATCTTAGCTATGGTAAAAGATACTGCAATAAACATAGTTGTGCCGGTAGCTTAGTATGGTCTTGTGTGTTATCATTTGGTAAATGCCCAAAAGTGGGATTGCTGGGTTATAGGGGAGCTCTAAGTGGAGTCTTGGAAAAAATTATATTAAGTAAAGTAAGTCAGACAAAAGAAACATAGGTCCTATGGTTTACCTTACTTGGAATAACTAGTGTATATCTGCAACAAGCATAAGAGTTCAAAAGCTATGTACATACCACCAGATAAGATGATGTTAAGCGAAGTGAATCCCAAGATAGGGTTTATAATTTACCATGTGACTTTTTTTTGTTTTTGTTTTTGTATTTTCCTCCACCAAGGTATAACTCCTCTATTCACTGTTTTTAATGTTGGTGCCCAGCATCTTGTATACACCGTTTCTCTAGCTTGGGGAGGGCAAGGGAGAAAACAAAATGTTTAAATAAGGCAGGCTGACCCGTTGTAACAATGAGATGCACAAGACACTATGTTGAAAAAGAATCTTTACAATATGGTCAGGGAAGCAGGGAAGGGAGGAGAGGGGGAGTGTAGTTGTGGGAGGTGGGAGGTAGGGGAATAACAAAGGAGGAGGTAACAATGTCTCATAGAAAATGTACTCATTACCTTGCTCATGTAACTATAACCCCTCTATAACATATTTTTTCAGTAAAAACCTCTTTTATAAAACAGAAGGTGTCATGTACAGCAAGTATAGCAGCTCACATATGTAATTCCAGCTGATTGGGAAGCAGAGATGACAAGGATCATGGTCTGAGGCCAGGCCAGAGAAAAAACTGCCAAGACAGCCATCTCAACGAATGAGCTTTCCATAGTGCTTCACATCTGTAATCCTAGCTAATTATGTGGGAGGCATAGGTAGCAAAGCCTCAGTCAATCTAAGATCATACCCGGGCAAAAAGTTCAAGAACTCAAGTAATTAAATGGACAAGAAGTATGGTAAAAGTAGTTGAGCTTCTTGATGCTATACAACCAGAGTGTGTCTAGCAAGCAGGGAACCCCTGAATAGAACCCTTCCACCAAAAAGCCTAAATAATTTTAGCCTATTTGAACATCTAATTTCAAGGAGCCTGACAGATCAGAGATGATGACATTCTCTTTAAAATTAGGTATTCAAAAGAGACAAAGTTATTTAGGTTTTGAAAGAATTGAAAAGGAAAATGCATGTGATTTTTGTTAGGTCTGTAATTCTTGAAAACATGAAATGTACTCAAGTATTTAATATATATCCATATGTGTGCATATGTCCATGTATATATGTATATCCATGTATGTATGTATATATATATATATATGTATATATACATATGTATATGTATATGTATATGTATATATATGTATCTATATATATATACATACATACATACAAGTGGTTCATCTCTTTTCTGTGTAGCAAATGGTAAAAATGAATCTGTATAATCACTACTCAAATGCATGAATAGACAAAGAGAATGAGCAGAGAACTCATATTCAGGAAATTATGGCTAGCCCATAACCCTGAAAATCTTTTACATCAGTTTGCATGTTTCAGTTACTGCAGTACAGGGACAGTACGACAACAGTGGGATACTAGGCAGATGAAATGAGAAATGACAGATACAAATGTTAAAATATTCTTTCTGATGGTTAAGTAGAATTTCCTCTGTGTGTGTGTGTGTATTACATTTTCTTGATTATTTTTTCTCTTGAAGGTTATCTGGGCAGATTCAATAAGAATGGTCTGGCTGAAACCTTTACTATATCCTAGTTTGTGATCTTTCAAGTAAATGCCTAGAGTAGAATTGCTGGATCATATGGAAGTGGGTAGTCAAATGAGGGGTGAAGGGTTAAAAGGTAGAATATTGAACAGGAGAAAAGGGGGAAAATGCAGAGAGGAATCCAATAAACATCCTACAATATTAAGAAGAGTGAAGGAAGAAAAGGGATGGATGAGAATATTGAAAGGGTTGGCATTGATCAAGGTATATTGTATGCATAAAATGCTTTGTTTAATGATAATTTCTATCCTACTTAAAATAATAATTAAAAAATCATGTCCCTAAACTGTTATGCAATTAGAAGCAAAGAATAAGAATTTGCTCAGATCAACTCCAGGGTCTATAAGTCTTTTTTGTTAGGATAAGTTTTAGAACAACACTAATGATACATATAACCTGAAGAAAATTGAATGATTTTCAGGTATTTAAAATAATCATTTTGGAGATATGGCTCAAGTGGCAGAGTGCTACTTAGTGAGCAAAGCTGTCAGATAATGAATTCAAGTCTTAATCTCGAACAAAAGTGCAAACAATCTGTAAAATTCAGGCACTTTCCTGGGCACTGGTAGCTCATGCCTTTAATCCTACCTTTAATTAGAAGGCAGAGATCTGGAGATGTCAGTTCAATGTCAGCTTAGATAGGAACGACTGTGATTCTCTCATCTCCAATTCACTGCCAAAGAAAGCTGGAAGTGAACTCATGGTTCAAGTGGTAGAATGCTAGCCTACAGCAAAAAGCTCAGGGGCAGAACCCAATCCTAAAGTTCAAGCCTTAGAATAGTGCATTTACATACACAGGGGAAGTAAGTCACTCAAGTTCTCAATCTTCCATTTCCCTAATCCTAACTCAAATCTTGGACAGAACCCTTAGAGTAACCTTGATGATAATAGTAACCCAATCTTAAAATTAATGGAAAATATACCCTAACAGATACTCATTGTTTTTGAAATGATTTGCACTTTGCTCCAAATACTACAGATTCCCTGACTTGGACTCTGAAATCGTTCCCTATTATGAATCATTAACCTCAAATCTTCATATCATGAAAACTTCCGTAGTTTCCACTGATCTTAACTTTTACTGAACTCCTCTATCTCCAAAAAGAAGTTGCAGGTTTACTTAAAATCTACTCTAGTTCCTAACCCTAACTATATATCTAAACCTTACTAGAAACCTAACTCTAAATTTAATCCTATTGAACCCTGGATAGGAAACTTAAGAAAACTCTGTAGTTTTTGTTAAATTTCACACTTATTTTACTTGAAAGTGTTAGCAGAAAACTCAGTTTTACCTTAAAGCTTACCCTTCCCTAAGCCTAAGTCTAACCTGAACTAGAAAAGCAACCCTAGCCCTAGAACTAATAGCCTTTGGATTCTAAAAGTCATAAAAATACATTAGTTTTTATTCATCCTAAATTTGATTTAACTCATCTCTCTAAAAATAGTTTGTAGTTTTATTCATTATCTTGCCATTTTTGTAACCCTAACCTAACTGGAATATTGAGGCTAACACTCACACTAACCATACCCTAATCTTAATATTATTAGCAGTTTCTTATTTCACATTCATCCTAATTCTAATTAGACTTGTTATTCGAAGATTTACTTTCAGTTTGACCCTAAACTTTCCATTTCCCTAATGCTAACACTAACTCCAGCTGGAACTGAAACCTAACTTTCACCCTAATGATAGTCCAATTCTAATGTTTAAGAAAAATACTCTGTTTTTATTCATTCTAATGAATACTCCAGTTTGCACTCTGGAAATGAGTTTCAGTTTGCCCTAATTCCCATAAATTTTCTGACTCTTCCTCTGAAGTTATCTTGTTCCCTAATATGAACCATTATATTATTTGTCCTCACATTCTCTTATCAGGAAAAATACTGCAGTTTCCAATGATCCCACCTTTTCCTGAACCCCTGTGACCTAAAACAATATCAGATTTACTTGTCATCTAGTCCATTAATTAATTCTAACTCTCAACCTAAACCTGGTTGGAAAACTCTCATTAATCATTATAAGAATGATCACTGAGAAATAAATATAATGATAATGGTCTAGTTACTGTTCAATCTCATATTTTTGCTTCCACTTGTTAGTGAAAACTGAATATTATACTAAAACTTTCCTATTCATAACACAGTTCATACTGACCCTAATGTTAATCCAAATTCTATGTCAATACTAACACTAACACAAGTACACTAGTTTTCACTCATCCTAACTTGATTCAAATAAGCCTTCCAAAAATAGGTTTCCATTTTTTTCCAATATCTTAGTCATTTTCTAACCCTAAACTTAATCTTAACTGGAACATTGAGAATAACCATAACCCTAATTGCAAGTAGATTCTAATATTAATAGCAATACTCTAGTTCACATTCATTCTAATTCCTGCCAGGCTTATTCTAAAATTTACCTTCAATTTGACTCTCATTTTTTTCCTCCTTCACTCTAAACCAAATCATGGCTAGAATCATAACCATATCCTTGACACTAACAGTATCTCACATCTAAAATTTATGAAAAATGCTTGTTTTGTGTCATCATTACTGAAATTCCACCTGTAATTCTTGAAATAAATTGCAGGTTTTCCTAAACCTTATAGATTTTCTCATTCTTAACTCTGAATCTATCTTGTTCCTTAACAGGAATCATTATATCCATTGATCTCAAATCCTGATATTATGAAATACATTATACTTCCAATATCCAAGCTTTTCCTGAAATCCTAGAACCTAAAATAAGTTCAGATTTACTTAACATTTAATACATTTCTTTTCTTTTTCTTTTTGTCCAACGTGGGGCTTGAACTCTGGGCCTGGGCATGATCCCTGAACTCTAGGTCATGATCCCTCAGTTCTTTAGCTCTAGGTGTGCACTTTACCACTTGAGCCACAGCAGCACTTTTGGGTTTTCTGGTGGTTAATTGGAGATAAATGTCTCATGGACTTTCTGCCATGGCAGGCTTTGAACTGCGATCCTCAGAAATCAGCTTCCTGACTAGCTAGGATAGTAGGCACGAGAAACTAGTTTAACCAATTTATTTATCCTATTCTCAACCCCCTTTAACCAGAAACCTAATCCTAATTATAATCTGACTTAACACCACATAGTTACTGTAAGGAAAATTGTCTAGATTCTATTCAATCACACATTTTTTTGTTTCTACTTCTTATTGGAAAACTAAATTTTAGACTAAAGCTTATCCTTGCCTAAACCTAATGAGAACAAAATGTAATTCACCCTTTAAGCCAAATTATGTCTGAATTTTTAAAATAACACAGACACTGGTTTTTATTCATTCTAAACTTGATGCCATTCATTCCTCTTAAAATATGGTGCAGTTTTGCACCCTTTTATATCTTACATCTTTTTCTCATGTTAACCGCAGCTCTAACTGGAACACCTTGCCTAATCCTAAATCTACATATAACCGAATTATAATGTTAATAGCAAGCCTCTATTGCACTTGTATTCTCTTGCTCAGCGTGTAGGTCTAAATTTTACTTGCATTTTGAGCCTACATTTTTTAGGTGCTTTTCTATTTCCTGTCAGGTTTTCTTTTTCTTTCTTTCTTTTTTTTTTTTGGTCGGTCATGGGGCCTAAATTCTGGCATTGGGCGCTGTCCCTCCACTCTTCAGATCAAGGCGAGTGCTCTACCACTTAAGCCACAGCGCCACTTATGGTTTTCTAGTGGTTTATTGGAGATATGAGACTCACAGACTTTCCTGCCTGGGCTGCTTGGAACTCCGATCCTCAGACATCAGCATCAAGAGTAGCTAGGATTAAAAGCATGAGCCACTGACGCCCATCTTTATTATTTTTTTAAATTTTATTTTATTGTAAAGATGCTTTAAAGACAGATTAGTTATACGAGTAAGGTAATGGGTATATTTCTTGTTGAGGACTGTTACACCCTTCTTTTGTTGTTCTCCTACTACCCCCCTCCCTTACTACTCCCTCCCCTTGGTGTAAAGTCCATTTTCAACAAAGGGTCTTCTGAGTATCATGTTGCAATGAGTCATCCTGTATTGAATCTATTTCACTAACCTTAATTCTAATTTTGTCTGGGATCCTAAACATAACCATAATAATAATGATAGCTAAATTCAGAAGTTAATAAAAATATTCAAGTTTTTATTCATCCTGTTAATTCACTATCCAACTTGAATTAAATTGCAGTTTAGCTTAATTATGTTTCCAAATTAGATTATATGTGCATATATAAAGATGTAATTTTATGTGAAATGCAGAATATATTTGGAAGAAGAAGTAATGAAAAGAAAATAGAGGGAGGGAGTATAATCAAATGCTTTAAACATATTATGGAATTGCCACTTCTGACAATTAATAACCATTAACAAAATAACTAAAAATTAATAAAGAACACACTGCCGTCTAGTATTTTTTAAGAGAGCCATGATATGTCTTGTGAATAAAATACTTGTGTTAGATAAACTTTGTTCATGCATATTTTATATTGTTATTGGTCAATTATTAACTTAATGAATAATAATATATCAAATAAGATTCCATGAAAAAATCATAAAATAGTTTTTTAGTAATTGAGAAAACGTTATAGTCATGAATTTTAGGAAACTAAATTTCTATTTATGAAGCAATGATTTAGGTTTACTAATCTAGTTATTTTAGAGAACATAATTGGCATGAAAAACAACTAACTGTACATCTTGTTTCTTTAAGGAGTGATGTTTAAACATTGTCTTTCATTCAAATGAATACTTAGGTTTACTTTTCAAAATAAATGCAATTTTATCTCCTTTCAGAACAAGTATTTAACCTGGAATTAAATGTATTAGCATATTCAAGTATTTAAAAGCTAAAATTTCTATGTTTGATACGTAGCTCTACATATTCAGAATGACACAATTTTTGTATTCGTAAATGTCTAACCTCTGGGATTTTTGCTTCATCAATATAAATTATCTCATGAGGTTGTTGCAAAGGTTCCAGTAGCCAGTGTGGTCAAAAAACATTTCCTGAATTCTAAAAATTAAATCTTATCATTTTTAGCCTTTGATTACATCTTTATTGTCTCTTCAGAGCAATTAAGCTAAACTAAATATCACTTTTTAAAGATTTTGCTCACATTGTAAATAAAATCAACACAGGTCACAAAGAGACTGATTATTTCAGACTCATCATATTTGGTAAAGTTAGTGTGAAGAATGTAGAGAGCAGAAGGTTCATATACTCAATAAATATTTTTGGTTAATTTAAATTAAATTAAATATCTGGATTTCTAATTTGGAGGTTAATCACATGGAAACAGGAAAATAATTTTTTGAAAATAATTACTTTGGGACCATTTTTCTTCTTAAAATATGAAGCAAAAATATCTCTAAGAAATATATTTTTTTCAATAAAATGTTTCAACCCTTAGTAAAGTGCTTTATACTTTAATATAAAGTCTGTCTCAAAATAGAAATTCTGCAACTAATCTAATGTGTGTTTTCATGCACAAAATTCTGTAACTTCTAGTCTTATGTGATTTTAATCATATTTTATAGTTGTGACATGATCCCTACTTATATTTATTACAAACTTCTGTAATTATACAAATCATTCCAGTACACACTAACTTACGTAAGATAATATTCAAACAAATTTATCTTTTTTTCGTGTCTCCAACAGGGAAATATGATGTGCTGAAGTATATTAAATAAAAGCACTCTAACAGAGAGTCTTTATGGAATGGAAATTTGCACCATGAGGATGAGAACATGAGCACTTTCTACTTGGCTGAACAGGAATTTTTGTTTCTACAGTATTTTCTTACTTTTAATCACACAGGAAAAGCCATAAACTTTGAAATTCATATGAAGGAATTGTTTTAATAAAAGATGTGGCAACCCTGCTCAAAAGCTCGATCTTATCACTAGGTCTTTGTGCTTGCTGGCTGA
Organism: Dipodomys spectabilis; assembly: GCF_019054845.1. Lineage (NCBI taxonomy): Eukaryota > Metazoa > Chordata > Mammalia > Rodentia > Heteromyidae > Dipodomys > Dipodomys spectabilis. Next base: position 335,727 of record NW_024871102.1, read on the forward strand.
TCTATTTCTCTATCATATGTTTCATATTATTAAAAATATTAGTAATTAAGCAGTAAGTACATTACAAGAGATTCCTGAAAATCACAGCTATTACAGTTTAATAATCAGAAGTGAGGAAAAAGATTATATTAATCTCCAATTTCTCCCTTTGGCCTTCAATTTGTCAATTAATTTTCAAAACTATCATGTAAGATGTTAGTTTATTTTTCCCTTTTTAATTAGAGATTAAGCAAGTGTTTTTTTTTTTTTTTTTTTTTTTTTTGCAGTAAAAAGTGATGACAATGGTATCAGAGCTCTGGTAAGGGCACCTTCTCCTTAACAATTAATGCTCTACGGACTGTAAATATAGAAGCCACACTAAAATTCTCTACACACACACACACACACACACACACAAACACACACACACACAAACAAGCACACATACACACACACCACTGCCACCCAGACACATCAAAGATATGTTCCATTCCCTTGTAATGATAGTTGATTGATGTTTGCTGCATTGCTTTATCTCAGCTTCAAGATCTTTCTTAGACCTTTATCTTTCCCCGAGATCAAGTCCCTAATTCTTAGTATACTGAGTGTCTGTGTATTCACAATAGGTTCCTGCCTGCTTCAGGCCAATTAATACCCTGAATAGAGTATCCTGAAACTTCACATCCCAGTCTAACTCCATGAGTTTATACACCGTTGCAAAATACTAAAATTTATTGGATGTAGAAACCAAGAGAACACCCACCTTGTTACTATAGTAGCAATTGACATCATGAAAGTAGAAGAATATTGATCAAGAACTGAGGTACGAGAATGGGGGTATGTCTAAAATGTAGAATACTGGATATGTGTTACAGATACAAAATCATCATCTATAGGCGTATTTATTGATAACATAATCATATATTGAAAGCACTATTTACAAATACAGTTTTTCAGTTACTTTGCTTATCTCTCACTTCTGATCACAAATCCGCTCATGAATTTTTATAGTATCTTTGAATAAATGACACCATTTGCATGTATGTAACATCTTAAAATAAGACAGTATGCTTTTACATCTTTCTTTCTATATGACAAGCCCTTATTTTTTGTTTCCCTGTTTGCTGATTAACTGTTTTCCTGGAAACAGGATATTCACATCAAACCTGGGTGTAATTTTTATTTTTTAAATTTGAAATATAAACTTTGTTGTGACTTGTCATTTTCTAAAGATGAGTGATATTCATGAACACTAATATGTTGGTGCCTTTAAGTAAATTGAGACTTGATGTGGTATGATAGTTCTTGTGTCTAATTGACATAACCATTAGATGATTCATGTATAAACATGTGCATTGCACTTTTTTATTTATATATATAAAATAGTCCCCAAGGATATACTTTAAAGTGATAAGGGGGGGATTGTCTCCATGTTCCATACTTTATATTTATTTCAGTAAAAGTACTAGAAATAAATGATGTTTACTGGAACAATATAAAAGAACATATTTTCTTTAGAACGTATTTCTAAAGATAATAGATTTATTGTTTAAAGAATAGAAAAGAATAAAATAGGTTTCTTGCTTGGGACTGAATAAATTACATATGAGACTCAGAGAGAAATTCATATTAATATTACTGAGATATATATCACAATATAAGCAATGTACGTATTTTAAGGAACGGGTCATTCCAAGCCCTAGATACCTAATAGATGAAGAATGGTATTGAAAATAGCAGAGGAAAACAATTCAACATGCAGATGTTATGATTTTATAATACTAATATGAAAAAAATGGAGCATTTGCCTTTCTGAAGGAGAATGTTTAGCCAATAATTTCAGTGAAAGGTATCAGTTGTAATCAGTCTAAAGTCTTTTCCTCCAAGATATCCAAGAGTATTATACTCATCCTCTGAAGAGTAAATAAGAGTTAATTAGCTTTGCTTTATATTAATTTAATTGTAGCAAATGGGTTAAAATGTCTGCACTCTTTCTTTCAATGTAATAACTTACATTTGTTTTACCTAGACTCAAGACCCCCCAAAGACCACCAGAGACCTCGACCAATGCAAGTAACAAAGGCATCTTTTATTTGCAATCTCCAGGCTGGTGCTCTGTGCAATCAGTAACCCATGACACAAAGAGACCCCAAGCATAGAATCAGCACAGTTTTTATAGTATTAAACAAACAACTTTATGGAAGTTTTACATGAGAAATTACATGATTGATTAACATTTTAATAAACTAAGCTATACATATGTGATTGGCTAATATTATTGAGGTGTTATTGACAGGAAGTGTCTGGCCACTGGGTCACCGTGTCCTGCATAGCCACCCAATGTTTGGTGAATGCATTTGGAGAAAATTCTTGTGGCTTTTCAAAGGATTATTTATGTCTCAGTTGTCCAGGAATTGTTTTTCTTTTTGTGACATTTCTGGGTCCAACCCATGGTTATTTTCATAATTCATACCTCACAAGATGGTTGCTAGCCTGTAATGGAGTTACTTAGGCCTTCATTGTGCCTCTTTAAGCTTTAAGCTCTTCACATTTCATATAATTACTGTCTCTTCATACAAGCCTGAAATCACTATGTAAAGGTAACACAAACAGAAAAACAAAAATAACTTGATACAACCATCACAAATCCTAAATTATGTGAAAAAAATCCACAATATAATAAATGAACCAGAGGAAGAGGAAAAACAGTGGGAGAATAACAACAGAAAATTACCTTAGATTTCTCTAATGAAACAGAGATTTAGAGTCCTAGAAAGTACTCCACTTCTAGAGTGTCACACCAAGTTAGGTATAATTATATATAGATATACAATTCAAAAGAATATTTTATACTGTCTTCACAAGAAAACAGAAATCTATGAAAAGTTACCCAGCCAGGAAGGTGAATGCTGTGACTGTGTTGGCCAACATATTCAAAAACACAATTGCAGTGTGGAAATGAAAGGGTCACTTGGGAATAAATCATGAACAGAGAGACAGTCACATATAAACATAGAGACAATTCACCTTACCACTGGATAGTCGGAACTGTCGTTGGAACCACAAGTATTAATTTGACAACATCTCTCACAACTGATCTCTTCTCCTACACTTAATGGTCTAGACAAAAGCCTAATTCCAGAAAAACAAATCACAACAGAAGACCAAAGCAACACCTGACAAATCATCCAAGAACATAGATAGTCACCTATTAAGATCATAGATCCCCAAATGAAAGCCAAGAAATACTTCAAATGGACAGAACAAATCAGAAAACTATGAGAAAAGTCATGCCAAGGTAATATAATTCACACAGTAAATGAACGGGCATTAGAACAATCAATTATCTAGAAGATGTTTTTCAAAATACATTACAAATACTGCTGAAAAATGTGATTAATGAAAAGGTACAAAACCTCTACAAGGAAATTTGTGAACAAGATGAGACTAAGCAAAGATCAGCAAAATAATTCATGGAGACTCCAAACACAAAGAAAAATAAATTCTGAGAAGGCAAGAGAGTCCAAGGGAAAAATGGATGCCTAGTTAAAAGATATGAGAGAAGACACAGCTAAAACACATACCTCCCCAGCCCCCACCAAATAAAATGTTGTAAAGAAAATCCATACAAGACCTAAAATGAAGCTTTAATAAAGAGATAGAAGCCCTAAAACAATAACCAATTGTAAGACAAGGAAATCAAAGAGAGAGGCTCATTCAGATAAGAGAAGCCTTTAGAACACCAAACAGAGTATACCAGAACAGAACAAACCACCATCACATCATAATCCATTAGAGGATCACTAGACATCAATGAAGGGATTCTTAAATCTGTCAGGAGAAAAGACTGATTATATAAAGGATATACAGTCAGAATAAATACAAATTTCTTAGCTGATATGGTAAAAAGGGGAGCCTCACATGATATATGACAAACATTAAAGGCAAACAACTACCAACCGTGAATATGGTCCAAAGCCAAACTCTCCTTTACATTAAAAGGATATATAAAAATATTTCATGACAAAGAAATCTTGAAACAATGTATCTCCACCAAATCAGCAGGATAGAAGTTAATCAAATATATCCTACATAGAGAAGATCATGAAGAACAGGAACTGGTTATATAAAATGCTCCCTACCAGTGAACAAGGTAAATATATTAAGAGTAGATGAGACACAGAGCCTAATAGCAGGTCAATAACATAGCAGGACTTATGCGATATTTCACAGACTTAACTCTCAATATCAATAGACTTAACTTTCCAAGTAGAAAACAGACTAAATAGTAGTATAATAAAACAAGACACATGCATGTAATATCTACAAGAGACACATTTTATTGACAAAAACAAACATACTCAAACTGAAAGGCTGGAAGGAAAATCTTCAAGCAAATGAACACCATCAACAGGTCACAGTAGAATTACTAACATAAAATAAAATTCAAAATAAAATTACTAGGAAGAGAAATTATATATTGATAAAGGCACATCTCCATTAGGTGGATATATCAAGTCTAAGTATCAATGCCTGGAGAACCCCACTTCATCAACCAAATATTACTTAACCTAAAAACATTTCTCAACACATCATTGAAATGCATGGATAGGTCATCCAGGAAAAATTCAACCAAGAAACTGAAGACCTAAATAACTACATTGAACACCTAGCCCTAACAGACATCTACAAAATATACATTCAGCATCAGTATACACATTCTTCGCAGCAGCTCATGAAAGCGTCTCCAAAATAGAACATATCCTATATCACATAGAAATTCTATCCAAATTGAAAGAAAAATTATTTGAATTCCCATATCTTGTCAGACCACAACAGAATAAACTTAGAATTAAAAAAGCTAAAGCAAAAAATAGTTCCCAAACCCATGAAGACTGAACAACACATTGCTGAATGACCAGTGAGGCACTGAATACATTAGAATGAAAATCTGAAAGTTTCTGAAATTTAACAAATTGAACACACAATATACCAACTCCTCTGGGAAACAGTAAATGCAGTACTTAGAGGAAAATTTATAGCTCTAAGTGCCTACATCAAGCAATTTGGGAAATCTGAAGTCTTTATTTTAATTATATACCTGAAAATTCTTGAAAACAGGAACAAGGCCAAACCCAAAGCAGAAGACAGAAACAAATAAAAAAATATAAATCAGAAATAACTAAATAAAAACAAACTAAAACATAAAAAGATCAACAAAACAGAATTGGTTGTTTCAATAAATTAACAGAATTGATAGACCCATACCAAATCTAAGAAGAGAACTTACATAGATAGAAAGATAAATAGAAAGCACACAGATTGGGAGAAGTTTGTTACTTGCTCTGCAACAGGCAATGGCCTTACATCTCAAATATATTTAGAGCCCTAGCAGTTAACTCCCCCCAAAAACAAATCTTCAAAGAAACAACCCTCTTAATAAGTGGGCTAAAGTTTTAAAGAGAGACCTCTCTGAAGAAGAAATATGAATGGCCAATTGAAACATGAAGAAATATGCAACATTTCTGGCCATAGAAATACAAATAAAAGCAACATTGAGATTCCACCTCCCCAGTTTGATGACCATTATGAAGAAAACTAACAATAACAGAGGCTGGTCTGGTGGGAATATAGCCAAACAGGAATGTTACTACAAAATGGGTTGAAAAGTAAACTTGTTCAAATACTCCATAAAGAAGTATACAGGTTCCTCAGAAGATCTCCCCTATAACCCAGCAATCCCACTCCTGGACAATTACCCAAATGACCACAGACAAGGCCATACTGAAGTTACCATCACAGCTATGTCAATTGTAGCAGTGTTTACCATAGCTAAGATATGGAACCAACACAGATGCCCCTCAGTAGATGAATCGATCAAGAAAATGTCATAGATATTCACAACAAAATTCTATGCTTCCATCAGAAAGAATGACATTGTCCCATTTGTAAGGAAATGGAAAGACTTGGAAAACATAATACATCAAACAAGCCACATCCAAAGAATTATAGGATACATGTTTTCACTCATTTAAAAAAACTAGAATATGTTTAGGATATTCCTATAAAAGATCACAACAGCTCAATAGTTATATGCATGTCACCATAGAAAATGATGCTTATTGAAATGAGCTCCAAGAAATGGATACAAGATGATTGTATAGAGAACTGCTTTTAGTTATTTCGATTTACTTTTTCCTCTTTGGATTATTCCCTGTAGTCATTGTTTTTGATTTCTGTACCTTTTGTCTTATACATAAGTTTATCTGATTTGGGGAAGGGAAGGGAAATTACAGAAATAGTCGGACAAAGATTAACCAAAGCAACAGTGATATACACTAAGCACTATGTTAGAAATGAACTTTACAACTTTGGGGAAAGGGGATATCAGGGTTGGGGGAAGCAGGAAAAAATGAGGAAGTGGTAACACTGTAAAAAAAAGTACTTTTACTCATGTAACTGTAACCCACCCCTTGGAAAATCACTTTCATAATAAAAAAAACCAAAAAATAAAATAAGAGAGCTGACAGGAAGCTCAGCCTGACTTTTCTGCCATGCTCCCTAAGACAATGGGTGCTATTCAGTCCACTTCTTGTGGTGCTAAGTCCACTTTTTGTCAGTCGTAGGGTTTGAACTCTGGGCCTGAGCACTGTCCCCAAGCTCCTCAGCTCAAGGCTAGCGCTCTACCATTTGAGTCACAGCACCACTTCTGGTTTTCTGGTGATTCTTTGGAGATAAGAGTCTCACAGATTTTCCTGCCCAGGCTGCCTATAAACCATGGTCCTCATATCTCAGCCCCCTGTGTATTTAGGTACCAGCACTTGGCTTAAGTGTAATTCTGACTCTCTCTCTCTCTCTCTCTGAAGAACTTATTTAATGGGTCCTAGAGGAGGTGGCCCAGCATCCCCATGTGGCTGGAACCAATGTGGCCTTCTCATTCTGGAGGTGGGCTGTGGGTCAGGAGTTGTCTTGCTCAGTCTGTTTTTCCAGCTCCATGAGGTAAGCCCCTCTGTGCTCTGGCTAGATCGTGACGGTTATTCATTGTCCATCTAGCCTTACTGGACTCAATATTGTGTTCAATGTCCTTTTCTAGCAAAAATTTCTGGCTAAAATTATGATACGTAGTTACGGAATGAAAAAGTAATGCCAATCTTAAGAAAGTCATTTAGGGCTCTGGGAATGTGGCTTCACAGTACGGTGATTGATTAGCATGCATGAAAACTTCGGTTCAATTCTTCAGTACCACATAAACAGACAAAGAATCACTGGAAATAGTGCTGTGTCTCAAAGTGGTAGAGGGTTAGCCTTGAACAACAACAACAAAAATAGCTGAGGAATAATTCCCTATCCCTGAGTTGAAGCTCCAGGACTGGCAAAACAACAACAACAACAACAAATATTTAGTTAGTAAATGGAAAATAAACAACTCATACTTGGAATATATAATTGCTCCTTCATACTCATACCTGACAATAGTCCCTAATTCATGTACTTTACCTATATTAGTATACAATATTGAAAAAAAAACAAAAACTTTTGTTCATCAAGTCACGGCAATTAATGCCAGGAATGTGCTTAGATGTCAGGTGAAGATTAATTCTGGAAATTCAAAGATTCCAGGTTTTTGAGTGGTCACTGCTAATCACAATCAGAAGGATAGTATAAGTGAGATTTGGGAATCTTTTTGATAAGTCATGGCACCAAAAAGGCAGAGGCTAATTATAGTTTTTACAGAAGAGAAGGAATAACTCCAGATGGAAGGAATAAATGGTAATAACTAAGTTATACCACAAAATGTTCTAGGGAACCATTTCTGGTTATTAAAGAACTAGTCATCAACTAGGCTTATTCCTCATTGCCTTTAGCATTCTAGTAATTAGGCTAATTCTTTATCTCTGTGTGATAAGTTGTATATCCTTCTATGCTGTACTTTCATACCTGAACTCCTTTGCTTTCTAAAAATCTCAGTCTTTTATATTTCTCTATGAACAATTTCTGATATTAAGTCGACAAATACAGACAGAAGAAGATGCTAATGTAAGAGTCCCATGACACATGTAACAACATGAAAAAGGGGGATAAATTTATTGCTACCTCGATTTTTCTAAAAAGTTGCAATGTCATCATTTGATTCAAATTTCCATTCTTTGTCTACATAGTGTCAATAAGTGCACATAAATGCAAATATAAGACGGATGCTGGTGGCTCACACCTGTTATCCTAGCTACTCAGAAAATTGAGAACACAGGATTGTGGTTCAAAACCAGCCTGGTCAGGAAGGTCCATGATCTTTAATTAACCACATGAAACCCAGAAGTGGTACTGTACCAAAAGTGGCAGAGTGCTCAACTTGAGCTGAAGAATTGAAGGAGAGGGTCCAGTATCAGACTTAAAGACCCATGACCAACAAAAAAGGGCAAATATGACTTTAATTTTCCCCAAAAAGAACGACAAAGTCAACAGTAATCTTCCCAATTAGAAAAAAATTATTCCAAAATGATTCAGTGCACCTACTTTTGTTGAGTTATTTAAGTTATGGTTTCTTTGCTGGACATATTCTCTTCTTTTAAAAATTGTCAAATATTAGATTTATAATAAACTTCATCTAATATTTCTTAGTTCAAAAGAGAAATCCAAGGCGAAACAAAGGAGGAGGCTACAATGCTTGATAAGAAATGTACTCATTATCTTGCCCATGTAATTGTAACCCCTCTGCACAGTATTTTCACAATAAAAAATAAATAAAAATTAAAAAAAGAGAAGTCCGTACAGTTGAAGTCACTTGGATTTATTACTATCTCAGTTCAAAGCCAACCCAGGCAGGAGAGTCTGTCTAACTCTTATCTGTAATTAAACACTAAAAAAGCCAGAAGTGGAGTTTAGGCTCAAGCAATAGAGTACTAGCTTTGGGGGCAGGTGGGCAGGAAAGACAACTGTACTGGGACAGGTTCCACCCTCTAGGTTCAAGCCCCAAAACCAGCACAAACTAAACAAACAAACAAGCAAATGAAAAAAACCACCTGTTTCTTTGTGATCATACTTAAAGCATTGGTTTGAGAAGAGGCTCCTTTTGCTGATCGTACTCACTGGATCCTGCTTTTTGGAATCCTTATTGCTATGGAGAACTCAGGACGAGACTAAAGAATTGGGTAACTGACTCCTGCAACAGGAGAATCATCTCAGGAGTGAAATATCCGTGCATAAGTCTCTTTAAAACCCCCATATCTTTGTTTCTTTGCAGGAGAACACTTTTAAAACAAAGTTATTGCCTTTTATTTTATGCTGGCCTTCAAATGGCATATTGTTAACTTTTGTATACTCTCAACTAGAAGTTTACAGACAAGTTTTATATAAGTAAAGGACAAACTTGAAAAAGTCAGGGACAGAGTTTCTTTCAGGCCTTGGATTCTTTTCTTGTACCGTAAAAAGGACAGCACAAATTACCTTGAAATTTGTCATTTTTCTATGTTCAATTCCTCTCTTGGAATCAGTTTCCACTTGCAATAACAGTTCCTTCCACTTACTTCCAGTAACAATCCATGGTGCTGCTCTAGGTAAAATGAATGTTTTCTGGCTTCACTGAAATAGCACAAGTATATCTTTGGACATGAGGTAACATGTGTTTCAGAGATAACTTCATAGCGAGAAAATATGGAATTTGCATGGCTTATAAAACCTTATTCATGTACATATGGCCATATAAGATGATGTTAAGTGAAATGGAACCCAAGATAGGGACACAACTTGCTTTTTCTTGCTATTTTTTTAATGTATCTAACATGTAGTATGCGATTTTTTTGTTTCTCTTCTATTTTCTTCTTCCATGGTATATAACCCCTGTTTTCACTATATTTATTGTCAGCGGCCTGCATCTTGCATATACATTTTTATAATGCGGGGAGGGGAAGGGAAATAACAAAATGCTTAAACAATTATACAGTATGACCTATTGTAACAATGAGCTGTACAAGGCACTATGTAGAAAATTCGCTTTACAACTTGAGGAGGGGAGAAGGGAGTTGGGTTGGTAGGGAGGAAAAGGATTGTAGGAGAAATACAAAAGAGGAGGTAACAACGCTTGATAGATAATGTACTCATTAACTTTCTTATGTAACTCTAACCCCTCTTTAAACCATTTTTACAATAAAAAAACATGAAAAAAATCCTGGAATACTTTAAGTTCAAAATTTCCTAAGTGCTCTGTAATTAAGACCAATTTTATGTGGGAAGAATGTTCTCAGAAACATTTTTTTGTGAGTGTGTGTGTTGTGCATTATTTCCCAAGTGTACATAAGTTAGAAGTAAGAGAAACAATACGAATAATTAGAGAAAAAGAAGTTTTGTGCTTAAGTATAATGGTTCAATACACTATAGAAGACTCTTCAAATAAGACAACTTTGAAACAATAAATCCAAGGCCAGTATGTAGATCTATGGGAGTTATATAGGGAAAGCTTTACTACTAAGTGGAACATGAAGGATGAGGCCAATCTTCTTTTCTACTAGATCTAAATCATGGTAGCTAATCATGCAAATTTGTAAAAAGTAGAAGAGAAGAGTAATTCTGGTTCCAAAACAAGTCAGATATAAGAGCATAGACAACTGGAAAAAAAGGCCATGTTGAGAGAGTAGGAAATATAGCAGCAATGAACTGGTGGATAAGATCACATTTATTTTTCTTTTTTTTTGTTTTTTTTTTAATTGTTGTGGGTTTTGAACTCTGGGCCTAGGCAATGTCCTTCCCCTCTTCAGCTCAAGGCTAGAGCTCTACCATTTGAGCCACAGTGCCAATTCCAGTTTTCTGGTGGTTAATTGGAGATAAGTGCCTCAGAAAACTTTCTTACTGGTGCTTGATCTGAACTGCAATCCTCAGATCTCAACCTCCTGAGTAACTAGGATTATAGGTTTGAGCCACCAGTACCAGGCTTAAGATCACATTTCTAGCAATGTACACTCAGGATATGTAATGTGTGTGTTCATCTATCTTTGTATGAATTCTTGAGTTAAAATCTAGGCTACAGGTTAGACTTTACATTCACAAAAATGTTTGTAGTTTAAAACCTTACTCCTGGAAAAAATAAAAACTAAGAATGTAAAAGAGTCTGGAAAGTTCAGTTTGCATCCAGCCTCAGCAGAACAGTCTTTGCAACACTACCTATAATTAACCAGCCAAAAGCTGCATTGGACGAATGGCTCAAGTGATGGGATACTAGTTATGAGCAATAGTGCTGAATAATAGCCTGAAGTTTTTGCATACATACATACAAACATTTACATACGCACAGAAGCACTTATATGTGCAAACACACATATGAAACAACTCTCACAATGTGTAGAAAAGTTAGAAAATAATAGAAAATATGTCCTGAGTAAGACTAGAATCAAGTGATAATTTTTAATATTAGAAAGTCGTCAAGTGAACTTTCCCCCCAAAAGATTGAGACTATTACATAGGTAGTGACCAGAGATAGTAAAAGAGTCAAGTAATAATTATTAAATGGATTGGATCCATGGAAGAATGAATCAGAGACCCCTGCAGGTGCATCTGAAAATGTTCATATCCTGTGTCAAATGTTAGAACAGTTTGAGCAGTCAGTCGTGGATAAGATCATTGGAGAAGTTCAGAATTACTAGTATGTTTCTCGATTTAATAAGCCAAGAAAATATGGCAGGGCAATGTGATAGAAGTCTGGAATTCTAGCACTAGACTAATACAGGAGATTAGAGAGTGGATTAAATAGTAATACCTTCCCTGGACTAGGTAGTATAATTTTGCCTCCGTAAAACCAACCAAAGAACAAGAAAGGAATTCACAGTTGGAATTTTGGGCTAATTTTGTCATTATGTTTTGAGAAGTCAAGTTTCTTATTGAAATGCAACTCATATATCATCCTCAGTCATGTTTTAAATGTTCTCTTCATTACAGAATACTTCTAGATACAAAATATGTCAGGATTCCGAACCAAATATTTGAAAACTTTATCATCGTTCTGTTGGATTCCAAAGAAATAATGAAGGATTACAAAAGCTTAAGCCTGGAGAAACAGCAAAGTTATCTAGTGTAGGACTTTGTAGACCTTACTAAATTAGAATTTAGATTTGAAATAAATATCTTTTGCTTGTAATTTCATATTCTATAGGATACTACAAAATACTTTTTAAGTAGAAGTTTTAATTTACAAATTCACAAATGATTTTGACGTTTTATTTGTCTAGAATATTCTTTCAAGAGAGTTGTAATTAGGACTTAGTTAATAGTTAATTCCAACAGTTCATGTATAACATGATAATGTGAATAATCTAGAAAGAGTTGAGAATAAATGGAAGCTATTAATTTATAAATTTAGAAAAAGAGCAATGTTTTGAGAGTTTGGTGTAACATGGTATGAAGAGAGTTATTGTTTGAAATCTTTTTTCTTCTACCTGTACATAACATAGGAAGAAATTTCCTTATTTATATGTCTATGTATACAATGAGAAAAATGCTAGGTTTGGGGTTTGTTTTCATTTTGTTTTTGTTGTTTTGTTTGTCCTAGGGCTTGACGTCTGGGCCTGGGCACTGTCCCTGAGCCTGTTTTTTGCTCAAGGATACTGCTCTACCAGTTGAACCTCAGTGTTACTTGTGTCTGGCTCTTCCTGAGCAGTTTATTGGAGATAAGAATCTAAGGAACCTTCCTGCCTGGGTGGGCTTTGAACCAAAATATACAGATCTTTGCCTCCTGAATATCTATGGTAGACGAAAAGATATGTATAAATAATATTTTCAAGTTTTCTGATCTGAAGAATACCACTTGAGGGAAAACGATGCAGCAAAGTTTAGTGTAGTGTTCTTTCCACAATAGAAAAGGCATAATATTAGCAGAAGTGTAGAATTTTTTTCACAATAGAGATAAGCTAGTCATGCTGTGAATTTAGGGAATTTTAAGGTGCAGCTTACAAAGTGTAAACTGTTGGGCTAGAATGACTTTACTGCATAAAATGTTGGGATTGATTGTCACTGAAATAATAGCTTACTATGATGAAAAAATGTTTACTCTAGAGAAATTAATTATTATAGGTACTTCATGGTTTTATCTTCTACCAGAATGTGGCTAGTTTCTCTGTTGACCTTTAAATATGTAATTCCCCATTGGAAACTGTGTCTATTGAAGAATTAAATAAAATGCGTACAGGCACTGTTTTAAATGTCTCTGGTATGGCATGCTCAGAATTTGAAAATGAGTAGTTAGTAGAACACATATATTCTGTCCTCTTAATAAATATTCAGTTTTAAAAATTAGGAGTTTCCAGAGAATTGATTTTCTATTTAGTATGAGACAATACTAAAATATTTTTTTTAAATAATGGCAAGTATATTCTGAGAATTTTGTATAGTTTGATTACATTCAAGTTGATGACCCTCTGAAAAAGAAAGGGGCAATTAATAAGAAGCCAAATATTGTTCATGTTTTAAAAATGTAATACATATAGAATATCATTTACTATAGAAATACAGTGAAATTATATTTTATGTAGCTTATTTTTAAATTTAATTTTATTGTCAAGGTGATATATAGAAGGGGTTGCAGTAATTGCAAAGTAGTGAATATCTAACAAGTCGAACTTTTTATGCCATAACTCATTTTTCTCACACTTTCACTTCACCCCAATATCCCTCACAAGTTGTAATGTGAATATCCTACATGTTGTCTTGTGAGTATTGCTGTTGCATTGGTTTGCCCTTTGTCCTTTGTCTCGCTATTTTGTTGTTCCTCTTCCCTTGCCAAATTAAGATACATGTGTACATAATACACAGGATACTGAAATCAAATACAGCAGGGAATAAACCATAGGGGAAAACACAAAAGAAAAAAGAAATCACATAGTACAATAAAAACAATAACCACAAAGAAACACCTCTGGTTCCATGTCTAGGAGTTCATTTTGCTCAGCATCCTCTTATATGTATATTTATACATAGCTATTGTGCCATTCTGCTCATCCCTAGGACTACCTTAGACATTACTTAATTATTACACATGAGAAAAACCATGGAATCTGTTTCTTTGTGTCTTGCTTATTTTTCTTAGTAGGATTTTTTCAAGTCTTTCCATTTGCTTATGAATTGGTAGCTTAGAATTCCACTGTGTGTGTGTTTAATGGATTTGTTCATCTTCTGAGTGGCATATTGGTTTAAATCATGATTGCATGTAAGTATCATTAGGGTCATTCAAAAATGACAGATGCAAGGGGCTGGGAAGGTGGCTCAGTGGTAGAGCGCTTGCCTTGCATGCATGAGGCCCTGGGTTCGATTCCTCAGCACCACATAAGCAAAAAGGAAAAGGCCAGAAGTGGCCCTGTGGCTCAAGTGGTAGAGCGCTGTCCTTGAGCTGAAGAGCTGAGGGACAGCGCCCAGGCCCAGGGTTCAGGCCCCACGACTGGACCCAAAAAGAAAATGACAGATGCCACCTCCCCAGATATACTAAAATCACGATTTCTAAGTAAGATAGTTTTTATGGTGGTACAAGTGTTGAGATACCTGGATAAGTCTAATGTATTTCTTGCACTGAGTTAGGCAGGAAGACATCATATAGGATAAAAATGGTAGTGACAAAATATTACCATGAGAAAGCTTTAGGAGGCTTCCAGAAACATGAAGAAATTCAGATAATTTTGATGAATTTAGAAATGCAAGCTCAATTAAGTCTCTTTAAATAAAAATTATGTAAGTGGAAGGGCAAAAGAAGACGAAGAGAAGAAATAACTGACAAGAGACCATTGTTTCAAGTTAGAGTATAAAAAGACATAATCTATAACTTCCCAGTTGAAAAGAGACCAATATAATGTGCCCCACTTAATTTAGATACATGCAAAATATTTACTTGGCTTTTTCCTACTTTAAAGCTCCAAAATAAATGAAGACTTATAAGAAAAGTTATGTGATGCCATTACTTCAACCAGAACACTAACTGTGATGAGCCCTCTTTTTCGCACTTTGCACTTGGAAAATAGTCCCTAAGTTGATGATGTTGTGATGTGATTAGAGTCAGAGTTAGGGACTTCTACTGGTAGAGTTATCCCAAAATAGTTTAAAGCAGTTTTCCGCCCAAGATATCCAACTGCATTGTCTGAAGCTGTACTTTGAACACACCCTCAAACTTGAGTACGTAATTTGAAATTATACTTCAGCATTTCCTTGACACATTCTACTTTGTGCCTTTGTCTTTTTTGCACATTCCTTTTGAGTTCATAGTTGCTCTATTCAATTTCATCTTTATAAACTACTAATAACATTGTTCAACTATCACTTCTTGTTTGCATACACCCAGTGTCTGTATCAAGGTACTTTGTCTATGTTAAACAATAGGGTAATACTCACTCTCTAAGGAGAAAATTTCCACAGTATAACCCTATGCCCACCTTAGAGGGTGTAGAATTTAAAGCATTTTGAGACAAACAGTGATATTAGAAGTGAAAGGCTCGGAAGATGGTGGAGGAGAAGCTGGAAGCTAAACAAGCTGTCGCATAGAAAGCAGTTTTAGAGTTCCAGTGAACAGTCCTAAGCCAGAGAATCACACAAAGTGTGCCATCACAGGACAGAGAGTTAGGCCAGAGAAGGAAAATCCAGGCAAGGAGAGAGATAAGAACTCTTGCCAGCAGCCGCCATCGCCACCGCGGCAGCAGTGACAGCGGTGGCCAAACCCACCATACTTGAATCACAGAGAGCCCAAGACCAAGGAACCAGACACTGCAGGCGAGCGGATTCTACTCAACAACAGCAAGAACCAACAAGGAGTGTATATCTTCATCCTGCAGTTCTCAGAGCAGAGACGACCCAGGAACCAAGACTTGGCATGAGTAGAAGCCTGACGTCCTCACTCCTCCTCAGGGAGCAAAGAAGGGAAGGCCACCCCTCCACCCCCCCCAGTACTGGAGATCTCCATCTTGCATACCGACAAAGCTTGGTGGAGTTGTTAGCTCCATTAAGGCCTTGGAATAAAATTAGAGTCATTTAGCAGGTATAAGAACCTAAGCCGACCTGCCATACTCAGCTACATCCAGGGAAAAGTCACTCAGCTCGGGCACCAGCCCCAGGAGTGGCTTTCTTCACCGGGTAATCAGAGCCAGAGGCTGCCCTTCCCTTTAGCAGCCTCGACAATCAATTGAAATTCAGTAAACAGAAACCCTAAGAATGGCTCCAGGCTGGGCTCTGTGAGTTTCTCACAAACTAGCCCCCAGTAAAAGCTACTGTTTGATGAAAGGCCTCAACACTACCCAGAATCTAGCCTGATCACAGCATCTCCAAATTTGAGGAAAAAGCCATCTCCCTCTTTTGTGATACTCAAAGCAGATCCTACTCCCATTGAACTAGCCTGGGAGGAGTATCGCAAAATCCTGGGAAAAGCAGAGGATTTTTCTCCCTGTTCAAACAAACTGACTTAAGAAATCAACCAAGCCACAGGACCACAAGCAGAACAGAGACTCCAACAAGAGGCTGGTTACAGACAAAAGGGATTTTGCCCACCCCTCCCCAAAAAATGAAAGAATTTTTTTTCTTCTTTTTTTTTTTTGGTATGTTTTATAAATCTTTTTTTTTTCTCTAAAACTTTTTTTTTAATTTTTACTTTTTGGAAAAAAATTGTTTTCTAGTAACTTTTTTTTCATCTTATAATTTTTGTTTTAGGGATACATGTGTTGCTTGCGTTTTTCTTTCTTTTTTTTTAAAAAAAATTTCTTTTTGTTTTTTGTTTAGCTCTACTTAACTTCTGATCTTATTTCTTCCTTTCTTATCCTTTTCACCTTTTCCTCTCTTTCGTTCTTCTTTATGTAACTTAATTGTTGTCCTGCATATCCTCAGATAAACCCGTAGTTGACTATTAAACTCTATCCCCCATTGTGTACACACTTAATCCACAAATTTATTACTCAATTCAAAACCTCTAAGACTTAAATTCCTTAATAGCAGTACTACCTCTTTATACCTATATAATATTTTAAGTATTTTTATTTTTAAGTTTTTCACATCTCCATTATATTCCTCCCTTCCCCTCATTATATTCATGTTCTTCTCTGAATAGTTTGTTTTCGTTTCTGCATAATATTATTAATTTTTTCTTTTCTATTTTTTCTGGTCTCTTTTCTTTTCCCTTTCTCTTTCTTCTTTTTTTTCTCTCTTTACGTTCATCCTATGCAACCTATTTTCTGCTTTGAGATTATGACTTAGTTAAGTTAACTATCCCTGTGCCTTCCCACATCACTTTTTTCATATTTTTTTACCCACACCTCTCCCTAACCCTAATAATTTCTGGTTTTCCAAATTCTACTTTGGGGCTCGTAGCCCATTAATATATAGTTGTTTGATGTTGAATAGATGTATCTGTTGAACTAGATTGCATCTGCAGACTATTGACTGTGCAAATTCAGACTTTGGTTGATGCTTGCATTAA
Source organism: Dipodomys spectabilis (assembly GCF_019054845.1). Taxonomy (NCBI): domain Eukaryota; kingdom Metazoa; phylum Chordata; class Mammalia; order Rodentia; family Heteromyidae; genus Dipodomys; species Dipodomys spectabilis. Next base: position 353,131 of record NW_024871102.1, read on the forward strand.
AATAGAGTTCTAGCACAAAACTGGTTTAATTTTCATCCCAAATGGGCAGAGTAAGCTGAAAAAACACAAGCAAAATTGCAAGTACGAGTATCGCAATTCCCACTCATGATAATCAGGAAACAGAACAGATAATGAATAATCCAGAGGAGCGTTCCCAAACAGCTCTACAAACACTGCTGGCAAACATGATAAATGAAAAGATTGAAAACATACAAAGGACTCTGTGTGAGCGTGATAGGGAGAGAGAGGAGGCAAACAAAAGTCAATGCAGTAAAAGATTGAAAACCTACAAAGGACTCTGTATGAGCGTGATAGGGAGAGAGAGGAGGCAATCTAAAGGTTTATACAGGAATATCACGAGCATGAGGAAGCTGCTCAAAAACTGATACAGGATTTGTGTGAGCAGCTTCAGAATATTCAAAGAGAAAGGCAGGAATGGCGTTAAGAGGCTGAGAATACGCTAAGAGAACTACAGGAATGGCAGGAATGGGACTGGGAGGAACGTAAGGAAAGAGTAATACAGGAATTGAGAGAGCAGGATGAGAATACACAAAGATCACTAAAGGCATTGATGGAATCCATTAACAAAGAGCTGAAGGAATTCAGGGAGAACATAAAGGGATTGCTGAAAGGAACCCAACAGAAGGACTGGGAGTCCAAGGAAGCCATAACAAATCAACTAAGTGATTTGAGAATAAACACTGAACACAAAATTAAGCAAGTAAAGAAGTTCATACAAGATCTAAAACAAAGCTTCAACAAAGAATTTGACCAATCAAAGCTGACCAATTAGAAGCAAAAGAAATAAAAAACAAAGTAAAATTCTTGACAGCAGGTTAGACTGTGTAGAAGATCGAAATTCAGGGATTGAAGACAGCCTCGATATTATAGAGAAAGAACATACAACCATGCAAGACAAGTCCAAGAATTATTACAGAACTATCCAACACTTGGAAGACACGATCAGAATGCTTAATCTAAGGATAATGGGTGTAGAGGAGCACCTAGAAACAGAAGTTAATGGTCTAGGAAATTTGTTTAACAGGATCCTAGCAGAGAACTTCCCAAACATGTAAAAAGATAGGCCTATTCAGATACAAGAATCTTTTAGAACTCCAAATAGACCAGACCAGAATAGGACATCCCACTGTCCCATTATAATCCTCAAAGGATCAACTTAGACCAAGGAAAAGATCCTTAAAGCTGTCAAGGAGAAAAGATTAATCACCTATAAAGGGAAACCAATTAGAATCACTTCAGATTTCTCAGCAGAGACAATCAAAGCAAGAAGAACCTGGAATGATATATGCCAAGCCCTAAATACAAATAACTATGAACCAAGAATACTGTACCCAGCTAAACTCTCTTTCATCACTGAAGGCCTAATAAAACCTTCCATAGGAAAGAAAAATTGAAACAATACATCTCCACCAAACCATCCCTACAAAACATTTTTAAAGTTGTCCTACACATAGAAAACCAACTAGACCACAATAAAGGAGAAGAAACTGCACCCAAAATAAAATTCCAAGATCCATAGGAAGAATCCAGTTTTCACAGCCCCCAAGAAGGTGGATAACATGGCAGGAACTCCCAAATACCACTCAATCCTATCTATCAACATTAATGGATTAACTCTCCAAATAAGCGACATAGATTGTCTAGTTGGATTAAAAAACAAGATCTTTCTATCTGCTGCACTCAGGAGTCACATCTTGCTCGTAAAAACAAACAATTTTCAATGTTAAAGACTGGAGCAAAAACTACCAAGCAAACGGCCCCCATAAACAGGCCGGAGTTGCAATGCTAATATCAGATAAAATAGACTTCAAATTAAAATTCATGAAAAGAGGTAAAGAAGGTCGCTACATACTAATTAAGGGATCTCTCCTTCAGGAGGATATTACCATTCTAAATATCTATTCGCCAAACAATGGAGGAACCAAATTTATCCAAGAAACACTACTTTCCCTCAAATCCCACATAGATCCAAGGACATTAATTGTTGGGGATTTTAACACACCACTCCCCCCACTATAGAGATCAACTGGGCAAAAACTCAAAAGAAAACGCAGATCTAAACAGCTGCATAGATCATCAAGATTTAACAGACATCTACCGAATATTTTACCCAGTAGCATCAGAATACAGGTTTTTCTCAGCAGCACATGGAACATTTTCTAAAATAGACCACATTTTATGCCACAAAGCAAACTTGTCCAAATTCAGAAACATTGAAGTTATCCCTAGCTTTCTCTCTGACCACAAGGGAATAAAATTAGAACTCAACACCAATAGCCACAAAAGAAGTCCAGTAATACATGGAGGCTGAACAACACACTGCTGGATCATGAGTGGGTCATGGAAGAGATTAGAAAGGAAATTCAAATGTTCATGCTATTCAACAAATATGAGCACACAAATTTCCAGCTCCTCTGGGACACAGCTAAGGCAGTACTCAAAGGCAAGTTTATAGCTCTGAACTCCTACATCAACAAATTGGGGAGATCTGAAACCTACAATTTAATGACACATCTGAACCTCCTTGAAAAAGAGCAGCAAGATAAACTCCAATCCAGTAGATGGAAAGATATAATTAAAATTAAATCAATTAAATGAATTAGAATCCAAAAAAACTATAGAAAGAATCAACAACACAAAGAGTTCGTTCTTTGAAAAAATTAACAAAATTGACAGACCCTTAGCAAATCTTATAAGAAAAAAAAGAGAACCAACCCAAATAAATAAACTCAGAGAGGAGAATGGAAATATCACCACGGAAACAACCAAGGTTCAGAATATTATAAGGGAATACTTCTCAAAACTTTATGGTAACAAGTTTGAGAACTTGTCAAAAATGGACCTTTTCCTAGCAAATATTGACATGCCAAAACTAAACCAAGATGAAACCATCTTAACAGGCCCATATCAAGTATTGAAATACAAACAGCAATAACAGACCTCCCAGCTAAGAAAAGTCCAGGACCAGATGGTTCTACAGAGGAATTCTACAAGGCCTTCAAAGCAGAGCTCACACGAATACTCCTCCATGTCTTCTATGAAATTGAAAGAGAAAGTTCACTACCGAACACATTCTATGAAACTACTCACTACATTGACTGTTGGCCTTACATTTCTCATCTGTAAATTGATGTAATCTACCAGAAATATTGAAGAATATTTGTTGACTTCTAGAGCAAGAAAAAAAGTGAAGAGTCCTTACATTTTCCACTTTAGCTTACGCATAAGGAAAGAGTCAAATTCAGTTTGTAGGTATAAAGTCACAAGTTGTTTCATGCAGAAATAAAAATAAATTTTAACTCCTGGCTCTATGGCCTGGGTCCTTTAATGGTAACTACAGAAATATAAGTGGTATTATGTAAATTGTGCCATGTGTTCACAGCTGTACTGAAGGACATACTCTTAATAAATTATTGGAAACATTGGTTATTGAATACTACCTATAGGAGAATGTTATTTGAATTAATCATACTGGGTTATGTGGAAGTAAATGATTTTATTTATAAGAACACAATACCACCAAGAAAAGTGAGTAGGTTTATCATGAGTTCTGGGAAGATGGCGGAGGAGAAGCTGGAGGCTAAACAAGCTCTTGCATAGAAAGCAGTTTTAGAGTTCCAGTGAAGAGTCCTAAGACAGAGAATCACACCAAGTGTGCCATCACAGGACAGAGAGCTAGGCCAGAGAGAGAAAATACAGGAAAGGAGAAAGCCCTGAGCACTTGCCAGCAGCCACCGCGGCAACGACAGGGTGGCGGAGGCAACTGCAGACGCCATACCTGAATCACAGATAGTCCAGGAGGAAGGAGTCAGACACAGCGGACCAGCGAATTCCACTCAACACCAGCAAGAACAGACAAGGAGCGGACATCTTCATCCTGCAGTTCCCAGACCAGAGATGACCCAGGAACCAAGACTTGGCATGAGTAGAAGACTGACTTCCTGAGTCCTTCTCAGGGAGCAGAGGAGGGAAGGCCACCCCTCCCCTCTCCCAGTACCGGAGATCTCCATATTGGATACTGACAAAACTCGGCGGAGCTGCTAACTCCAATTTAAGCCCGGGAATAAATCTAGTGTCATCTAGCAAGTCACAAGAGCCTAACCTGACCTGCCAGACTCAGCTACACCCAGGAAAAAGTCACCCAGCTTGGGTGCCAGCACCAGGAGTGGCTTTCTTCACCAGGTAATCAGACCCAGAGGCTCCTCCTCCCTTTAGCAGCCTCAACAATCAACTGTAATTCAGTAAACATAAACACTGAGAGTGGCTCCAGGTTGGGCTCTGTGAGTTTCTCACAAATGAGCCCCCGGGAAAAGCTACTGTTTGCTGAAAGGCCTCAACTCTACCCAGAACCTAGCCTAATCACAGCATTTCCAAACTCCAGGAAAAAGCCATCTCCTCCCATTGAACTAACCTGGAGGAGGATCGCAGAGCATTTTTCTGCCTGTTCAAAGAAACTGACTTAAGTAACCAACCAAGCCACAGGAACACAAGCAGACCAGAGACTCCAACAAGAGGCTGGTTACGGACATAAGGGAGGCAAAGGATTTTTCCCACCCCTCCCAAAAAAATCAAAGAACTTTTTTGTTGTTGTTGTACCTTTTATAAAAAATTTTTTTCTAAACATTTATTTTAATCTTTAATTTTTACCTATTTGAAAAAATTGTTTTCTAGTAATTTTTTTTCCTCTTAGAATTTTATTTTAGGGGTATAAGTGTGTGTGCATTTTTCTTCTCTTTTTTTTGTTTTTTGTTTTGTTTTGTTTTGTTTTTTGTTTAGCTGTACTGAACTTCTGATCTCTTTTTCTTTCGTTCTTATCCTTTTCACCTTTTCTTCTCTTTTGTTATTTATGTGACTTAATTGCTGTTCTGCACATCATCAGATAAACCCATAGTTGATTATTAGACCTTATCCCCCATTCTGTACACACTTAATCCACAAATTTATTACTCAATTCAAAATCTCTGAGACTTAAATTCCATAATAGCAGTACTACCTCTTTATACCTATATAATATTTTAAATATTTTTATTTTTAAGTTTTTCACATCTCCTTTATATCCCTCCCCTTCTCTCATTATATTCATGTTCATCTCTGAATAGTGTGTTTTCGAAACCTGTAAAATATTTCTAATTTTTACCTTTCTATTTTTTCTCGCATCTTTTTGTTCCCTTTCTCTTTCTTCTTTTTTTTCTCTCTGTCTACTTTCATCCTATCCAACCTATTTCCTGCTTTAAGATTATGACTTAGTTAACACACCCTGTGCCTTCCCACATCACTCTATTCTTATTTTTTACCTTCATCTCTTACTAAACCTAGTAATTTCTGGCTTACCAAATGTTTCTTTGTGGATCGTAGCCCATTAATATATAGTAAGGAAGTAAAGAAGTTCATACAAGATCTAAAACAAAGCGTCAACAAAGAATTTGAAGCCATCAAAACTGACCAACTAGAAGGAAAAGAAATAAAAAACAAAGTAGAAAGTCTTGACACCAGGTTAGACCATGCAGAAGATCACATCTCGGGGATCGAAGACAGCTAAGACATTATAGAGAAAGAACATACAACCATCCAAGACAAATCCAAGAAATATGAGAGATCTATCCAACATTTGGAAGACACCTAAGAAGGCCTAATCTAAGGAAAATGGGCGCAGGGAGCACCTAGAAGCAGAAGTTAATGGTCTAGGAAATTTGTTTAACAGGATCCTAGCGGAGAACTTTCCAAGCATGCAAAAGATAGGCCTATTCAAATACAAGAAGCTTTTAGAACTCCAAATAGACCAGACCAGAATAGGACATCCCACAATCACATTATAATCCACACAGGATCAATTCAGACCAAGGAAAAGGTCCTTAAAGCTGTTATGGAGAAAAGATTAATTACCTATAAAGGGAAACCAATTAGAATCACCTCAGATTTCTCAGCAGAGACAATCAAAGCAAGAAGAGCCTGGAATGATGTATGCCATGCCTTATAAACAAATAACTATCAACCAAGAATACTGTACCCAGCTAAACTCTCCTTCATGACTGAAGGCAATATAAAAACCTTCCATAGCAAAGAAAAATTGAAACAATACATCTCCACCAAACCAGCCCTACAAAAGATTCTTAAAGACGTCCTACACATAGAAAACCAACAAGACCACAATAACTACCAAGAAACTGCACCCAAACTGATAATCCAAGAACCATACGAAGGACCCAGATTTTGCAGTGCCCAAGAAGGTGGATAACATGGCAGGAATTCCCAAATACCTCTCAGTCCTATCTGTTGACATTAACAGAATTAACTCTCCAATTAAGCGACATAGAGAGTCTAGTTGGATTATAAAACAAGATCCTTCTATCTGCTGCGTTAAGGAGTCATATCTTGCCCGTAAGAACAAACATATTTTCAATGTTAAATATTGGAACAAAATCTACCAAGCAAACGGCCCCTATAAACAGGCGGGAGTTGGAATCCTAATACCAGATAAAATAGACTTCAAATTAAAATTTGTAAGAAGAGATAAAGAAGGTTGCTACATACTAATTAAGGGATCTCTCCTTCAGTAGGATATTATAATTCTAAATATCTGTTCTGCAAACAACAGAGAACCCAAATTTATCTAAGAAACACTACTTTCCCTCAGGTCCCACATAAATCCAAAGACAGTAATGGTTGGGGATTTTAACACACCACTCTCCCCACTAGATAGATCAACTTGGCAAAAACTCAACAGAGAAACCACAGATCTAAACAACTGCATAGATCAACTAGATTTAACAGACATCTACTGAATATTTTACCCAGCAGCATCAGAATACACGTTTTTCTCAGCAGCACATGGAACATTTTCTAAAATAGACCATATTTTAGGCCACAAAACAAACTTGTCCAAATTCAGAAACATTGAAGTTATCCCTTGCTTTCTCACTGACCACAAGGGAATAAAATTAGAACTCAACACCAAAAGCCACCAAAGAAAGTCCGGTGTCACATGGAGGCTGAACAACTCACTGCTGAATCATGAATGGGTCAAGGAAGAGATTAGAAAGGAAATTCAAATGTTCATGCTATTCAACAAAACGAGCACACAAATTACCAGCTCCTCTGGGACACAGCTATGGCAGTACTCAGAGGCATGTTTATAGCTCTGAACACCTACATCAACAAATTGGAGAGATCTGAAACCTACAATTTTATGAGACATCTGAACCTCCTTGAAAAAGAGCAGCAAGATAAACTCCATCCAGTAGATGGAAAGAAATAATTAAAATTAAATCAGAATGAAATGAATTACAATCCAAAAAAGTATAAAAAGAATCAAGAAAACAAAGAGTTGGTTCTTTGAAAAAATTAACAAAATTAAGAAATCCTTAGCAAATCCTATCAGAAAAAGAAGAGAACACACCCAAATAAATAAACTCAGAGAGGAGAATGGAAACATCGCAACGGAAACAACCAAGATTCAGAACATGTTAAGGGAATACTTCTCAAAACTTTATGCTAATAAGTTTGAGAACTTGTCATAATTGTACCTTTTCCTAGCAATTATTGACATGCCAAAACTAAACAAAAATGAGTTAAGCCATCTTTACAGGCCCATATCAAGCACTGAAATAGAAACAGCAATAAGAGACCTCCCAGCTAAGAAAAGTCCAGGACCAGGCCTTCAAAGCAGAGCTCCCACCAATAGTCCTCCAACTCTTCAATGAAATTGAAAGAGAAAGTTCACTACCGAACACATTCTATGAAGCCATCATAACCCTCATCCCAATACCAGGAAGGGTCTCTTCAAAGAAAGAGAACTATAGACCCATTTCTTTGATGAACATTGATGCAAAACTTCTCAACAAAATTTTGGCCAACCAACTTCAACAATTCATCCAAAAAATCATACACAATGATCAAACAGGATTCATTTCAGGGATGCAAAGCTGGTTCAATATAGGCAAACAAATTAATATTATTCATCACACCAACAGGAGCAAGAATAAGAACCACATGGTTATCTCAATAGATGCAGAAAAAGCATTCGACATGACCCAACACTCCTCTATGATGAAGGTTTTGGAAAAATTAGGAATCCATGGAACATTCCTCAATACAATAAAGGCTGTATATGACAAACCTACAGCCAGCATTATACTTAATGGTGAAAAACTAAAGTTATTTCCTCTTAACTCAGGAACAAGACAAGGATGTCCACTATCTCCACTTCTCTTCGACCTAGTATTAGAATGTCTAGCTACAGCAATAAGACAAGATGCAAACATAAAGCGGATCCAAATAGGGAAAGAAGAAATAAAACTCTCTCTCTTTGCAGATGACATGATCTTGTATTTAAAGAATCCCATAGACTCCTCTCCCAAATTACTCAAGCTGATTCAAACCTTTTGCAAATTAGCAGGGTTTAAAATTAACCCTCAATAATCAATGGCTTTTCAGTATGCCAACAATGAGAATAGTGTGGTTGAAATTAGGAACGCAACTCCATTTGTAATAGCCCCACAAAAAATAAATACCTAGGAATTAACTTAACCAAAGAAGTGAAGGACCTCTATGATGAAAACTTTAAAAAATTGAAAAAGGAAATAAAAACAGAACGTAGAAAATGGAAAAAACTCCCAAGCTCCTGGATTGGAAAGATTAACATCGTGAAAATGGCAATATATTCCAAGGCTGTCTTCAAATTCAATGTGATACCTATCAATATTCCAACGTCATTCTTCAAGGAAATAGAAGACGCAATTCAAAAGAAAGAACACTGCTGGAGGAAAATCAATACCAAATTTCAAACTCTACTATAAAGCCATATTAATCAAAACAGCTTGGTATTGGCACAAGAACAGACCTCAGGACCAATGGAATAGAATTGAAAACCCAGAAATGAACCTACAGACCTATAGCCATCTAATCTTTGATAAGGGAGCTAAAAAAATAGAATGGAAGAAAGATAGCCTCTTCAGTAAATGGTACTGGAAAAATTGGTTAACTGCTTGTAGAAAATTAAGCTAGATCCTTATAAATCACCCTGCACCAGAATCAACTCCAAATGGATCAAAGACCTAGGAGTCATGAAGACACTCTGAAAACATTACAGGATGGAATAGGAGAAGCCCTAGGTCTCCTTGGCGCAGGCCGAAATTTTCTTAATAGAGACCTGGAAACACAACAAATCAAAGAAAGGTTGGGCAAATGGGATTGCATGAAGTTGCAGAGCTTCTGCATGGCAAAGGACATAGCTAGCAAGATCAATAGAAAGCCCACAGATTGGGAGAAGATCTTCACTAGCCATACAACGGACAAGAGTTTCATATCTAAAATATACTTGGAACTCAAAAAATTATATCCCCCAACAACAAATCCTCAAAGAAATAATTGTCCATTAATAAGTGAGCGGGCTAAAGACTTAAAGAGAAACTTCTGTGAAGAACAAGAAGGATGGCCAATAAACTCATGAAGAAATGCTCAACCTCCCTAGCCATAAAAGAAATGCAAATCAAAACAACATTGAGGTACCACCTCACCCCATTTAGAATGGCAAAAATCAAAATCTCTAATAACAACAGATGCTGGAGGGGATGTGGAAAGAAGGAAACCTTACTTCATTGTTGGTGGGAGTGTAACTTGTTCAACCACTTTGGAAAGTAGTATGGATGTTCCTCAAAAGACTCTACATAGAGCTTCCATTTGACCCAACAGTCCCACTTTTGGGCATTTACCCAAATGTTTACAAACAAGAGCACATTAAAGCTACCAGCACAACTATGTTTATTGCAGCATTATTTATCATAGCTAAGATCTGGAACGAACCCTGATGCTCCTCAGTAGATGAATGGATCAAGAAAATGTGGTATATATACACAACGGAATTCTATGCCTCCATCAGAAAGAATGACATTGCCCCATTTGTTAGGAAATGGAAAGACTTGGAAAAACTTATATTAAGTGAAGTAAGCTAAGCCCAAAGAAACATAGGTCCCATGATTTCCCTTATTTGCAATATCTAGTATATGTATGAGTCAAGCAGAAAAGATCAGATAATGTGATGTTAGGAAAATGAACCTAAGATATGTATTTTAAATGTTTTTTTCTTTCGTGCATTTGTTTCTAACGCAATTATAAAATTATTTCTTTGTTGCTTTGTATGTCCCTCCCCCACAGTATAACCCATGCTTTCACTGTATTTTATGTCGGTATAATTTGTGGAGGGGAAGGGGAAAAACAAGTCGTTTATATAAGGATACAGGTGGACCTGTTCCAACAATAAAAAGTACAAGCTGTCATGTCAAAAACGAACTTTACAACTTGGGTGGGGCGGAGGATTGGGTGGGGGGAAGGGAGGATGGGAAGCGATGGGAAGGGTAAACAAAGGAGGAGGCTACAATGCTTGATAATAAATGTACTCACTATCTTGCCAAGTAATTGTAACCCCTCTGTACAGTGTTTTCACAATAAAAAAGAAAAGTGAGTATACATTAGAGAGGCTGCAGAAATAACGTTAGGGTTTTTACTGTCTCTACCTATTAATGTAATTTTATTTCCTGGTATTGAAACTCTCCTCTTGTTATTATTGTATGTAATCCAATTCAGTTTATAACTATGTATTCAATGTGGGAAATCTACTTCAAAGAATTGTAAAGTTTTTTCCTTTTCAATCACCTTATCATTGTCAGGCTACACTGTGGTCATCATCATCATCTTTATCAAAATTATTATTAGCATTATAAGTGCTAATTAATGAAAGTCTTATATGTTACTATGATTTTGCTATTATTTGTCTTTTGATTAATATTTTTAATATTAACACTGTGCATGCGTCCATATTAAAATTTTGAACAAATAAAGAAACAAAAAACTAAACCATATCAAGTAGCTTGACTGTGAGCTTATAACAGATTATGGAATAGATTTTTGAAGCATTCCTAATTCCTAACCAGTATGAATTAACTTCCTCTCTCTGCCTCATTACACAAAAATATTTAAGAGTTTGGACAGAACTTTTTCAAGTAATATACTGTAAATATTACTACAATGTCATAAGAATATCTAAAATTCCCTTGAAAGTAAAAGCTATACTTTCCATTGAAATATTAGTTATTTTATTCTAGGAAACTTTCACAAAAATAGACTGCATATCTTTGAAATATAAAAGGTCAAAAATAGCAAAAATTTTTAGAAAGTCTGTCTTCAGAAATATATGTATATATAAACATTAATATTATGTGTAGAATGACATATATTTTTAGAGATTGTCATCAGAAATATATACATATATCTAAATTTATGTGTAGAATGATGTACACTATAGTGAAACAAAAATCTTAAAACATAATTAAAATAAAAAAAAATACAGCACACCAAGTGCCAGTGACTCACTCTTATAATTCGACCTGGGTAATGAGATCTTAGAAATGTGTTTGAAAGTGGCCCAGACAGAAAACTACTTCTTAGATTCTAATCTCTAATTAACCACTAAAAACATGAATTAGCTCTGTGTCTCAAATTGGAGATTGCTGTCCTTGAGCATAAAAAGGCTTAGGGATAATGCCCAGGCCTGCAAACAACACCCACAACAACAAAATGTATCACATTAATTTCACAAAAGCATCTTTTAACTGCTGTGAACATTTCTTAGAAACATGAATAAATGCCCCTGGAAAATGTCAAGTAAAAAGTATAGAATATTTACTTCTATGTTAAAGACATGACTATTTAGATTGTTTAAGATATTTAGGTAATGATTAGCAATTAAGAATAATGATCGGTAGGTAATATATTGGGAGTGGTTTGTCATTCTATTTTATGATAGTAATAGAATGATATTTATAATGGTTATATAAAATACTCTTGCTTCGTATTTGAATTATAATAAATGATAAACACTTTTAAATGTTTCCAATGGAAAGGAATATCAATTCTTATTTAATTTCAAGCAATTGAGAAAATTATTCCAAGGCTGGTTTGCTCTAAGACTATATATCTTTTCTTGTTCTAGTTTTCATATGTTCATAGAAATTAAAATTCCCAAAATTCAATGGATTTTGACATTCAGGAACATCTTCATAGATACTAATATTAGAATCCCTTAAGTGGAATTGTTTATTTCATTTGTTACTTTCACAAATGAATCAAGATGATATTGTATTTTGTTTCTTTTCACTGCTATTGGCTCTTATCTTGAGAATACTTTTTCCCTAGCAAAGTAGAGAAAAACAATTGGATTGACCAAGTAACATGGCTTTCATAAGATGCAGATGCATAGATTTGTGTCTTCTGTCATTTGCCAAAAGTTTCTTCCAGAAAAGGTTATCAATTATTTATAAGGGTTGGTTAATTTCTAGTTATTCCAGTTATCACATACACTTTTTAATTGAGTTAGCTCTGAATAAACTCAAAATAAACAGACAAAAAATCCTCAAAATCAACAGAAATCATATTATTGTTTTAAATGTTGTAGTTTACTAAGTTTTTAAGCAAACACAGAAAATATCTTTTTAGGTATTCTGCATTTTGTGTGAAGTATTTTAACAATAGTTTTTTTGCTGACATATAATTCACTTGAAATATATTATCTCCTTTTATTGTATGCATTTTAGTGCTTTGGAAATGAATTGTACAATCATAGGTTTTCCAAGCCTAATTTTCACAAATTTGCTTTTCTTCAAATAGAAATTCTGTAAATTTTAGAACAGACATTAAAGTAGATATAAAATTCATTTACAGGAATTTGTCAGGCATACATCCTCTATAGTGAGCCTTTTCAAAATTTGTTTTTTGGGATTATTTCCAGGGTCTCACACAGAGTACTCAAGTTCATGTAATGGATAGAACCTATTCAATTCTCTTTGACCTTTTGAAAACTTGCTTGCTTTAATGATTGAAGTATTATACAAATTCATTTGCTATGTGGAGTATATCAATTTCTCCACAAGTGTATTACTATATTTGTGTCATCTTTTTAGATGATGGTCCTACTAGTGAGTTTTCTCTTTATTTATTCTTGGATACTAAAGAGGAACTTATTTCATATGCTCCTACTATTTACAAATGTTCTTTAAAGAAATATCCTATTTGGGATAAAGATATATGGAATTAGAAGATATGAAAATACTTAGACTCAGAATCATTGTAGCATTAACATTGTAGCATTAACAAATATGTGTCCTCTATCTGTTAGATATGTTTTCACTTCTTTTATATTGTCCTTTGAATTATGAAAGATTGTAAGTTGATATTATCCAGTTCATTCTTGCTTTTCTTTACCCACTAATGCTTTCGATGTCATATTTTAGAAACCTTACTGATCCAATGCCATGAATTTTTATGTTTATGTTTTATATCTCACATTTTGTTTCATAATCATTTTTTATTTAAAATTTTTAAATTTTTGTATAAGGATTTAGGTAGTAGTATAAGAACTTTTTTTAAATCTAGGGAGGAAATAGTGCCACTACACCCATTTAAGATTCTATTTTTATTTCATAAAGTCATGGCATCCTTTTCAAATCTATTGACCATAAATCAGTAATATTTTATTGTGAAAATACCATACAGAGCGGTTACAATTACACAACAGTATTAACCAAAGCATACTATTTGCAGAGGAGTATTTAAAAGGTATTTATAATTTCTTATAAAATTGAACTTTTAATCCAACAAAATGAATACCAGATATCTATCACTTGGAAGATGTGAGCAGAAGTCAAAGGGAAGGAATAAAGAGAGTTATGGAGGAAGAGAGTGAAGGCATAATATTCAAATAAAAAACATGAAAGTGAGGTGAGGTTTGGAAGAGAATGTGAAAGTTATGTAAAGATACATTGTCCTTATAACCTGATTTGTGGAATGGAAATTCTTTTGAACAACTATTTAATAAAAATATAATTAAAAACAATGGAGACATCTGATCTTAAACTGCATTCTCTTAAACCATGAATCAATATAATAGTTTCCTCCTCAGAAATTTTCTTTGCAGGCATTTTCCTCATAATGCCAAAAAACTGACCAATGCAATGAATATCAATATATCACATTGCATATTGTAAATAGACACAATATAAAAATCACAGTAAAAAATGTTAGAATTCATCACATGATAACATAACAGGTAGAAAGTATCAAATGCTGAATGATAGTTTTTCCAAGTACTTTAACTATGGTATCAAACTTAATCCTCACAATAATCCCATAAAGTGGAACTACTTCCATTTTTAATTCTCTGATGATGTTATTGAAATCTTCAGAATTGGAATTACTAGTACAGCATTGCACGCTGGTAAGTGTTAGCCTGAGGCCCATCTCCCACTCTATCAAATAACCTCATTTTATTTTATGACTAAAATACCAGCACTTTGTCTACTAATTCTAGGAAAATTTCCCAGAATTATTGTGTACACTCTAATAATATGTGACATTATCTTTGTTAGAAAATAGGTAGCTATAATATAAAAATTCCAAGCTCATAATCAATTCAAACATCCCTGGTGAAAGGAACTGCTAAAGTATAACATTCTTGATTTCTAGCTCAAAATAGTAGAAATCATATTCTATCCCTTCACTCAACACTGCACTGCTTGGGGACCCCATCTCTGTTTAACAGAGTCATACCGAAAGAGTGTCCTGCCCAATTCCCGATGGAAACAGACTGCAGGTGTTATGGACCAATAATTTCCACATTGTAGCTCACCTAGGTTGTTTACCATTATAAGTATTTTGATTGCTTTTTATACCCAACATTCTGAGGAAAATGTACTACTTTAAAATGTTATTAAGGGCTGGGAAGGTAGCTCATTGGTAGAATGCTTGCCTTGCATGCATGAGGCCCTGGGTTCGATTCCTCAGCACCACATAAACAGAAAAAGCTGGAAGTGGAGTTTAGGCCCCACAACCAAAAAATAAAATGTTATTACATCAAGACTGATATAAAAATCACCTTTGACCCCAGATAAATATTTTACCTTTCATATACCCCAAAATGCAGTCTGAAGTATCATTAATGTCAGGAACAAGAGGTTAAAAATCATAGACCCAAGACCTAAGCATGAATTAAAGACTCTCCACCTTGTCAATACAATTGGTTTAAAAAGTCATCAATACTACTGCATTTTAAAAATTTTCTTATGAAATGAAGATTCAATTATAAATTATTAACACTTGAAAATAACTCATTTTCTTGGGAGTAGGACACAAAGCACAAGATTAATCCTAATCATTTTAAAGGACCTTTATTTATACTCCAAATTCACTCCCATAACTACAATGATATGAAAAATAACTGAAGTACAGAAACACAAAGAAATAATTTAACTGCATCATCTACATTCAAAGGACTGTGTTAATAGAAAACAAAGTTAAACTAATAATTAGCTTACCAAATTCACTTACATTCTTTTATTCTATTTCATTTATTTTCATAAAAACTAGATTTTCATAAGATTATGCATAAAATGTCTATATACCCACTTCCTTTTTCAGATCTTAACAATATTTATTTCAGAAATGTCTTTAGCTCTATAGTCAATGAAATGAAATTATACTAAAATATTCAAAGGGTTTTCTGAAATTGCAAGACTCGCTCTGGGATGTTATTTATATTGGAAAAGATATTCGAAAAGCCTTATTTGTTAAGTTGCGATAGTTACTCCCACAAAAGAGCCATTAGCCCTTTGCATGTACAAAACAACTTCAGATACATCCACTTTGTGGAGCTGACACATGCTTTTGGTTCGTTTGTTTTTGAAAGAAATATCTAACAAGCATATCAACAATACCGATTTTCAGTCAATATGATGGGATATTCAAAATTGATAAATATTGGGTTGATTACCTCGTAGTGTGAATAGATATGATCTTACAAAGAAAGTTATTTTCAACAGAAAGCTAGAAAGAGTTTATCCACTTTGTGTTTCACGGGAATAACCAGAAAGCAATACCTATTTGGTCCAGTTGGTCAAACTCACTCCATGAGCATATGTTAAAAGTATAACAAATTTAAGAGGTCAAATACTTATTTTGTAACGACAGTCATCATATAGCTCTAATTTACTACCTAAATATGTCTGAATCTTCTCACCTAACATATAATAAGAGCTGAAAGCAGTCTCTTTTATCTAACTTAATATGGTAAATCCTTTGATTCTGATATTATTTGACAAATAAAATGTACAAAAGAGTGGTCCAACTGAAATGACATGACAGAATTCTGATAAATAAAAACATTGCAACAAAGTTAGCTCTTTTCAGCCTCACCCTGTCCACATTGGCAAGCAACATTGCAACAGCACATGCACACATATACACATACACACATATGCATACATGTATACACACCTATACATGCATGCTAAATTCATGATTTATTGTACAAAAAAGTTCAAATAAAAAATTAATGATTAGTACAAATGATAATTTGCCTTACTACAAAATAAAACACAATCCAGGCACCACAAATGTTACATTTTACCTGCCTATCCACATGTGACCACGTTATTTATATTTAATTACTTAATTAACTAATTAATTCAATTATTTGTTTGGTGCTAATACTAAAGCTGGAACTCAGGGCCTGTCTCTGTCCCAGAATTTGTTATTTTTTTGTTTTAGTTTTCTCAAGGATATCATTTTACTGCTTGTACCACAGCTCCAGTTCTAGCTTTTGTTGGTTTCTTTCAAAGCAGAATCTAATGGACTTTTTTTTGTTTGATCTGGTTTCAAACCACAGTCCTCAGACTTCATCTTTCTGATTAGCTACGATTAATGGCATGAGCCACCAGTGTGGCTTTTGCTTTTTCCTTTATAGTTATCTAATGCACATACTTAGATAGTAATTTAAAAATGAGAGTATAGAAGCAAGATGTAAAGTGATGATTTTGTCCTGTCAGAAATTCAAGTTAGTAATGTAAATTTCTTCTTAAGAACATACACAAAAAATACCATGATATAGTATAAGAGAACTCACAATTGGACATATGAGTTTTAAGAGCTTTCTAATAGATCCATTATTTATTGGTACCCAAAATTAGAAAAAAAATGTATAATGTAGTACTAAAATAGTAGACCTTTACATGACTAGTTACATTCCTTGTTTTTTTAAAGACACTTGTTTTCATCTAAAAAAATAAGCCTGTCTATTTTCTTCATGTGGTTTCAATGATTGAAGGTGCTTAATGCGAAATAAAAATGTATTAGTAGTTCTTTGCTATCAATTAAATCTCACTTTGTCTTTTTGGAGAATATAATGATCAAAGCAATAGTTGAGAATCAGTAAGCAATTGTCCAGAATCATGCTTCCAGTGCAAGTGAATCAACATAAGTAATGCTCAATACCATTTTCCACAAAGTTTTGTCACAGATACAATCGGCCTACCTCCTTTTGCTGCTTTCCTAGCCTGGACCTATTCCTTCATTGTACATGCAAAGTGTGATTCAACTGATTTCATTCAGATCTGTTCCTACAATTATCAAGAATTTAGATTCTTGTCTGCAATAAGATTAAACCTACGTCTCTTCATGGAGGCTGCTAAAAATGTATTTACCAAATTCAAGTAAATACACAAATTTTATTTCCATCTTTTTTAAAACATAAAATTCTGTTTGCTCTATAAATTAATCAGAGGCATGCATTTGTGGCTATCTAGGTCATTGCACATTGTCTCTCTTCCTCTCTCTTTAATGTTTCTCATAGATAAGAGGATTGCTCTATAATTATTGTAATTTATTTTGCTTTTATATTTTTGGTTGCATCATTTTACTTTCTGCTCTGCCATTTCCCAAATGATTTATATAGAGGGCATTATTTCATCTTTTCTCATTCCTAGAATAAGCTGCACATGAAGACACTACTGGTCCTTATTTTCAGTCTGTATCTTTGAATATGGAAGAAAATCTTTCTTCTGCTCTGATCAATTCCATTCTCTCCAGTTAGAATAATTTCGAATAGTAAAAATGGAAAAGGGGAAAATAAATCACGGTGAAAAAACAGATGCAGAAAATTCACCGTATTTTTCTGAACAGTTCAACTAATATGAACTATTAGGGAAATACATGGACACCTCATTCTCACTGTCACTCAAAGCCTCTAGTTAGGCAATTCTTAGGAATATGAGGAACATGATTAAAAAGTGAGGAATGGTATCAATTGCAAAAAAAATGGAGAAGGATCCATGCAAATTTCTTCTTTTGGCTGCTGAAAATAATCAGGTTATTACAGTGCAGAGACTACTTTCCAAAAAAGCCACTCATGTGAATACTAGAGATGACGATGAGTATACCCATATTCATTAGGAAGCCTACAGTGGACACTTAGACACTGTCCATGAGTTGTTGGCTCAAGCGGCAGATATTCATGCAATAACTGTAGATGGTTGGACAACCCTGCCCAGTGATTATATCTGGAATAATACTAGAGTGGCTTTTTTCTTACTTCATCATGATTCAGATACCAATGGCCCCCTTGCTTCTTGCTGCTGGGAATAGAGATAGCAAAGACATGTTGGATCTGCTTCTGTTGAACCATTATGTCAAATCAGGTCTGAAGAACAACTTGGAAGAAACTGTATTTGATATTGCCAAAAGGATAAGTATGTATCACTATCTCTTTGAAGTTTTGCAAAGCTGCACAAATTGCTCTCCTAAATCATAATTGTTCGGTTAAGTTTATTAAATTTCAAAAATGCCATTGCATTATTTGTTTCCATACTAAATATTTTCACGATCCAAATAACAACAATAGCTTATTGTAACAATTAATGGATTCCATGGAAGTCTTCCAAGTGAATTGCATGACTTTGATGTCAAAATGTATTCAAGAGTTAGTTTTATACATCTATAATGATTTCTGGAGAGTTTTGGTATTTTTATTGTACTTAAGTGGTTACATAATTTCACAGTATTGTGGAATAGTGATGCTCAGTTAAAGTCACAAACACATTCTAACATTTCTGGAGCAAATTGTCTATCACAGTCTATAACATTTATGAGTTCTATGAGCTTTGCGATACAGTTATTCCTTCCACATTGGTTGGTATGTGCATTTCTTTTGTTTTGCATAACATCAGCTGTTCCCTTTTTCCCAATTGTTTTCTCCCTCCCATCCCTGCCATTAACTTGCTTAGTTCATTTTGGTCAGTGTCCAGTGCAGCTGACGGGTTTTTCCCTGATTCCCTCTACTTCTATGTCATCTTCCTGGTTCCCCTCCATTGTACACATATATACCATACATGTGATCAGCAGCATGGGGTTATTTAGTAGAGATTCGACCAGATGAGTGGAAGTCCTTTGTTTCTTAAGTCCTGTTAATTTTGTCGTATTACCTAACATTTTGGTTTTAACATCCACTTATCAGGGAGAACATGTACTGTTTGTCTCTTTGCTCTTGGCTTACCTTGCTCAACATGATCACCTTCTAGCTCCATCCATTTCCCTGCAAATGCCATTATTTTGTCATTTCTAATGGCTGCATAATATTCCATTTGTGTATAGATACCACAATTTTGGGATCCATTCATCTGTGGTGAGACATCTGGGTTGTTTCCATATCCTGGTTATTACGAACAGTACGGCAATAAACATGGAGGTGCATGTGTCCTTGTATACTGGTTCCTGTTGTTCAGGATGGATGCCTAGAAGTGGTATGACTGGGTCATAAGGGAGGTCAATATTTAGCTTTCTTAGGACCCTCCAGACTGTTTTCCAAAGTGGTTGTATGAGTGTACATTCCCAACAGCAGTGTAGTAGGGTTCCTCTTTCTCCACATACCCTCCAGCATTTGTCATTGGCTGACTTGAGGATGTGGGACATTCTGACTGGGGTAAGGTGGTGTCTCATGGTTGTCTTTATTTACATTTCCTTCAAAACCAGGGATGGTGAACATTTCCTAATGTGTTTCTTTGCCATTTTTATCTCTTCTTCTGAGAAGTCTCTCTTTAGTTCCCTTTCCCATTTAGTAATTGGTTTGTTAGGTTTTGGAGGGATTAGTTTCTTGAGTTCCCTGTATATACTGGATATTAACCCCTTGTCGGATATATTGCTGGTAAATATTTTCCCCAATTAATTGGTTGTCTTTCTAGGTTGGTTGCGATAGCTTTAGCTTTGCAGAAGCTTTTTATTTTAAGGTAGTCCCATTTGTCGTGTCTCACTCCAATTTGTTGTGACCCTGGGACTCTGTTCATGAAATTCTTTCCTGGACCTATAAGTACAAGTGTCTCCCCTACTCTGCCTGCAGTGGTTTCAGAGATTCAGGTTTAATGCTAAGGCCTTTGATCCATTTTGAGCTGATGTTGGTGTATGGTGATATGCTGGTGGCCACTTTTATTCTTCTGCATATGGCCACCCAGTTTTTCCAGCATTAGTGGTTGAAGAGGCTGTGTTTCTTCCATCGTCTGTCTTTGGTTCCTTTGTCAAATGTCAGCTGACTGTAGGCATGTGGATTTATTTCTGGATCTTCTATTCTATTCTATTTGTCTTCGGGTCTGTGTTTGTGCCAGTACCATGCTGTCTTTGTTATTATGGCTCTATAGTAGAGTTTGAAGTTTGACATGGGTATACCTCCCATGTTGTCTTTATTTGCTAGAATTATTTTGGATATTCTAGGTCTTTTTTGGTTCTATATGAATTTTTGGACTGTTTTTTATATTTCAGGGATATACATCATTGGGATTTTAATAGGAATTGCATTGAATTTGTATATTAATTTGGGCAGTATTGACATTTTCACTATATTGTATGCCTATAAAAGAGCATGGGAGGTCTTTCCATTTCCTAGTGTCCTCTGTAATTTTTTTCTTTAACTTTTTAGTTTTCAATAAATAGTTCTTTTACATCTTTGGTTAGGTTACTTCCTGAATATTTTATTTTGGGGGATGTTATTGTGAATGGGCTTGCTTTCCTTTATTTCCCTCTCTGCTTGTACATTGTCAGTGTACAGGCATGCAACTGGTTTTGGGGGGTTTATTTTGTATCCTGCTACGTTGCCGAAGTGATTTATGATTTTTAAGAGTTTGGGGATGGAATTTTTGGGATCGTGAAGGTATAGTATGATGTCATCTGTAAAAAGGGATAGTTTAATTTCTTCTTTCCCTATACAGATCCTTATAATGTCTTTTTCTTGCCTTATTGACCTGGCTAAGAGTTCCAGGGCTATATTGAACAGGAGTAGAGACAGTGGGCATCCTTGCCTTGTTCCTGATTTTTTTTGGGGGGGTCCGGTCATGGGGCCTGAACTCTGGGCCTGGGTGCTGTCCCTCAGCTCTTCAGCTCAAGGCTAGCACTCTACCACTTGAGCCACAGCGCCACTTCTGGCTTTTTTCTTTTTGCTTATGTGGTGCTGAGGAATCGAACCCAGGGCCTCAGGCATGCAAGGCAAGTGCTCTACCACTGAGCCACCTTCCCAGTCCCCTTGTTCCTGATTTTAAGAGAATTGGTTGTAGCTTTTCCCCATTAAGTATAGTATTAGCTATTGGTCTGTTGTAAATGGCTTATAATGTTTTAAGAAATGTTCCTTCTATTTCTATTGCCTCCAGAGCTTTTAGCATGAATGAATGTTGAATTTTATCAAAAAATTTTTCTGCATTTGTGGAGATAATCATGTGATTCTTGACCTTGGCTCTGTTGATGTGTTGGATTATATTTATTGACTTACGTATGTTAAACCATCCCTGAATCTCTGGGATGAAGCCTACATGGTTTTAGTGTATGGCTTTTTTTTATGTGTTTCTGCATTCTGTCAGCTAGAATCTTGTTAATGACCTTTGCACCTGTGTTCATCAAGGACATTGGCCTGTAATTCTCCTTTTTGGTTGGGTCTTTGCCTGGTTTGGGGATGAATGTGATATTGGTTTCGTAGAATGTGTTTGGGTTAGCTCCCTCCTTCTCTGTTTCTCTGAAGAGCTTGAGGAGTGTAGGTATTACTTCTTCTTTAAAGATCGTATAGAATTCTGTTGTGAATTCATCTGGTCCTGGGCTTTTGTTTGTTGTTGTTGGAAGACCTCTGATTGCTTCCCGTATCTCGTTGTAGGATGTTGGCTTATTTAATTGATTTACTTCTTCTTTGCTCAATTTGGGAAACTTGTATTTCTCTGAAAATGCATCCATTTCTGCCAGGTTTTCTTTCTTTAGAGGGTATAACTTTTGAAAGTAGTCCGTTAAAATTGTTTGGGCATCTTGGGTACGTGTTGTGATTTTTCCCGTAGCATCCCTAATCCTGTTAATATGGGTTTCCTCTCTTCTTTTTTAAATTAATCTTGCCAAATATCTATCAATTTTATTTGTTTTCTCAACCAGCTTTTTGTTTGGTTAATTTTGGCTATGATTCTCCAATTCTCTATTTGAATAATCTCCGCTCTTAGTTTGGCTATCTGGCTGTGTTTAGTAAATTTAGGTTCCATTTTTTCATGTTTTTCTACCTGTTTTATTTGCAACATGAGATTATTTTCTTGGTCTGTCTCTATTTTCTTGATCTGGGCACTGATGGCAATAAATTTGTCCATCAGGACAGCTTTTGCTGTGTCCCAAAAGGTTTTTGTGATGCATTTTCATTTTCATTGAGTTGTAGGAATTTTTTAAATTTCTTCTTTAATCACTTCCATTACCCAGGCATTGCTTTGATGTGAGCTGTTCAATTTCCATGTATTTTAGTAATTTCTGCAGTATGTTTTGTTATTGAGAACTAGCTTGATTCCACTATTGTCAGATAGGATACAGGGGATTATGTCAATCCCCTTGAATTTGCTTAAGTTTCTTACATGAACTATTATATGGTCTATTTTGGAGAAAGTACCATGAGCTGCTGAGAAGAATGTGTACTATGTTGTTTTTAGGGTGAAATACTTGGTAAATGTCAGTTCTGCTTGAAGTATGGCCTCATTAATTCGATAGCTTCTTTGCCAATATGCTGGTTGGTAGACCTGTCCTTTGGTGAGAGTGGGGTGTTAAAGTCTCCTAGTATTATCATATTGGATCTATTTTATTCTGTAAGTTTGAGAGTATTTGCTTAACATATTTGGGTGCATCAATGTTTGGGGAATGTTAGGTAGATTATGGTAATATCCCCCTCTTGTATTGTTTCCTGTATTAATATGTAGTGTCCATCCTTGTCCTTTTGTATTGATTTTAGTTTATTTTTTTACTGTTGATTGGATCTTTTTTTAAAATTTTTTTATTGTAAAGATACTATACAGAGGGTTACAGTTACGTGAGCAAGGTAATGAGTACACTTCCTATTGAGCATTGTTACCCCCTCCATTGTTTTCCTCCTACCATCCCTGCCCTCCTTACTTCCCCGAGGTTCTTTTTTTTAAAAAATTGTGATTAAGTGATTACATAACTTCCCAAATTTCACAGTATTGTGGAATAATGATGCTCATTTAAAGTCACAAGTTCATTCTAAATTTCCTGGAGCAAATTGTCTATCACAGTCTATAACATATAACAGTGTACACAAAACAACATACATGTGATCAGCAGTATGGGGATATTTAGTAGTGTTTCGACCAGATGAGTGGGAGTTCTTTGTTTCTTAAGTCCTGTTAATTTTGTCATATCACCTAACATTTTGGATTTAGCATCCACTTATCAGGGAGACCATGTACCGTTTGTCTCTTTGCTCTTGGCTTACCTTGCTCAAAATGATCACCTTCTAGCTCCATCCATTTCCCTGCAAATGCCATTATTTTGTCATTTCTAATGGCTGCATAATATTCCATTGTTTGTAGATACCACAATTTTTGGATACATTCATCTGTGGTGGGGCATCTGGGTTGTTTCCATATCCTAGCTATTGTGAACAGTGCTGCAATAAACATTGAGGTGCACGTGTCCTTGTATATTGTTTCCTATTGTTCACGGTAGATGCCTAGAAGTGGTATGACTGGGTCATAAGGGAGGTCAATCTTTATCTTTCTAAGGACCCTCCAGAGTGCTTTCCAAAGTGGTTGTATAAGTGTACATTCCCACCAGCAGTGTAATAGGGTTCCTATTTCTCCACATACCCTCCAGCAATTGTCATTGGATGATTTCTGGATGTGTGACATTCTGACTGGGGTAAGGTGGTATCTTTGTCTTTATTTGCATTTCCTTCACCAACAGGGATGATGAATATTTCCTCATGTCTTTCTTTGCCATTTTTATTTCTTCCTCTGAGAAGTCCCTCTTTACTTCCCTTGCCCATTTAGTAATTGGTTTGTTAGGTTTAGGAGGGATTAGTTTCTTGAGTTCCCTGTATATACTGGATATTAACCCCTTGTCTGATATATTTCTGGTAAATATTTTTTCCCAATTAGTTATTTGTCTTTCTAGCTTGGTTGCAATAGATTTAGCTGTGCAGAAGATTTATATTTTAAAGTTGGCCCATTTGTTGAGTCTCTCTCCAATTTGTTGTGATCCTGGGACTCTGTTCAGGAAGTTCCTTCCTGTGCCTATTGGTTCAAGTGTCTCTCCTACTCTGTCCTGCAGTAGTTTCAGAGATTCAGTTTTAATGTTAAGATCTTTAATCCATTTTGAGTTGATGTTGGTGCATGGTGATAGGCTGGGGTCCACTTTTAGTTTTCTGCATGTGGCAGCCCAGTTTTCCCAGCAGTAGTGGTTGAAGAGGCTGTGTTTCTTCCATTGTATGTCTTGGGCTCCTTTGTTTAATATCAGCTGCCTCTAGGCATGTGGATTTATTTCTGGATCTTCTATTCTGTTCCATTGGTCTTCTGGTCTGTTTTTGTGCCAGTACCATGCTGTCTTTATTATTATAGCTCTGTAGTATAGTTTGAAGTGCGGCATGGATATCCCTCCCATTTTGCCTTTATTCCCTAGAATTGGTTTGGCTATTCTAGGTCTTTTGTTGTTCCATATGAATTTTTGGACTGTTTTCTGTATTTTAGTGATGTAAGTCATTAGGATTTTAATAGGGAATGCATTGAATTTGTATATTAATTTTGGCAGTATTGCCATCTTCACTATATTAACTTGGCCTATCCAAGAGCATGGGAGGTCTTTCCATTTCCTAGAGTCTTCTGCAATTTCTGTCTTTATCTTTTTATAGTTTTCATTAAATAGTTCTTTTACATTTTTGGTTAATTCCTAAATATTTTATTTTGGGGGAGGTTATTGTGAATGGGGTTACTCCCTTTATTTCCCTCTCTTCTTGTACATTGTCAGTGTACAGGAAGGCAACTGATTTTTGTGGGTTTATTTTGTATCCTGCTACTTTGCCGAAGTGATTTATGATTTCTAAGAGTTTGGGGATGGAGTTTTTGGGATCATGAAGGTATAGTATCATGTTGTCTGCAAAAAGGAATAGTTTAGCCTCTTCTTTCCCTATGCGGATCCCTTTCATGTATTTTTCTTGCCTTATTGACCTGGCTAAGGCTTCCAGGACTATATTGAAGTGCAGTGGAGACAGTAGGCATACTTGCCTTGTTCCTGATTTTAGGAGAATTGGTTGTAGCTTTTCCCCATTAAGTGTATTATTGGCTATTGGTCTGTCATAACTGGTTTAATTGTTTTAAGAAATGTTCCTGCTATTTCTATTTTCTCCAGAGCCTTTAGCATTAATGAATGTTGAATTTTATCAAAGGTCTTTTCTGCATCTGTGGCAAAAATCATGTGATTCTTGACCTTGGCTCTGTTGATGAGTTGGATTACATTTATTGACTTACAGAATAAAATAGATCCCAATACGATAATACTAGGAGACCTCAACACACCACTCTCACCAAAGGACAGGCCTACCAACCAGAGGATTGGAAAAGAAGCTACCAAATTAAATGAGGCCATACTTCAAGCGGAATTAACTGATATCTACCGAGTATTTCACCCTAAAACAACACAGTACACATTCTTCTCAGCAGCTCATGGAACTTTCTCCAAAATAGACCATATCATAGTTCATGCAAGGAACTTAAGCAAATACAAAGGGACGACATAATCCCCTGTATCCTATCTGACCATATGGAATCAAGCTAGTTCTCAATAACAAAGCATACCGCAGAAATTTCTCTAATACTTGCAAATTGAACAGCACACTTCTTAGCAATGCTTGGGTAATGGAAGAGATCAGAGAAGAAATAAAACATTTCCTACAACTCAATGAAAATGGAAAAAAAAAAAAAACCTCGCAAAGACACTTGTGGGACACAGCAAAAGCTGTCCTGAGGGGTAAATTTATCGCCCTCATTGCCCACATCAAGAAAATGGAGACAGACCAAGTAAATAATCTCATGTTGCAATTAAAACAGCTAGAAAATCATGAAAAAATGGAACCTAAAATTACTAGACGGAGCCAGATAACCAAATTAAGAGCAGAGATTAACCAATTAGAAAATCAGATAATTACAGCCAAAATTAACCAAACAAAAAGCTGGTTCTTTGAAAAAATAAACAAAATTGATGGACCGTTGGCAAGATTAATTTAAAAAGATAAGAGAGGAAACCCATTTTAACAAGATTAGGGATGCCACGGGAAAAATCATAACACGTACCCAAGATATCCAAACAATCCTAATGGGCTACTTTCAAAAGTTATACTCTCTAAAGGAAGAAAACCTGGCAGAAATGGATGCATTTTTAGAGAAATCCAAGTTGCCCAAACTGAGCAAAGAAGTGAACCAATTAAATAAGCCAATATCCTACAACGAGATACAGGAAGCAATCAGAGGTCTTCCAACAACAAAAAAAAGCTCAGGACCAGATGGATTCATAGCAGAATTCTATAAGACCTTTAAAGAAGAACTAATACCCACACTCCTCAAGCTCTTCAGAGAAACAGAGAAGCCAATATCACACTCATCCCCAAACCATGCAAAGACCCAACCAAAAAGGAGAATTACAGGCCAATTTCCTTGATGAACTCAGGTGCAAAGATCCTTAACAAGATTCTAGCTAAAAGAATCCAGAAACACATAAAAAAATTCATACACTATGACCAGTTAGGCTTCATCCCAGAGATGCAGGGATGGTTTGACATTGTAATGATTTTAATAACAAGTTTATTTTTATCAGATATAAGGATTGCTACACCTGCTTTCTTATTAGGGGCATTTGATTGGTAGATCCTTTTACAACCCTTTACTCTGAGTTTGCATGTTTGGCTTAGAGGTGGGTCTCCTGAAGGCAACAGATGGATGAGTCCTGTTTTAGGATCCAATCTGCAGTTCTTTTTCTTTTGATTGGTGAAATAAGTCCGTTAATCTTAAGAGACAGAATAGAGAGATGCATTATGGTCACTGTTTTTCTTCTTTCTTTTCCTCTGTCCTTGCTCAGATAGACTTCTATTAATGCTCGTCTGGGTGCAGGTCCCTGTTCCTGGTTGCTTTTCTCAGGTTGTGTTCCACCTTTTAGTAGTCTTTGTAATGCTGGCTTAATGTTTATGTATTAATTTAGTTTTTTCTTTGCTATTAAAAATTTTCATTTCTCCATGGAATGTGAATGCTAGCTTTGCCGAGTATATCAGTCTGGGTTGGCAGTTATTGGCTCTCAGTGCTCATGTGGTACTTTCCCAGGCCTTTCTTGCATTCAGTGTTTGTGTGGAGAGATCTGTAGTGATTGTAATATTTTTCCTATAGTAGTATAGCTCCTTTCTTCATTTTTGTTGCATGCAAGTTTGTTTCCTTATCATTCAGATCTATCATTTATACTATAATGTGTCTAGAAGTGTTTCTCCTGGGATCCTGCTTGTTAGGTGTTCTATATGCTTCTGTTATGTGGGTAAGATGTTCTTTTTAGAGATGGGGAAAATTTTCACCGATTATCTTGTGGAATAGGTGCTGCATTCTCTTGCTTTGATATTCCTCATCTTCGTATATGAAGGTTAAATTTCTTGGCACTATCTGCTTGTCCTTGAATTTCCCTTTGGTATAATTTAAGTGATTTTTCAATATCTGTCATTTTTTGGTCCAGTTGATGTATTCTGTCTTCTGTATTCCATTTTGTTCACTCTGTTAACTGTGGTTTCCATTGTGGTTTGCATGGAGGAAAGGGACTCATTGTTGATTTCAATGGATTCAATGTTGGTTTTCTAAATACTAATCTCACCTCTTAATGAGGTATGTACTGCCTCTATTTTGTCACTTATCTCACGGCTTAGTGAGGTGTGTGCTACCTCTATTTTTGCATGCATCTCCTGTTTGATGTCCTGCACCTCTTTTGGTATTTCGACCCAGTGTTCTTTCAAATTCTGGTCTATTTCTCACTTTATTCTTGAGTCATTGCCTCCAGCATGTCTTGGATATAGTGTTTGTCTTCCATTCCTGCTTTTCTCCCACTGGGGCTCTCCCCTGGATTGCTGCTGGCTTTTAGAGATAGCTTGCTATCCTAGGTGTTGATAAACCTTGTAATATTTCTCTGTGATTTTCTCATGGGGATTCAGGGATTATTGCAGACTAATCTGAAATTTTGTTTTGGCAATAGGTGTCTGTCTTTGCTTGATTACTGTTTCTGTGCTGGTAGAGAGAGTCTGTACCTGATCTCAGTTCTGTTGGGGGCCGACCTCCAGCTCCTGGTCTGACCCACACAGGATTCTCAGCTCTCTGCTGTAGATCACTGGCAGTTCCCGCCTTTAGAAGGGTTGAGCAGCCTAGATTGCTCCTGTTTGTTTCTACAGGTGCTCTTGGCGAGTTCGGATGTGCTGGATGTACTCTCCCAGATGCTGGAGTCTGCTATGGTCTCCTGATGTTTTGTTTTGTTTTACTTTTTGGCTAGTTGTAGGCTTGAACTCTGGTCTTGGGTGCTGTCCCTCAGCTCTTCAGCTCAAGGCTGGCACCCTACCATTTGACCCATAGCACCACATCTGGCCCTTTCTGCTTATGTTTTGTTGAGGAATCAGATCCAGGGCCTCTTGCACATAAGACAAGCACTGTACTGCTGAGCAACTTACCAGCCTGAGCTCCTGACTATTATCAGGTGCTGGAGGCCTGTCTTGTTCAATTCCCAGCCTAGAATACATGGGTCGGGTTCTTGTGGGGTTTGGGCTTCTCTTGTCCTGAACCCCCTGCACCTTTTGCTGTCACAGGCATGATTACCAGGGGTGCATTTCCCCTGTTTTTCTCCCCTCTGCTGAAGCGTATACTCACCTTCTGATTTCAGTTGGGAGGAGTTAGTTATGTTGCTCAGGCACCAGATCCCCAGGCCTGGTCCCAGACCCCAGCCTGGGGCACACCTGATGGACCTGTGCTGCTATGTATCCCACCTAGATTACGCAGCTTGGAGTACACAGTTCAAATTTCTTCCACTGTTGGGTGTCTTGACCCAGTGGCATTGTTCCAGGCTTGGGCATTTAAGCTTCCTTCCAGGGTCTCTCTTGTTCAAGCCTTGCCAGCTGAGTGTGATCCATGGGCTGGTGGAGCTCTTGAACAGTTTCTAGTTTTAGTGGGTCCTGTGGTGCAGGTTTTGGGGTAGGGGGTCTGGGGATTCCCACCAGCTCTGGTCTCCTTTGAGGAATACACTGTCCCCTGTGGAGTACTCACCCTGGAGCTAGTTGTTTCTGTGTGATGTAGGTTGCTGGTTGCCGTTGCAGTGAGAGTTCAATTGAGGTAGTTGTGGGCTAGGCTGAGAGGTGGTGGCTCCGTGTGTTTCTTTTCTGTCACTGCCTCCATTGATACTGTTTGGGTCCACTCCACGGGATGGGCCTCCGGCCTCCACCCGAGGGGTGGGGAAGGGGCCTCTGTGCAGGTGCTGATCTCTGGGGTTTGTCTCTGTTTGCGCTCTCTTGATCAGCATCAGTTCCTTTCAGTTCTTCTGCTCTGGTGTTCTGTGGGCATCTCATGTATCTCTGAGGTTCCTGCCATGGGGCTGAGTGGCTTTGGTGGGATGGTGCCTCTCTGCTCGAATGGAGAGTGAGGGGAAGGGGTGGGATCTTTGTGTAAGTTCCCTGCTCAGAGGTTTCTTCATTCATCACGATCAGCGGGTCTGACACTGGTACCTCAAGGGGCTTTGGTGCGGGTGATCTGCACACAGCTCCCTGTGTCTCTGGGCCACCGGCAGCTCCCACCAGGCCAGGCTGGCCATGGCTTGGCACGCTGCTTTGTAACCATTAGACGTTGGGGGAGGGGTCTTCATGCTTCTCTGTTGTGAAATTCTTCTTTTTACTCCTGTTTTTCTCTGGATGTTGATTTTTTTGTTGTCGGTATCTTGGGGAGATTAAACGTTGGAACTCGAACTCTCTTTTTGGTTGGGGAGAGCTGTGGCATTCCCCTACTTCCCCGTCGCCATCTTGGACCCCCTCGAGTTTTTGCTTTTTTTATTCAGATATAATTTTAATTTATCTGTTGAAATGAGTACTAAAGAAACTAAAGATATTTCTGGTGCTTATCTGAAAAATTATACTTTAAAATATTCTGTATTCTGTTTGTATAATGCCCATAATCTATTTTATTCTTTCCTAGATATAAGACCTTGAATACTACATTGTTTTATAATATATAGGTTCATTAATAAATATGTCCTTTCAGATTGCATTCCATACCAAAACAGTTTAAGATTCCTTTTTTACTAGGTCTTTATAGTATATTTCTTTGGAATAAAATGACAATGTTGTCTAATTTTAAAAGTTTTATAAAGATTATGCAATGTAAAGGCCTTTCTAAGGTGAATATTTAACTGATGTCAAACTAACTTTTATTTATATGAATTACATTTATTCTTACACTTGTAATTTTGTAATCAACTTTTTAATAATTGTTTTTCATTTCTTGCATCTGAAGAATGAAAATTATGGAATAATTCACAGATTTTCATATCATCCTTTGCAATTGCCATGTTAATCTCTATATTGGTGTAATTTTGATATATGTGCTGCTGAAGCATATAATGTCCTCTAAATTAAGGTAGTTAATGATGCAATATTTATACAGGATTATATCCTTGGGTGCCTATATGTAACAAGGAAACATTATTGTTCCTATCAATGCTACTGATCTTTCCCTAAAATTCTGTGTATAATGGAAAATAATTATATTGTTCAATTGATTGCTCACGTTTGCAATTTTTTTGTCAATGACTATTTTAAATCTTTTTCATTTTAGATTTAATCATACTTTGAAGCATTTTTAGCTAGGTCCAAAGGGGATGGCTTTTTCAAGTACTTATTTATCCAACTGAGTTAGCTCTGTGTAGCTAACAGATTCAAAGTAAGCCTTGCTTAAGAGCTACTTCTAAACTTCTGCAGCTGAAATTTTCCCAAATGAAGTCTCATTGGCACAAATGTCTACTTGACACTTTACCATTCTTCCATGTAATATCAGACCAACCAGAATATCTTACCCTGATAGTGCAAATTGTCTTACTTGAACAAAACAAATCTTAGTTCCAAGGGATTATAGAAAGATGAATATTTCAGACAGAACTTTTCAGACTAGAAGGTTTTTATCAAAATATAATTTTTTATTATACCTACCATTTCAAAAGTAGCTAAAGCCAAGAAGGTGAAAAAATTGTTCATATGCATGATTACCTAATGTCCTGGCCTATCTACCTTCCAACCAGGCAGGAACTTAGACTAATGCTTTTCTATCACCAAATATTTTCATAGCTCCAGGAGAAGTCCATATGTTTCTCCTTGATATTAGGCCTTAAATTGGTAATATTTCCTCTTTCCTTCAGTCTGTAAATCTACAAAAGGTAAAGGTTTAAGTCTAACTCTACCAAACACTGAGGTAGAGATAATGGAATAATACTTTAAAACAGAGTTGCTTTTGATACCCTAACAAAAACAGAACAATGCAAAACATGTGCCATTATATTATGTTATATATAGTTATATATTTTATATTTATATGTGCTGATTTTATATTTCACACAGTGAAACTTACTAGAATCAATTGATAATTTGAAAAGTAAATTGATATTTATTTATTCCAATAAATAGAATTGGAATATAAATAATTAGGCTTAGAATATATATTAGAATATAAAAAGTATCAATGCAATGTCTTCGATATAAACTTGTGATACCTTCTATGTGTTCATGGTCTTCTGAATTCACATTGTTAAAAATCAATGTTGTTTCCTCTAATCTATAAGAGATTTTACTCTGATGCTCTTTTTATTGTTTTAACTCACTGGTCTCAAACTGTTTTTCTCCATATTTCTGATGCATTCCTACAGATTATACTCCAATTGTGCTAATATGATATCTTAAAGACATTATTCTTCTATAGACCCATGGGTTCTAATATCTTATGGCTGAGTTACCTGCATCATTAGATAACAGGGGCAAGACTTCTCACCTAAGCCTACGCAACATGCCAGCAGAAAGTAACTGAAAATCCATCTCAATTTCTCATTTCTTATATTTCAGGGCTCCAATTCCTTGAGAAACAAGAATTAGCAGCAAGCAATTGTGTAATGCAAGGCAACTTAAAATGAAAGATGAAGTCACAAAATCGAGAGAAATTACTGTATTTCAAACTGAATTTACAGATGGCCAGCCCATATGAGTGAACAAGATCAGAAAATGTCACAAGATTATTTTTAATACCCCTCCCCTAATGACTAATGTAATATATCAGTCCAGCATAAGTGGGCCCAAAAAATAGTTCCTGTAAGGATGGATCCGTGATTGATCTACCATGGTCAGGAAAACTTGACTTAGAGGTCAAATGTAATTCAGCAGAACATTAATTGAGAAGATCGGTAGTGCTTCAAAACACTGGTACTTTAGTACAACTTGGTTCTGTGGTATAAAAAGGTTGTCATTCTCAAACCAAACTACATTTAATCTCCTGAAAGTGTATTCCTTTTCAAATAAACTTTTTGAAATCACACTTGCCAAAATAACCTTTGATAAGTAGATGACACTTAGTGACATTACATGTTTTTCAAGTGTAGGGAGCAAGATACAATAGAGTTGATTTATTTACCCAGCACTAATGTCAAACAGGTTCAAACATTCATTAAAATCTAGAAATAGTACCACGCACCATTTGTGTTGTTCAGTAGGTGCCTTCCAGAAATTTGTTAAATGGATCAGCCTCCCATATTTCAACCCCAAACGTTAGCTAATAAAGTAAATTTCATCACTTAATAAGGGGCATTTTAAAAAGTCATAAATACTTGCCTTATCATATACTGTTTTGTTTTCCCTCTGTCTAGCATAGTAATAAATATGTCTTTAAATCTTGAGTATGGTTACTCATCTGAGATGTGACAAAATCTATCTTCTATTTCTATCATATTCCTCTATAGTAGTAAATGTTGGTTTTCTTCTTTTTCCAAAACTTATAGGAGGTAGAAAGTCTTATTCCATGTAAAATAAAATAATCACACATCATTTTACAAAGCCCTTTATAAAAACTGGTAGTTAAGAATACATTCAAAGCCATTTTTAAACTTTCTTGTTGACTAAAGATTAATCTTCAAATGAATGAGAATATAATCATGTCTAGGTGTTTCAAGTCTCCAGTCTTGCAAATTGTTATTGCAGATGAATGAATTATGGAAATATAAGCTGACATCAGTTCAAGTATATGCAGGACTGAAACTCCATGGAATGTATATAAACCTTTCAAATATTAACAGACAGTTTAACAGAACGACAGGAAGTTGAAACCAGACAGGCATAATAGTAAAGACATAGAATGAATGAAAAATGGAACAAGGGGCAAGTACAGCTAGAATACTCAATCTACACATTTGAGAAAGGAAGTGGTAAATTGGAAATAAATCTTGGGGAAGGGAGTGGTTGAGAATGATAGAAGGAGTCACTGTGATCCAGGAGCAATGGATAATTAGGTGGACATATTTAATTGTAAGACATTTGCACAACCTTTGGAAATTCAGTTAAAAAACACAAAAACACATAAAAATCACAACCAAACAGCACTCTCTAGGGAGTATGAATATGACCTCTCAAAAATTTTAAGC
Organism: Dipodomys spectabilis; assembly: GCF_019054845.1. Lineage (NCBI taxonomy): Eukaryota > Metazoa > Chordata > Mammalia > Rodentia > Heteromyidae > Dipodomys > Dipodomys spectabilis. The sequence goes on from NW_024871102.1 coordinate 386,983, forward strand.
AGTTAATGGAGGGAAGTCTTGGTAAAAGCAAACAAAGATGTTCAAAGAGGGCAGTTTGGTGTAGGGGAGGATTCCGAAAAGATTTAAATAGATTATCTAAGGTTATAAATCACCTATATCTGTGCAAATATTATCTTTCTTCTATGTGTTCTCTTTGTCTGAACTGGATACTCCAGTCCTGTGCCACAATTGATAGCTTGGAAAGATGGAATGGAAGAAACAAGATGAAGAACCCATTACTCCACTGTAGAGAAAACAATCCACTATTTTTTCTCTCATCTCTCTTCACTACATTTTATTCATACTTTTAGGTCAATTCTTTTTGAATTACATTTTCTTTCTTTATTCTGGCAAAGTAATTGGTCAAATAATTCACTAAAGATTATTTGCCATTTTTTTGATTATGCTGTTTAATTGACTAAGCGAGTCCATTAAACTTTCCTCTTGCATTTGGTTGCCATGAAACAACATCTATGTTAATGAGGACAAATCTAATGTAAAAATTGTCTCCAGAAAACCAGTCAAAGAAGCTGTGATTACAAATACTTGGCTAACTTTTTTATTTTTCCTTTACCTTGAAAGTCTTCTTGTGTCTAAATTGCCCAGAAAAATAAGTACTCCATCACTTTTTGTTTCAATCAATTCTAACCTCAAGGATATATTTTGCTAACAAGATGCTTAGAGGAAACCAAAAAATACTCCATTTTTATCTTCTCACTTAAGACTCTCCTTACATACCATATCAGGAACAGTGAAGTTATTCTTTGCAAAATTATTACAATATATTATTTTTCTCTTGTTCTTGCATTTGCTCACCAAGATGTATGGAGAAGAATAGAGGTAAATCACCCATTCCTTGGAAGAAAGGTCTGTTACAAAAGGACAACACTTCTGTGTCCTACTTGTATGTCCTCCTCTCAGCTCTTTCCTGATTTCCAATTAAACACAGCTTCTTGGCTTCAAGTCTATTGAAGCCTCACCCACTGCTTCATCTTCATAATTTCTCTTTTAAAACTCTTTTAAGGGTAGAGACCCAGCTATATACAACCAATCTGAAAAAGATCACAAACCACAAAATCTAAAGGAGTTTTATGACTCTTCAGGAGGACGATTGGGAGACCTAGGATTCCCCATGCCAATCGTTTGCTCATCATATTCCTGCCTCGGTTTGTTCCCTTTCCTATTGGCCAATACTCGTCTCTGTAACTGATCTGGATATGACCAGGTGTCAGGAATGGTAGAGGTTAGAGCCCCGTTCTTTTTTTGTCTAGGAGACAACTCCTCCGCTACTGGCACTCTCAGCAATCACTGGCAACCCAATGACTCATATCCTTTTGCAGGTTTGGTACGTGTTCCCCCATTCATTGTTCTGGCTACTAATGACTCTCAGTTTTCCCAGGTTCAATTGATTCCTCCGCGCACTAAAAGAGCAGTAGGATTGACCCTTGCAATCGGGTCCGTAATCATTGCTACAGAGGCTTCAGCTACCACCGCCGCTATATTGCTGTCCCAAAGCGTGTCCACCATGAAACAGATAAACCAGCTCATCCCTCAATCATCTTAAGGGAGGCCTCCTTGTGCTCCAACAACGAATAGACTTGCTCCAAGAACAGATTACGTTTCTTTGATTACAACAAGGAGGACTATGTAATGCTATGACTACTTCTGTCTGTCAGCTTTCCACTCCCGCACCCAATTTCACTGAACTTAGTAACTACATCAAAGGCCCTTGGTACCTTAAGTACTTAAACTTCACACAAAACTTGCTGCATGATCTTACCCACCTAAACCAGACCACCATACAGCTTATTCCCGCTGCCTCCTTTTTAGAAGATGTGCTTTAAAAGTTACAACAATGGTTTTTGCCATCCTCTCTGGTCATCTGGGGAGGCCTTGCACTTGTAGGGCTTACTCTCCTAGGAATTATTAAATGCTTGCACTCCTGGCAAAAACGCCTCCAACAACGGGTCACCATAATGATGGTCCTTTTAATAGAAAAGGGGAAAATTGTGGGTAGAGCCGGTCAGATCTGGTTGAGTCAGCTAGAGTAGCAGTTGAAGCACACTTCCTGCTCATAGAGACGTGACCCACAGGCACGTCTGCCTAGCTTGCAAGCCATGAACTGTCCTTGCTCCCTACGTGCCCCTGGGGGCCCAATCAGTGCCTGTCACCAAGCAGTGCCCATCATCAACTCCCCGCTAAGTAATTGGCTGGGAAGGACTCAGGAGGTTGGGAAACCTGGGGCTATAAAATCCCAACCCTTGTGCAGAAATAAACCAGACCTGCTTAAGCCTGTTCTCCTAACGTGTGTTCCTTGAGTGCGTCGTTCACACTTACCTCCTGCCAGAGATCTAGCCCTACAATGTAGCAATGGGGGAGGCCTTATAGTCCTTCACCTTCATTAGACTTGAAGCTAAGAATCTGTGATTAGTTGGAAATCAGGCAAGAGCTAAGAGGAGGATAGAGAAATAGGACATAGGAGCATTGTCCTTTTGTAAAAGACACTGTCATCCAAGGTATGGGTGATTCAACTCTATTCTTCTCCATACATCTTGTTGAGCAAATGAAAGACGAAGAGAAAAAAATAATCTATTGAAATATTTTTGCAAAGAATAACTTCACTGTTCCTGATATGGTATCTAAGGAGAGTCTTAAGAGAGAAGATAAAAGTGCAGTATACTTCAGTTTCCTCTAAGCATCTTGTTAGCAAAATATATCTTTGAGGTTATAAGTGACTCATCCAAAAATCGGTGGAGTACTTATTTTTGAGGGCACTTTAGACACAAGAAGACTTTTAAGGTAAAAGAAAAAAGAAAAATGTATAGCTAAATATTTGTGATCACAGCTTCTTGGACTGGTATTTTGGAGACAAAGTTTTACATTAGAGATTGTCCTCATTAACATTGATGCTGGGTTTCCGTGGCAAGGGGGAAGTTTAATGGACTCACTTGGACAAGAAAACAGATGATAGAAAAAAATGGCTAATAATATTTAGTGAATTATTTTGACCACTTACTTTGCCAGAACAAAGAAGGAAATATATAATTCAAATCACTTGACTTAAACTTATGAGTAAAACTAGTCAATAGAAATGAGAGAAAACGTAGAGGACTGTTTCCTCTCCAATGGAGTAATGGGAATGGGTTCTTGATCTTGTTTCTTCCATTCTATCTTCACAAGCTATCAAGTGTAGCTCAAGACTAGAATATCCAGTTCAGACCAAGAGAACTCACAGAAGAAAATATTTGCAGCAGATGTAGGTGATTTATAACTTTAAACAATCTATTTACATCTGTTAAAAATCCTCCTCTACCCAAAATTGCTCACTTCGAACAGCTTTGTATGCTTTTCCCAAGATTGTCCTTCATTAACTATTTAAAATTTTGAGAGGTCATAATCGTACTCTATAGAGATTGATGTTTGGTTGTGCTTTTTGTGTGTTTTTGTTTTTTGTTGTGTTTTTTCACTCAATTTCAAAAGGTTCTGAAAGTGTGTTACAATTAAATATGTCCATCTAATTGCCCAATGTTTCGGGATCAGAGTCACTCCTTCTATCATTCTCAACCAACCCCTTCTACAAGATTTATTTCCAATTTGCCACTTCCTTTCTCACATGTGTATATTAGGTATTCTAGCTGTACTTGCCCCTTGTTCCATTCTTCATTCATTCTATGTCTTTACTATTATTACCATTATTTCAACTTCCTGATAGTCATTCTGTTAAACTGTCTGTCAGTACTTTGAAAGGTTTATATACATTCCATGGAGTTTCAATTCTGCATATACTTGAACTGATGTCAGCTTATATTTTGATAATTCATTCATCTGAAGTAACAATTTGCAAGACTGGAGACCTGAAGCACCTAGACATGATTTCATTGCCATCCATTTGGAAGTTAATCTGTAGTCAACAAGAAAGTTTAAAAATAGCTTAAAATGTATTCCTAACTACCAGTTTTTATAAATGGCTTTGTACAATGGTTTGTGATTATTTTATTTTACATGGGATAATATTTTCTACTACCTATAAGTTTTGGCAAAAGAAGAAAACTAAAATTTACTACTGTAAAGGAAAATGATAGAAATAGAAGACAGATTGTATGTTTGTCAAATCTCTGATGAGTACTCATATTCAATTCTTTAAGTCATATTTCTTACTATGTTAGACAGGGAAAACATAAAACACCATATGATAAGGCAACTATTCATGACTTTTTAAAATGTACTTATTATGTGATGAAATTTACTTTATTAGCTAATGTTTTGGTTTGAAATATGGGAGGCTGATCTATTTAACAAATTTGCGAAGCCACCTACTGAAAAACACAAATGGTGGGGGGTACTATTCATACACTTTAAGGAATGGTTGAACCTGTTTGGCATTAGTGCTGGGTAAATAAATCAACTCTATTGTAACTTGCTCCCTACACTTGAAAAACTAGTAACCTCACTAAACATCATCACTTGTAAAGTGTTTTTTTTGGCAAATGTGATTTTTTAAAGTTTATTTGAAAAGGAATATACTTTCAGCAGATTAAATGTAGGTTATCATTTGTTTGAGAATGACAACATTTTTATACTACAGAACCAAATTTTACTGAAGTACCAGTGTTTTGAAGCACTAAAGATCTTCTCAATTAATGTTTTTCTGAATTATATTTGACCTCTATGTCAAGTATTCCTAGCATTGGTAGACCAATTATGGATCCATCTTTCAGGAACTATTTTTTAGCTTGCTGATACTGGACTGAAATCATTCATCAATCATTAAGAGAGGGGTATTACAAATAATCTTGTGACATTTGTGGACTTTTTCACTCATATGGGATGGTCATCTGAAAATTGAAAGTTTGAATTACTGTACTTTCACATTTTGTGATTTCATCTTGCATTTTAAGTTGCCTTGCATTTCCCAATTGCTCACTGCTAATTCCTGCATTTCAAGGAATTGGGGCCCTGAAATATAAGAAATGAGAAATTGAGATGGGTCTTCAATGACTTTCTCTTGGCATGTTGCATGGGCGTAGGTGGGAACTCTTGTCCTAGTTATCTGATGATGCGGATAACTGGGACCTGGGATCCTAGGACCCATGGATCCTGTGGAAGAATAATACTTTTTAGACATCATATCAGCAAAATTTGAGTATAATCAGTAGGAATGTTTCAAAAATATGGAGAAAAACAATTTGGGACCAGCGAGTTAAAACATTAAACAGAGCAGCAGAGTAAAATCCCTTATAGATTAGAGGAAAACATTGTTTTTTTTACCATGTGAATTCAGAAGACCAAGAACACGTAGAAGGTATCACAAGTTTATACCAAAAACATTGCATTGATACTTTTTATATTCTAATATATATTCTAATCCTGATTATTTATATTCCAATCTATTTATTGGAATAATATAAATTAGTCAAATTATCAATTAATTCTACTAAGATTTACTGTATGAAATATAAAATCAGCACATATAAATATAAAATATATAATCATCTATAATATAAGAAAATGTTTTTCATTGTTCTGTTATGGTTAAGGTATCAAAGGCAACTGTTTTAAAGTATTATTCCATTACCTCTACCTCAGTGTTTGATAGAATTAGAACTAAAGCTTTACCATTCAGAGATGTACAGCCTAGAGGCAAGAGGAAACACTGTGATTAAAACACTCCCAATTTAAGGCCTAATAAGGAGGAGAAACATATGGACTTCTCCTGGAGCTATGGAATATATTTGGTGATAGAAAATCAGTGGTGTAACTTCCTACCTGGTTGGATGGTAGACAGGCCAGGACATTAGGTAATCATGCATATGAACAATTTTTTCACCTTCTTGGCTTTAGCTACTTTTGAAATGGTAGGGTGTAATAAGCAGTTATATTTTGAAAAATACCTTCTAGTCCGAACAGTTCTGTCTGAACTGTTCGTCTCTCTATAATCCCTTGTAACTATGATTAGTTTTGCTCCAGTAAGACAATCTATGCTGTCAGGGTAAGACATTCTGGGTGGGCTGTTCCTGCATGGAGCAAGGGTAAAGGGTCAAGGAGACATTTGTGCCAGCAAGACCTCATTTGGGAAATTTTAAGCTGCAGATGTTTAGAAGTAGCTGTTAAGCAAGGCTTACTTTGAATCCATTAGCTCCACAAAGCTAACTCAGTTAATAAATAAGTACTTGAAAATCAATCACCTTTGCACCTATCTATAAAGGCTTCAACGTATGATCAAATTTCAAATGAAAATGATTTAAAATAGTCATTGACAAAAACTTGCAAATGTAAACAATCGAACAAACAACATAGGTTTTTTCCACCATACACAGAATTTTACAGAATTAAGATGAATAGCAATTTTGGGAACAATAAGGTTTCCTTGATACAAATAGGCAACCAAAGATCTATGCCTGTCTTAAGATTGCAGCATTAATTACTTAAATTTACAGGATAGTACATGCTTCAGCAGCAGGTCTACCTGAATTACAATACAGAGATTTACATGGCTCTTGCACCAAGATGATATGAAAATTTGTGAAGTATTCCATATTTTTCATTCTTCAGATGCAAGAAATGAAAAACAGTTATTAAAAAGTTGATTACAAATATACAAGTGTAATAATATATGTAATTAATAGAAATAAAAGTTAGTTTGACATCAGTGTATTCAATCTTCACCGTTTTAGAAAGGCCTTTACATAGCATAACCTTTACAAAACTTTTGAAATAAGATAACATTGTCATTTTATCTTAAAATGTTTCTATATGGAATGCAATCTGAAAGGACACATTTATTAATGAACCTATGTATTATAAAACAATGTCAAATTCAAAGTATTATATCTAGGAGAGAATGAAATAGATTATGGACATTATACAAACAGAATACTAAATATTTTAAAATATACTTTTTCAGACAAGCACCAGAAATATCTTTAGTTTCTGTACTACTCATTTCAACAGATAAGTTAAAATTATTTCTGATTTAAAAAATTACAAACTATAGAAATCACTATAGATGTATACAAACAACTCGAATATATTTTGACATCAAAGTCAGGCAATTCACTTGGAAGAATACCATGGAATCCATGAACTTTTAAAGTAAGGTATTGCTGTTGCTTTGTATTGTGAAAATTTTTCTATGGACACATAGGATGGACTGGCAATTTTGAAATTTAAGAAACTTAACTGATCCATTAGGACTTAGGAGAACAATTTGTACAGCTTTCCACAACTTCAAAGAGGTAGTGATACATACTTACACTTTTGGCAATATCAAATGCAGTTTCTTCCAAGTTGTGCTTCAGACATGGCTTGATATAATGGTTCAACAGAAGGAGATCCAGCTTATCTTTGCTATATCTATTCCCAGCAGCAAGATGCAAGGGGGTCAAGAGGTCTTTAATTTGGCCATTGGTATCTGCATTATGATGAAATAAAGAAGCCACTCTGTTATTATTCCATGTATAAGTACTGTTCAGGGATGTCCAGACATTCGCAGTTATTGCATGAATATCTGCCTTGAGCCACCACCTCATGGACAATGTCTAAGTGTCCACTGTAGGCTTCTCCATGAAGAGGGTTATACTCATCGTCATCCCTAGTAATCACATGAGTGGCCTTTTTGGAAAGTAGTCTCTGCACTGTAGTAAGGCGATTATTTTCAGCAGAACAAAGAAGAAATTTGCTTGGATACTATTTCATTTTTTTCTTGCGATTGATACCATTTCTCACTTTTTCACCTTGTTCCTCAACTTCATCAGAATTGCCTAACCAGAGACTTTGAGTGCCAATGAGAATTTGCTGTCCATGTATTTCCCCAATAGTTCACATTGGATGAAATGGTCAGAAAAATCCGGTGAATTTTCTGCATCTGTTTATTTTTTCACTATTTTTTATTTTCTCTTTTTTCATTTTTACTATTCTAAATTATTCTAACTGGAGAGTAGGAAATTGGTAGAGAGCAGAGGAAAGATTTTCCTCCGTATTTAAAGGTACAGACTGAAATGAGGACCAGTGTTGTCTTCATGTGCAGCTTATTCTAAGAATGAGAAAAGAGGAAATAATGTCTTCTGTGTAAATGAATTGGGATATGGCAGAGCAGAAAGTAAAATGATGCAACCAAAAATATAAAAGCAAAATAAATTAGGATAATTATGGAGCAATCATATTACCTATGAGAACCATGAAAGGGAGAGAGGAAGAGAGAGACAGATGTGCAATGATCTAGCTAGCCACAAAATCCATCCCTCTGATCAAATTATAGAGCAAATAATTTTATTTTTTAAAAGAGATGGAAATAGAATTTAAGATCAGATGTCTCCATTGTTTTTAATTATATTCTTATTATCTTAAATACTTGTACAAGGGAATTTTCATTCAACATATCAGTTTTTTTAAGTAAAATGAATCTTTAAATAAATTTTCCACACCCTTCCAAACCTCACCCCACTTTAATTTTTTCTAGTTTCGTACTATCTGCATTGAATATTATACCATCACTCTCTTCCTCCATAACTCTCTTTATTCCTTCCTTTTGACTTCCACTCACATATTTCAAGTGATAGTTTCCTGGTCTTCATTTTGTTGGAATAAAGTTCAATTTTATAAGAAATTACACCTTTGAAATACTCCTCTGCAAATAGCATGCTTTGGTTAATATTTTTGTGTAAACTTGTATAAATTTCTAGCTTCCAAATATGACACAGAATATGGGTCCTTTGTGTGTCTGGCTCTGACTTAGTTCACTTAATATATTTTTAGACCTATTCATTTCGTTGCAAATAATGTAACAGTCTTCAAAATGGATGGGTTCAATCCAATTGTGTATATGTGCCACACATTCTCTAACCATCACTCTGCCAAAGGGCATCTGGGCTGTTTCTGTAACTTGGCTACAGTGAATAGTGCAGCAGTGAACATGGTTGTGAAAGTGATTTTACTGTAACCTTTTGGAAGAATTCATCACTTCCTTTGTGGGAGCAATCCTCTAGCCAGTTTTCCAGAATAAGAACATCCCTCCCTTCATCTTCATCACAATGTATTGCAAGTCCTCAAAAACACACTTACTCCTACAGGTCTCAATAAGCTAAAACCACACTGTGCTCATATTCTTTCAATACATTTTTTTCATAATTGTACATATAAGTTAGTGAGAACCTTCTATATACTTTCCTAATGTGAGAATGAGGGACAAGACAGAGTAAATGTAAGAAATATGCAACTTAATTAGCTATTATCATATTCAAAATCATGTTCAGCTCTAATTCATAACCTCACATAATATTATTTTAATCTTTATTTGATTACTTCATCTAACCTGTAAATTATGTCAGGTGAGTTAAAAGCAAAGGCAAAAAGTGTGGTTTGATTTTGACACTCATGTGTGAGGTTGCACAACATGGGCAAATAGATGGATTAGAATTAATAGCTCTTATCCATTTTGTTAACATAGAGATGGTTTTCCCAAACTGATTCTCGAATTCGTATTCCATTGAACAACAAGAAACATGTGATAATTTCCTTTGTTTTGCTCCTTATTAACTTTTGTTTCCATTTTATTTTATAATGGATGATTTCATAAATGTACTGTAGATACAAAAATATGTTAAAATATTTCTATCCATATGCATTGATATATACATACACACATATATTATGCAGGTTATAATGATAATGTATAATTTCAGTAAGTGTACAATTTACTAAATTATTAAAACTATCGATGGCTCATGCCTGGCATCCTGGTTACTCGGGAGGCTGAGATCTGACGATCATAGTTTGAAGCCATCCTGGGCAAGAATGTCCAGGATAATCTTATCACCAAACAACCAACCGAAAATCAGAATTGGAACTGTGGTTCAAAGTAGTAGAGTGGTAGCCTTGAGAGAAAAATCTCAGGGACATCATCCAGGTTCTTAGTTTAAGAAGTACAATCTACCCAAATAAAATCTATTTAATTTACACCTGTGTAATTAAAGTATTTCCATCACCCAAATGCACAACCATGTTCATTTGCAAGGTAACTCTGTTTTGTCTGAAGTACCATAAAATATTTTCACTTAAGTTGAAAGCATTGAACCATGGGTTCATTCTATCACTCTAATGCACTTTTCCACTCAAATCTTACAATTATTCCAATTATTTAAAATAATAGCTTTTTACTTTAATACCCAAATATTAGAGTTTGAATTGAGTGTCTTGTGCCCCCTAAATGGGTGTTTTTACCACTTTGTCATGTCCCCAGTCCTAAATTATCCTGATTATTTTTCAGATCCTTGTGTATGACCTTGGGCTCAGTCCACGTTATGTTATACTTCCTGGAATTTAGAATAACAGGTGCATGGTATTGTGTACAGATCTTTCTGTCCACTCTGGGCTTTAACCTCTATCCTCACAAGAGTAGACTCCCATGTAGTCAGGATTTTCATAAGTTTGTCATAGCTGATTTTTTTTAAGTCTTTGCATTTCCTGCAGGTTCTTGACTACTGAATTAATTTGTTTTCTTGGGTTGTTTTGTTTCATTTGAATGTATGTGTTGAGTTGTTCCTCACTTTTCCTTTTATTCCTTTCAATCAAGTTCTTACCTAAAGTGCTGAGAAACCAATTCTTCTTTTTCATGATAGTCAAGGTGTACATGATTTATTCCAAAGCAATTTCAGTAATATTTAAACATCTTCATATCTATGGATGGTACATAAATGATAAGTGCTGCGACGGGTCTTTTTATTTCCACAGCAGTCTTTGTCATGCACAGACAGATCATGAAATATATGAAGGTAATAAAACTACAGATGCAAGCAAAGAGAAGAAAAAACTATTATTAATTTTTTGACAGAGGCTTGAGTTCTAGTGAAAGAAATACTTTGCTTGATGCAAGATTTCACAAAATTGTATTGCTAGGAGGAAGCTAAACAATCATCTAATTCTACAGAATTGAGGGAGAAGAATCAAACTCCTGAATAGTTTACATATGGGTCAAATAAAAGCATGCTTCTAAAAAGAGAGTTGACTTTAGAGAAACATGATGAGTTCTATGTAAATAGGTGCTTAGTTGATTTTGTTAATTTGTAAACTAATACAGGGAAATAGGGTACAGCATGGTAAAAAATGAACTTTGCATTGAAATACTCATGTGTGTGTGTGTGTGTACATGCACGTGTATACATGCACGTGCATGTGCAAGTGCTCATTTATTCATTCATCATCCCTAAGCTTCTGTGTCCAAGGATAGTGGTTTACCACTTGAGCCATTGTTCCACTTCTGGCTTTTTGGAGATAATCGCATGTATTTTCATGATTGGACTGGCTTTGAATAGTGGTCTTCATATCTCAGCCTCCAGAGTAGCTAGCTAATCTTACTCAGCCTCCAAGTAGCTAGTTAAAATTGGGCCTGTCCTCTATACTTCACTGCTCTTTTATTCTTGTCCTGAGGTGTTTACATGCCTAAGTCATATATATGTCTAGTTGCTTTAAGAAATACTCTGACTGCTTGGCACCAGGGGCTCCCATCTGAACTCAACTACTGAGGAAGCTTGAGAACACAACCCAGGCCAAAAGTTTAGTGGACTTCCTTCTCAATCTATAGCTGGGTGCATTGGATCATTTCCACCATCCTGCACTATCTACAGGTTAAGATTTGAAGGACTGCAGAATCCAGGACAGCCAAGTTAGGAAGCTAGACAATTTGGTGTGCAACTCTTATGCCATTCATAATGAGAAGTCTAAAAAGTCAGATCAGGTGCATGTTCTTTTGAAAGGGAACCCCTATCCTAAAATTAACCATTGATATGACACCAGTCTAACAAAAACAATACCCAAGTTGAACACAATTTCCCACAACCAAAATAAGCATATACTTTAACATGCAAAAACTTAGTACAATCTTCTCTTTGCTCTAAAATCAGCTTCATCTAATTATCACATGATGTGACAGAATAGTTTCTTCATTAAACTGATTATATATTTTTAAAAAAACCTAGAAAATTCTTTCTCACATATTAAATGCAAACTAATGGCAAATTGCCTAAGTTCTTACCTATTTGACTACCACTATAAATTCATCTTATGATTATTATTAATGGTAATATATTCAGATTTATTAATTTACTGTGTAACAGTTATTAAACTTTTGGGTTCTCTGCTGAAGTTGAAGTATTTAAATAGTATCATCAAATTATATTACTTGGGTACTTAGGGCAGTTTTTTTAAAAGTTTTAAACCAATGGTTTCTAGTAATTCTGGTTTTTTTTGGGGGGGGGGGGTCCGGTCGTGGGACCTGAATTCTGGGCCTGGGCGCTGTTCCTCAAGGCTAGTTCAAGGCTAGCACTCAACCACTTGATCCACAGCGCCACTTCCAGCTTTTTTTTTTCTGTTTATGTGATGCTGAGGAATTGAACCCAGGGCCTCAAATATGCAAAGCAAGAGTTCTACCACTGAGCCACCTTCCTAGCTCTCTATGAATTCTTAATTGGTATATTATTTAGTTTATTTTTAATTTCAATTTAATTTTATTGTAAAGGTAATGTACAGAGGGGATTATTTAGTTAGCTAAATAAAGTAATGAGTACATTTATTATGGAAGGAACATTGTTATCTCTTCCATTGATTTTTTTGCACACTCAAAAAAAAACTACTGATGCTTTTCCTGTCGCTATTGACCAATGGGTACTTTTCTTTCTTCATGCATTTTTTATTATGAAATTGATATACAGAGGGCTTACAGTTATTTAAATCAACAAAAGAATACACTTCATTTTATTTTCTAAATTTCAAATTTTGAACTTAATTATTTTCTTTTGTTTCTTTAGGGTAATTCTTTTTTCAGAGTTGTAGGATTAGTTAATTTAGTTTTGCATAATTTTAACACATGTAAATTATTCAGAGATATATTTTTGCTTTCAAAATAGTTAACATGTGACTATTTAAAAATTATTTTCTTAAATTTTATATGGTTGATGAATTTAAATAAATTTATTTTCTTATAGTTCTAAACATATTTGTCCAGGTAATGAATACTGTATTTTCAAGAAGCACATACTTTATTAAAAAAGGCTGCATTACATGGTCACTTTTTGAAAATATTTATACTTAAATTAAAAAAAACTGAGCTGGGCATAGTGATTTGTGGTTTCTACTTTCTAACTATGGTGGGAAGTCTAAATAGGGTTTGTAATTCGGGAGAGACTGGGAAACTATGAGAACTTATCATAAAATTTCCAGAGTGAAATGATTAGAGATATAGCCATGCCTAGCAAGATATAGAGCACCTGGTTATTATATTCTAAATCTTGAGTTAAAACACCAGTAACATCAATCTTTTGCCAAAATAAAAGGATACATGTTTCAAAATGTTTATTATTTAAAACTTGTTTGCAAATTTCTCATGTCTTTTATTTCTTAATTTTCAATTTACTTAATCTATAAGAATCCAAGTATTTTGTGACTGTTTTATTTCTACTAAACTTTTAAATAGTATGAGCAATATTATAATTTCATATATTAAAATACTTTTACTGTTTTTGATAATTTGCTCTGTTTAATATGATAATAAAAATATTCCAAGTGTGTGTATGTGGTGTGTGTGTGTGTGTGTGTGTGTGTGTGTGTGTGTGTGTGCTTATGTGGGTTTTGTGTGTGTGTGCTTTGTGTGTACTTTGTAATGCTTGGGAGATCACACAATTGCTTCACATATGTTAGGCCAATGTTTTATCACTGAACTATACTGTCTAGTTATAATACAAATAGTCTTTTAAGTTATGACTTCTTAAAAGTTTCATTCCTACTATGCTTTTTGAAAATTATATATGATAAAATGTGATCCATCTTCTATCCACATTAACAATTGTTAGTTTTATTCTTTCTCTTATTTCTTTGGAAATGAATTATATTCCTATTACAACTTTTTTACATTGTAACATCTCTATACAATGCTTTGTTTTCTATTTTATTTTTTCCATGTTATCTGACTTTCAGTCCAATGAAGAAGGTAACAGATTTTCAAAAATAAATTCTTAGATTTATGGTCCATAGATTTTGAAAAGGATGCTATGAGATTTTATGAAATAAAAACAGAATCTTAAATGTTTGTATTGGCACTATTGCCTCTCTAGATTTAAAGAATAATCTTAGACTACTACCTCAATCCTTTGTTTGTGTGTATGTATGTTGGTCATTGGGTTTGAACTCTGGGCTTGGGCGTTGTCCATGTGCTCTTCAGCTCAAGGTGAGCACTCTACCGCTTGAGCAACGGCAAAACTTCCGGTTTTCTAGTGGTTTATTGGAGATAAGAGCCTCATGGACTTTCCTACCCGGGATAGCTTTAAACCACCATCCTCAGATCTCACCCTCCTGAGTAGCTAGGATTACAGGCGTGAGCCACCGGCACCTGGCCTACCTCAAACCTTATAAAGAATGATTATCAAACTAAATGTGAGATGTAAAAACCGATAAAACATAAATGTAAAAATTCATGACATCGGATTAGTAAAGGTTTCTAAAAATTTGGCATGGAAAACATTAGTGGCTAAAGAAAAGCAAGAACTGGATTATATCAAGTGATAACCTTTCATAATTCAAAGGACACTATAACAGAAACAAAACCATATCCAACAGATAGAGGGCATATATTTGTTAATGCTACAATGATTCTGAAACTTAAGTATTTTTTGGGAGGGATCCGGTTGTGGGGCCTGAACTCTGGGCCTGGGTGCTGTCCTTCAGCTCTTTAGCTCAAGGCTAGCGCCCTACCACTTGAGCCACAGAGCAACTTCTGGATTTTTTTTGCTTATGTGGTGGTAAGGAATCGAACCCAGGGCCTCAGGCATGCGAGGCATCGCTCTACCCCTGAGCCACCTTCCCAGCCCCTAAAACATAAGTATTTTTATATCTTCTAATTCTATAAAAATTTTTTCCTGAATAGTATATTTCATTAAATAACATGCAAATTAATAGTCAATAGGAGGAGCATATGAAATAAGCTCCTTTTTAGTGTCTAAGAAATAATAAAAACTCACTAATAAGTCCATAATATAAAAAGAGGACGCAAAATATAGTAATGCATTTGTGGAGAAATTGATATACTTCTAATAGTGATCGATTTGTATAATACTGCAATCATTTTAGCAAATAAGATTTCAAGTCTTCAAAAGGTGAAAGAGAATTTTATAGGATCCAGGCATTACACTTCTATGAATGTATTAAACAGAAGTAAAAACTTTTTTTGGATAGAGATTGTAGTTAATTGACAGTGAACTTGAATAGTATGTGTGAGACCCTGGAAATGATCCCCAAAAACAAATTTTGAAAAGACACACTATAGAGGTTGTATGATGGGCAAATTCCTGTAACTGAATTTTATATCTATTTTTAATGTCTGTTCTAAAATTTACAGCATTTCTATTTGAAGGAATGCAAGTTTGTGAAAATCGGGCTTTGAAAACTTATGAAGGCACAATTCACTTCCAAAGCATTAAAATGTATACAATAAAAGGAGATAATATATTGTAAGTGAATTGCATGTCAGGAAAAAAAAACTATTGTTAAAACTTCTTCACACAAAATGCAGAATAGATAAAAAGATGTTTTTGGCGTTGGCTAAAAACTCTTTGTAAACTACTGCATTTAAAGCAAAGATGTGATTTCTGTTTATTTTGAGGGTATTTTGTCCGTTTGGGTTTATACAGAGATAACTCAATCCAAAAGTATAACTGGAATACCTAGGAATTATGCATCAATTCTAATAATTTTTTATTATTTTTATTGTGAAAATACTGTACAGATGGGTTACAATTACATGGGCAAGATAATGAGTACATTTCTTATCAAGCATTGTAGCCTCCCCCTTTGTTTCCCCTTCCCATCCCTTCCCATCCTTCCCTGTCCCCCACCCAATACTCCCCGCTACCCCCGCTAAAGTTGCAAAGTTCACTTTTCAATATAACGACTTGTACATCTCATTGTTGCAATGGGTCCACCTGTATCCCTAATGTTTTCCCATGGCTTCCCTTATTTGCAATATCTAGTATATGTCTGAGTCAAGCAGAAAAGGTCAGATAAGGTGATGTTAGGGAAATGAACCCTGAGATATGTATTCAAATGTTTTCTTTCATGCGATTGTTTCTAACACATTTATGATTATTTCATTGTTGCTTTGTATTTCCCTCCCCCACAGTATAACCCCTGCTTTCACTGTATTTGATGTTGGTATAATTTGTGGAGGGGAAGGGGTAAAACTTCTAAGTAAATGAGAAACTTTTCTGGAAGAAACTTTTAGCAAATGACAGAAGACACAAATCTATGCATCTGCATTTTATGAAAGTCATATGTTACATGCTCAATCCAATTGCTTATCTCTAGTTTTCTAAGAAAAACGTATTCTCAAGATAAGAGCCAAAAGCAGTGAAAAGAACAAAATACACAATCATCTTGATTTATTTGTGAAAGTAACAAATGAAATAAAATAATTCCACTTAAGGGACTCTAATATTAGCGTATGTGAAGATGTTCCTAAATGCCAATATCCATTAAATTTTTGGAATTTTGATTTCTACTAACATAGGAAAACTAGAACAAGAAAACAAATATAGACTTAGAGTGAACCAGCCTTGAAATAATTTTCTTAATTGTTTTGAAATTACAAAAGAATTGATACTCCTTTGCTTTGGAAATCATTTAAAAATATTTATCACTTATGATAATTCAAATACTAAGCAAGAGTAATTTTATATAATCATTATAAATATCATTTTATTACTATTGTAAAATAGAATAAAAAAACCAGTCCCAATATATGATGTACCTATCATTATTCTTAACTTCTAATCATTACCTAAATATCTTAAACAATCTAAACAGTCATGTCTTTAACATAGCCTTAAGTATTCTATACTTTTTTACTTAACATTTTCCAGGGGTATGTATTCATGTTTCTAAGAAATGTTCACAGCAGTTAAAAGATGCTTTTGTGAAATTAATGTGATACATTTTTTGTTGTGGGTGTTGTTTTTAGTGGTTAATTGGAGATAAGAATCTAACAAGTACTTTTCTGTCTGGGCTAGTTTCTAAAACAATTCTAAGATCTCAGCACCCAGAATAGCTCTTATTATAAGGGTGAGTTACCGGCACTTTGTTTCATGAAGTATTTTTTAAAATTTTAATTATATGTTAAGTTACTTGTTTCACTATGATGTATATCATTCTACACATGAATTTAGGTATATTTATATATTTCTGAGGACAAATAATCTCTAAAAATATACTATTCTACACATAACATTTATATATAGAGAGAGAAGACATATATATATATAGAGAGAGAGAAGACAGACTCGCTCTAAAAATTTTATGCTACTATTTTTGAACTTTTTCATTTCAAAGATATACAGTCTATTTTTCTAAAAGTTTCCTAGAATAAAATAACTAATATTTCAATAGAAAGTAGAGTTTATTACTTTCAAGTGAATTTTAGATATACACATATTATTGTAGTAACATTTACAGTATATTACTTGAAAAGATTCTGCCCAAACTCTTAAATATTTGATTGTAGTTAGGGGGAGAGAGGAAGTTAATTCATAGTGATTAGGAATTTGCAATGCTTCAAAAAATCTATGCCATAATTTGTTATAAACACATAGTCAAACTATCTGATATGTTTTAGGTTTTTTTTTATTTGTTCAAAATTTCAATATGGATTCATGCACAGTGGTAACATTAAAATTATTAATCAAAAGACAAATAATAAAATCATAGACACATATCCGACATTCAATAATTAGCACTTATGTTGCTAATAATAATTTTGATGGGGAGGATGATGACCACAGTGTAGCCTGATAATGACGATGTTGTGATTGAAAAGGAAAAAAATACGTAGATAACTTTGAAGCTGGATTTCCCACATTGAATGCATAGTTATAAACAGCGTTATATTACATACAATAAGAATAACAGGAGGAGGGCTGGGAAGGTGGCTCAGTGGCAGAGTGCTGGCCTTGTCTACATGAGGCTCTGGGTTTGATTTCTCAGCACCACATAAGCAGAAAAAGCAGGAAGTGGCACTGTGGCTCAAGTGGTAGAGAGCATTGAGCTGAAGAGCTGAGGGACAATGCCAGGCCAAGAGTCCAGGCCCCCCGACGAACCAAACAATACAAAACAAAACAAAACAGAATAACAAGAGGAGATTTTGAATATCAAGAAATACAATCACGTAAACAGGTACAGACAGTAAAAACCCTAATGTTATTCCAGCAGTCTTTCTAATGTATACTCACTGTTCTTTGTGGTATTATTTTCTTGTAAATAAAATCGTTTATTTCCACATTTTGATGGACTAAGATGTAGGTTTCAACTTAGTGTGATTAGTTCAGATAACATTCTCATATAGATACCATTCAATAAAAGGACACAAGCTGCAGAGCCAGGAGTTAAAATTTATTTTTATTTCTGTATGAAACTATTTCTGACTTTATACCAACAAACTGAATTTGACTCTTCCCTTATTTGTAAGCTAAGTTAGAAAATGTAAGGACTGTTTACTTTCTTTTTCTTTGCTCTAGAAGTCAACAAATATATTCTTCAATATTTCTGGTAGATTACATCCATTAAATGTAAGACCAACATTCAATGTTGTGAGTAAATAATGGTGGTACTCGAATTTTTGTCTGAGTTCTTCACTCTGTGTGCTTACAAGGAGAGTCATTGGGTGAAGGAGAGGACCAATATGAAAAGACTATGGGGAGAAATGCATACTTAGTAAATAGTTGTTTTAGGACTGAGTGAGTGGTGATGAGTATTTGCAATAGGCTGGTGTGTCAGGGTCATAAAAAGGAGTACATAGAAATTACATTAGTGACAGAAACTGAGAAAATCTTGATCATTCATCTTATCTGATGGATGGAGGTAGGGTAAGAGGAAATCTAAAGTTTTTGCACATCTCTGTCTCCTAACTGTGTTAGTTACATTCTTGGTGATAAGGATGGATTTAGATGGATTTATCTTGGTGATAAAGATGGATTTAGAGGAAAAAAACTCTCTGATAGTTCTAATATTTATGTTAAACAGATGCAAAGATAGGTCTGTTTGGACATCATCAAAATATTCATGACCATGAATATGAAAAATAATAAAATCAGGGACATTATTAAAGGGAAGAGGAAAAGGAAAGTTCTGACGAAAGTGTGAACAATGTGAGTACCAGTGTGGACAAGATTGGAGGAATGTGATAAATAAGGAAACAAAAAAGGAATAAACACAGATTTACAGAAGAAAAGGAAGGAAAGAATTTTCAGGAAGATATTGAATGAAATCTACTATTTGGATTTGAAAAGTAAAAGGACATTGACAAGTTCAATAAGAACAGTGTTTTGGTGAAAGTCATATTGATAAAATGTTGAGATGTGAATGTGAGGACAAAATTCTGGATCGATTAATTCAACAGATCCTGTTGATTCTAAATGTTGGGAACAAATACTTAATCCTGACCTTAGAAAGATTATACAGATATAACTGTCATGAACTTTTATTACTGGTATTCTGTGAATATTTTTGAAAACTTTATTTAGCTAGGAGATTATAGATTGAACTACAGCACAAAAAAGCCTAATTTGTCCTACAGTTCCAATTAGTGACCCATCTATCCATATCAGTTTGGGATTTTATTGAAATATATTTAGATATGTTTGGATATCTTATCAGCCTACTCATTATAAATGTAGGACAAGTAACACCAAGTATTAGGTTGAACATACAGCTTTACTGATGTGACTGAAGACTCCTGTAATTGATTCCTCTTTAGAATAGAAAATGCCTCAATAGCAATTGACACATCATAACTGCCATATACACTATTGAAATCTAATTCTTGTTAGGTATATCTCCATACTGAAATAATCCTGTCAACCAACCTGACACAAATTCTTTTTGTGTGTGTGTGTGTGTATTTCTTATCTTTTATTATATTATAATAAAGGGAAAAATATCACTTACCATATAAATTATAATGAAAACTGGATCATAAATCCTTAGCTTAAGATTGACACTGGAAAACATATGAAAACTCAACTGGCATGAAATATACATGCTTCCAAATACATATGTGTGTTAAGATGAGGGAGTACATAAAATACACAAATTAATATTAAGAGAACACTCATTTAGGTAAAAAGAATGCCCACTAAATCTAACTTCAAGACTTAATTTTTTGTAGGTAAAGAGATTTATGAATAAATAAGCCATCTAAATTCTAACAGTGAACAAAGCTTTCTAATTTTCAGATCTTTTGATATTCACTTTAAACTTTCTGACACAAATTCTTATATGTAGGAAAATGTTCTTATAAACTTCAAGCTTTTATTGAATGGAAAAATTCAGACATTACTCTCACCACTACGATTAAATGCCTAAAAAGATAAGACATTTTGCTTTAATGCCTTTCTTTCACTTTCTCATACACATTGTCAAGTAGTGAAGGATTCTGATTTAACAATAATACAATCGTGACTTGTATTAACACAACATCTAGGATCTAATGTTAACTTGGACACTTACTAATTAGCTCCAAATTTTGTGGATATTTATATTTCTCCTGGGTAAACTAATGAACTCCAGGAAAATGTCCTTAAGGAGCCTTTCAATTCTAATATCACTGTCTCAAAATGCTTTAATTTCTACATCCTTTAATGTGGGCATAGGGTTATATTGTGGAGCTTTTCTCCTCAGAGAGTGAGTATTACCCTATTGCTTAACATGGACAAAATACCTTCATACATAGACTGGGCGTGTACAAACAAGAAGTAGTAGTTGGACAATGTTCTTAGCAGTTTGTACAGATAAAATGGAAATAGAGCAACTATGAACTCAAAAGGAATGTGCAAAGAAGACAAAGGCACAAAGTAGAATGTGCCAAGAAAAGCTAAAGTATAATTTCAAATAAGGTGCTCAGGTGTGAGGGTGTGTTCAAAGTACAGGTTCAGACAATGTAGTTGGATATCTTGGGCAGAAAACTGCTTTAAACTGTTCTGGGATAATTGTACAAGTAGAAGCCCCTAATTCTGACTCTAATCAGCCACAACATCATCAACTCACCAAGTTCAAAGTGAGAAAAAGAGGGCTGATCACAGTTAGTGTTGAAACAATGGCAATCACATAACTTTTCTTATAAGTGTTCATTTATTTTGGAGCATTTAAGTAGGGAAAAGCCAAGTAAATATTTTGCATGTACCTAAATTAAGTGGGACGTATTATATTGGTCTCTCTTTAACTTGGAAGTTATAGATTATGACTTTTTTACTCTAACTTGGGACGATGACCTGCTGTCAGTTATTTTCTTCTCTTACCCTTTTTTTGTCCTTCCACTTACATAATTATTATTTAAAGAGACATAATTGAGCTTGCATGTCTAAATTCTTCCAAATTACCTGAACTACTTCATACTTCTGGCAGCCTCCTATATCTTTCTCAAGGGAAACATTTTGAAACTACCATTTTTATCCTACATGATATTGGATATCTTCCTGGCTAATTCCTGCAAGATATATATTAGACTCATCCTATATCTCAACATTTGTACCACCATAAAATACTATCTTACTTAGAAATCATGATATTAGTATATCTGGTGAGGCAGCATCTGTCATTTTTGAATGGCCTTAAGTGATACTTACATGCAATCATGTTTTAAACCAATATGCCACTCAGTAGATGAATGAATTGACAAAATGTGGTTTATATATGTATGGAGTAATTCTATGCTTCGTATTCATAAGGAAATGGAAAAACTTGGAAAAATCCTACTAAAAAAATAAGCAAGACACAAAGAAACAAATTTCATAGTTTCCCTCATTTGTAATAACTAGGAAATATCTAAGATAGTCTTAGCAGATGAGCAGAATGAATCAATATCTATGTATAAATGACCATATAAAATGATGCTGAGCAAAATAAACTCCTATATATGGAAAGAGAGGTCTTTCTTTGTGGATGTTGTTTTTAATGTACTATGTGATTCTTTTTTTCCTTTATGTTATCCCATATGGTTTGTCCATTGTTGTACTTGGATTCAGTATCCTGTGTATGGTATATACATTTATCTTCATTTGGCAAGGGAAGCAGAACAATAAAATGGCGAGACAAAGGACAAAAGGCAAACCAATGCAATAGCAATAGTCACAGGACAATATGTTGAAAATTTACAATGCAACTTGTGAGTGGTATTGGGGTGAAGGAAAAGTGTGAGCAAAATGAGGGAGGGGATAAAAATTTTGATATGTTATGTATTCAATACCTTACAATTACTGCAACCCCTTCTATATATTGAAAGACCCCAGCCCGTGCTTGCCCACTAGGTACCCCAAGAAAATTGCTGCCCCTTACCCTGCATACCTAAGGGGGTGGTGGGGCAGGATAAGTGCAGGCCGCTAACCAGGAAACGAAACCTCGAGCCTCTGAGTCACCGCCTGCAGACCCTAGCCTGACCCTAGTACATGCCTTAAAGCCAGACATTCCTAGAAAATAGCCGACCCACCTGTCCCTTCCTGTAAAACTTAACCCTAATGGCAGGGTAGGGCAGGATGTAATAAATCACTTGTCAAAATTAGGGAACAAACAGTTTCGGTGCATAACGACCCGCACAGACTTGTCCGGGCAAGTACCGACACGTCAGCTTCCCCCCCAACCCCACCTACCCCATCTGGCCAGCTTAACCTGTCCAATCCCCATCCTGAGCGTAATTTGAAAATAACCAATCATCCCCCTGTAACCATGCATCTCGCTTCTGTAACCTCGCTTCTGCTGCCCATAAAAGTAGGGTGCTTTCAGGCACTCGGCGCGCAAGTCTCCCGATAGACTTTGTCGCCCCGGGTACCCGTGTAACCGGTTCTCAGACACTTGACTCGAACCTTGTGGATCTCGTGGTTAAGTGCACCTGGGAGCCGAGGCATGCCCGAATAAACCTCTTGCTGATTGCATCCGCACAAGTGGTCTCGTTGTTCCTTGGGGAAGGGTCTCTTCTGATTGAAGGACACCCCAAGTCTTCGGGGGTCTTTCATGTGGGGGCTCGTCCGGGATAGAGACCCCCACCCAGGGACCACCGACCCATTTTCGGGAGGTAAGCTGGCCAGCATCTGTGTGTCGTCTGTGTGCTGTCTGTACGCTGTCTGAAGTCTTGTGTGGCCAAGTGTTGTGCGCTTGCGAATCTGGTGAGTTCGGCCGTTCTCGTCTGTATCAGGCGGACCCGTGGAGGAGCTGACGAGCTCGTACTCCCGACCGCGGTCCCCAGGAGACGTCTTGGGGGCTTCTGGGAGCCTGAAAAAGTGGCTCATCGGAGGGCCTGAAAAAGTGGCCCATCTGGAACCCGGTCCTTTTGGACGCGTGGTTCATCAGGGGAGACGAGAGATCCGGACTCTCAATAAAGTCTCCATCAGGTTTTGCTTTCAGTTTGTTAGCAAAAACGCGCAGCGAAGCTAAATGTTCTAAGTGTTGTCAGTATTGTTTTTGTGTTTGTTAAAATTTAAGCATGGGACAGACTGTCACAACCCCCCCTTAGCCTTACTTTACAGCACTGGAAGGACAGCCTGAGCCTAGATTGTCAGGTTTTAGGAACTTGCTTGTTTGTCAATTATGAAATTGCCACTGACCACCTGTGAGTGGCCCCAGTTAGATTTCAGCCTTGGGCCTTGGCTCAGGGGGTCTGAGCGTGGGGGAGAACCTGCCAGTCTGAGGGGACGGCCGCTAGGGATTTTTCTTTTCCCTTGCCCCAGATGACTGGGAATTCTCCTCCGCCTTGGAAGGCCCCTGGGTCAACGTCTGCAGGAAAAAAAAAAAAGAAAAAAAAAAGAAAAAATCCTCCGGAGGTAAATAGGGGGTTTGAGCCCCCTGGTAAGTGAATGGTGGTGAAATGTCGCCCCATTCACTGAGACTTGATTTTGTCTTTGTGGCCACTTGGTTGTATTGTTAACTTTAGTGTGTGTTTGTTTTATGTTTTCTGGGGTAGGAAAGTTCTGGGTGAGTGTGGCAGGCTCAATCAGCAGCCTCTGGATTCAGCTTGCTGAGTGAGAACAGCACAGAGTTCCAGTAGGGATAAACTGGGGCTCATTAGTCCCCAACTCAGCCTTCAGTTTTTGTCTAGTTTTGTTTTAGAATTGGTACCAGTTTTAAATGTGAATCCTTGGTTTTTGTGTTTATCTGTGTTTTTGTTATTTAGTTAAACATCTCTGGGGGAATAAAAGTTCCAGCTGGGCTGGGTCACAGACCTGCTACGCCCACCCTCCCTGTGAGGCATGGAAGGTTACTGGGCTAGTTTGGTTCCCTTCAAGCCTCAGGCTGCAATTTTCTCTTTGTGCAGACTGCCAGCAGGAAGGGTGTAAAAGGCTGTGTGCCTGGTTTGGACTTTTTCAACTAGTCCTGACAATGTAAAAATCTGGACAGTTTAGTTTTAGGTGACCCCCTCCCCCAGCCCTCCTCCTACAGAAGGGATTCTAAAGACTAATTAGTGAATTGCCTTGCTAGATAAGCAAGCTCTGGGAAAATAAAGCCCAACAAAGGTACCTAGTTAAAAAGAAATACTGTCTTAAATTTTTGTTTAAGAACTTTAAGTACGTACGACTGATTTTGATTTTTGCGCGCTTTAAGATCTGTGTGAGTGCTTTGTGTGTGTCTGTGAACATGTTCAAAGATAAAAATTGTCAGCATGCTGTAAAAATTGGGTGAGTTTAAATTTAAAATTCAAAAGGTTATGAGGTTTGGACATTACCAAAGATTTTAAAAAATCTTCACATTGTTTTAAATGGCTTTGTAAAGATTCTTTAACTTGCAAATTAGAAAATCTGGTATTTTAAAAGACTAATGTTTTAAAATGCATAAGACTGTTTATTCTGTAATCAAGTTATCTGGCTTAACAAAAATGCATTGGCTGTTTGGGATCTAATTCCCTTGGCTAAAATTTGGGGATAAATATTAGAAATTTAAATGTAAAGGTTAGTTTAACACTGTCAAAGATGTTACCTGTTCTGTCTGTCTAAAACTGTATTTCATTCGAGAACCAAGAGAAGAGATGGAGAAAAACTTAGAAACCAACAGAAGACCTATCTTTAGGGGTAAGGGGTGAACAAGCAGAAGTGCAGTTCAGCTGGCCATGCATGGTGGGACAGGCCCTGGGAGGAGTCCACGCAGGGTGAAAGAGGGTAAGCTGGCACAAACGCAGTTCATCTAACCCTAAAGAGTCAGATTGGGTGCATGCCCATTCCATAGAAGGGGCCGAACGGCCCATCTTTGTTCTCTCTTTTCTCTGCAGTCAGACACTGAAAACATGATGGTTAAAATGAGTGATGTGATGACCTGATTAGTATTGCTAAAACTTCCCCTTGGATGTGTTAACACAAAAAGTTATTTGTATAATGTGGCTTACTTTCAATTATGTTTTACGATTAGGATGTTTTTAAAAGTTATAAAGGTGTTAAGACTAGCTTTGGGGTATAGTAAAGGTGACTGTAATTTTTGCATTAAGGAAAAATTGTCATTTGAGTTTAAAAATCTTAATGTGTGTCTGCTTTAAAACAAGCAACCAAGAGGCAATGAGTGACACCTGGCCTCAAGATTTCAAGGGATCTTTTCAAAACGCAAATGAAAACTAAAGTATGAAATATTAAAGGTGATTAATAAGAGGCTTTTAAAAAAATTAATTAAAAAATGGATTTTTGGATATAAAGTTTAAATGTAAAATTGTTCTTGACATTGGCCTCAATGTGCACAAAGGGAAAAATTAAAATTACCAAAATAATTGCTATTCTAGCTTGCTCTTATAGTTTTTTTAAGTTTCCAGCAAGCCCAGAGCAAAGCACAGAGGATCCTTACAAGTTTGTCAGATGTAACTTTGACTCTTAATAAGTTTCAGGTAAGAGCATGCTTAAAAGCTACTTCTATGTTGACCACCTTGTTGCTTTTAATTGGAGTAAAGTGGCCTTTTATAAGACGCATTGATCTGCAAACTGGTTCGAAGCCAGCCCGGGCAGAAAAAGGTCCCTGTGAGACTGTCACCTCTATTCAGCCAGCAGAGTACTAGCCCTGGACTGAAGAGTCAGGGGACAGTACTCAAGCCCCAAGCTCGAGACTCATAGTGGCAGAGTACTAGCCCTGGACTGAAGAGTTAGGGGACAGCATTCAAGCCCCGAGTCTGGGACTCAAAGTGGCAGAGTGCTAGCCTTGAGCTGTAGAGCTGAGGGACAGTGCTCAGGCCCTGAGTTCGAGTCCAGCAACCAGCTAAAGGGAAATGCCAATAAGGCATTTATCCCAATGTGGAGAAGACACTCCTGGGACAAAAGCAATGGAGGAGCATCCAGAGGCAGTAAGCCACTGCTTGGATGGCAGAAATGTCAGATCCTAGTGTCATTTGTGCGTGGCCTTTCAAAACTGGTCAGAGCCGGGAGGTCATAGGAAGATAGTTTGGAAGCATGCCTAATGTTCATGACTACCTTGTAAGAGACAGGAACTTGCCAGTCCTCTATGATAGTAAAAAGCTAATGTTATAAAATGTGGGGGATAGTTTAAATCTCAACCCCTTTATGTGCCAAAAAGCTTTAATTGATTGGCTGACACTAGTTACGTGAAGTTCATTTGCTCAGGAAAAAGTTTGCAAACCTGAGTGTGTTTCTATTGATATCTGTCTAAAGGCCTGCAAAGGTAACTTAGGCATCTTAGGCATTGTTGAGATCACATTCCTAAGCCATCTAGGAAGATGCTTTTGCAAACCAGAGTGCTGCCGGAGAAAAGGTCTGTGCAGTTGTCAAAGCTTAAATATTGTTCCTAATGACATCTAACCCTGATAGCCTCTTTGTAAAATAGGCTAAAGTTATAGGTTCCTGGCTAGGTAAGATCAACGCCCCTAAAGTCAGCTTGAAGAAGTTACAGAAGATTGACTTCGCCCTTCTACCCCCATTTTTAAGATCAAGAAAAAAAAAAAAAAAAAGGCATAAAAAAATAGTGTTAACTGTTGTAGGTATGCAAGGTGTGGAGACTGCATCTGTCAGAGATGGTTACAAGACTAAGCCTTCTGAGCCTTCTGTGTCTATTTACAAAAATATCTGGTTAGTAAAAAAGTTGTGATTTTGGTAAATTGTCCTGGGCTATTGTTTAAACATCTTAAAAACCAGCAGGATCAAAGCCTGCCAAGCCTATGCAATGTATCCTTAACCAGTCTGTGTAGGAATTTACAGCCCAGCATGAGGTGTGACAGTCCCTTGGAGCCACTGAGAGATCCTGTTGCTGCTGCTGCTGCATACCCTAATGGTTAAAGTTCAACGACTGCCTGACAGCCACCTGGAGAAACTCCTGCCTAAAGATTCCATCACCTCAGTCTGCTTCCTGGTTGACTGCTGCTAAATCTAAGATCTTGTCGGACATTCTTTTGGGTGATATCCAAAAACCCTCTCTTCCCACAGTGGATATTGGGGACAAGGATATCACTGGCTTACTTGTCTTAGGCACTTCAGTGCATAGTGACTGGAAATCCACTCTATGGTCACAGCCTAGTTTGGCTCTGGTATGGTAATAACCTGAGTGTGTTATCAATGGAGGTAATACTCTTAGCCTTAAAATCTAGCAAGCTTCTACATCACAGTGGTGCCTTAAGGCTGTTCTAAGATAAAGGTTCCGCAAGCAAAAGGAAAATTGTGCAGTTTTAAACTACAGCTACAAAGATGCTCAGGGATTGTAAAGAAAGAGGGTGGTAAAGAAAGCCTTGGAAAAGGGATTGTAAAGAAGGTAGTAAAGAAAGCCTTGGGAAAGGAATTGGGGAAAAAATTGATATCCACTTTGGATAAGAAAGGATTTGAAAAGTAAGAATTGTCTTTAAAGAAGACAAACCTCAGAAAGTTTAAGTATGTAGCAAATGGTATGAGTATGTCTTAAAATTGGAGCTTACAAGTACAGCTGGTACAAAGGATCATGGAACAAGTCCCCATGGTTCGCTACCCTGTTATCCTCCCTAATGGGACCACTAATTCTTACCTTAGGTCCCTGCATTATAAATCGCCTGATACAATTTGTAAAAGACCGACTATCGGTCGTACAGGCCCTAGTACTAACCCAACAATATCATCAGCTTAAATTAACGGAGGAAACGTCGGGTGAATGAAGGATTTCATTCAGGCAAAAGGAAATGGGGGAATGAAAGACCCCAGCCCGTGCTTGCCCACTAGGTACCCCAAGAAAATTGCTGCCCCTTACCCTGCATACCTAAGGGGGTGGTGGGGCAGGATAAGTGCAGGCCGCTAACCAGGAAACGAAACCTCGAGCCTCTGAGTCACCGCCTGCAGACCCTAGCCTGACCCTAGTACATGCCTTAAAGCCAGACATTCCTAGAAAATAGCCGACCCACCTGTCCCTTCCTGTAAAACTTAACCCTAATGGCAGGGTAGGGCAGGATGTAATAAATCACTTGTCAAAATTAGGGAACAAACAGTTTCGGTGCATAACGACCCGCACAGACTTGTCCGGGCAAGTACCGACACGTCAGCTTCCCCCCCAACCCCACCTACCCCATCTGGCCAGCTTAACCTGTCCAATCCCCATCCTGAGCGTAATTTGAAAATAACCAATCATCCCCCTGTAACCATGCATCTCGCTTCTGTAACCTCGCTTCTGCTGCCCATAAAAGTAGGGTGCTTTCAGGCACTCGGCGCGCAAGTCTCCCGATAGACTTTGTCGCCCCGGGTACCCGTGTAACCGGTTCTCAGACACTTGACTCGAACCTTGTGGATCTCGTGGTTAAGTGCACCTGGGAGCCGAGGCATGCCCGAATAAACCTCTTGCTGATTGCATCCGCACAAGTGGTCTCGTTGTTCCTTGGGGAAGGGTCTCTTCTGATTGAAGGACACCCCAAGTCTTCGGGGGTCTTTCAATATCACCTTGACAATAAAATTAAGTTAAAAAATGAGCTACATAAAATATAATTTCACTGTATTAGTATAGTAAATATTAATCTATGTGTATTACCTTTAAAAAATGAACATTTTGGTTGCTAATTTGAATTACCTCTTTCTTTATCAGACATCAACTGGAATGTTATCAAACTATACAATATTTTCAGAATATACTTGCCATTATTTTGAAAAAAATATTATTTTAGTGTTGTCTCATACTAAAACAGAAAACAGTTCAATTCTATGGAAACTCCTAACTTTGAAAACTTACTAATTGTTAAGAGGAGAGAATGTATCTGTTCCTCAAAATTCCTATAACTACTAACTACTCATTTTCAAATTCTGAACATCCCATACCAGAGACATTCAAAAGAATACCTGTTTTTATTTTATTTAATTCTTCAGTAGATGCAGTTTTGAATGAGGCATTACATACTTAAAAGTCAACAGAAAAAATAGACACATTCTTGTAGAGGATAATACTATGAAGTAACTATAATATTTAATTCCTTTTTTTTTTTTTTTGGTAAGTCGTGGGGCTTGAACTCTGGGCTTGGGCACTGTCCCTGCGCTCTGCAGCTCAAGATGAGCACTCTACCACTTGAGCCACAGCGCCACTTCCAATAAAAATTCCGTAAGAGTAAACATTTGTTCATCAGAGTAAGCTATTATATCTATGACAATCAATCCCAAGATTTTATGCCGTAAAGTCATCCTAGCCCAACAGTTTCCAAATTGTTAGGTGCACGTTAAAATTCCCTAAATTCACATCATGACTAGTTTATCACTATTGTGAAAAAAATACTACAGTTCTGCTAATGTGATGCCCTTCCTCTTGTGGAAAGAATACTACACTTAACTTTGCTACATCATTTTCCCCGCAATGGTATTCTTGAGATCAGAACACTTGCAAATAGTATTTATTTTTAATTTTATTTTATTTTTTATTTTACTATATATATTATCTATCATAGATATTCAGGAGATATGTATATCTTAATATTAAGATTTGAAGATTATGGTTGAAAGCCCACCCAGTCAGGAAAGTTCCTTGGATTCTTATCTCCAATAAACTCATAAGGAAAAGTCAGACTCAAGTGGCATTGATGTTCTAGTGGTAGAGCAGTAGCCTTAAGGAAATACAGGCTCAGGGACAGTGCCCAAGCCCAGAGGTTAAGCCCTAGGACAAACAAAACAACAAAAACAAAATTAAAAATCCTCAAACCTAGCATTTTTCTCATTGTATACAGAGGTACATAATTAAGGAAATTACTTCCTGTGTTATGTAAAGGTAGAAAAAAAAAAGATGTCACACAATTACTCTCTTCATACCATGTTACACCAAAGTCTCAAAAGATTGCGCTTTTTCTATATTTATAAATTAATATCATCAATTTGTTGACAATTTGTCTAGATTATTCACATTATCATTTTACTCATGAGCTGTTGAAATTATCTATTAACTAAGTTCTTATTGTACCTCACCTGAAAGACTATTCTAGTCAATTAGAATGCCAGAATCATTTGTGAAATTATAAATTAAATCTTTTATTTGAAAAGCATTTTGTAGTATCCTATAGAATATTAAATTACAAACAAAAATTATCTATTTTGAATCTAAATTCTAATTTAGGCAAGTCTACAAATTCCTATATTAAATGAACTTTCCTATTTTTCCAGGCTTAAACTTTTGTAATTCTTCATCATTTCTTTGGAATCTAACAGAATGATGCTTACTTTTTCAAATTTTTGGTTGGGAATCATGAGCTCTTTTGCATCTAGAAATGTTATGTAATTAAGACAACATTTAAAACACAACTGAGGATTATATATGAGTTACATTTCTATGGGAAACTTGAGTTCTCAAAACATAATGACAGAATCAACCCAAATTTCCAACTGTGTTTTCCTTTCTTGTTTATTTTTTATTCCTTTCTTGGTTGGTTTTATTGAGGCAAAATTATATTCTGCTACTTAGGCAAAGTTTCATATCAGCTCAAGTAACTTGGGAGAGGAGTCCATGGAGTCCATTAAATACAAGATCATGTCATCTTCATGATTTTTTTCTTCTGCTTTTTTTTTTTTTAAAATTAATTAATTTTCTTGTGAAAATACTGTACAGAGGGGTTAAAATTACCTGCGCAAGACAATGAGTACATTTCTTGTCAAGCATTGTAGCCTCTTACTTTGTCTCTCCTATCCATCCCTTCCCATCCTGCCCCGGCGCCCCCACCCAATCCGCCTCATCCCACCAAAGTTGCAAAGTTTGATTTCGACATAATGACTAGTACATCTTATTGTTGCAATGGGTCTACCTGTATCACTATTTAAACGATTTGTTTTTGTCCTTCCCCTCCAGAAATTATACCTACATCAAATACAGTTAAAGCAGGGGTTATACCATGGGGGAGGGACCTACAAAGCAACAAAGAAATAATCTTATAAATGTGTTAGAAACAATCCCATGAAAGAAAAAAAATATTTGAATACACATCTTAGGGTTCATTTCCCTAACATCAACTTATCTGACCTATTCTGCTTGGCTCAGATATATTCTAGTTATTGCAAATAAAGACCATGGGAGCTATGTTTCTTTGGGTCTGGCTTATTTCACTTACTATATTTTTTTCCAAGTCTTTCCATTTCCTAACAAATGGGGCAATGTCATTCTTTCTGATGGAGGAATAGAATTCCATTATGTATATATACCACATTTTCTTGATCTATTCATCTACTGAGGGGCATCAGGGTTGGTTCCATATCTTAGCTAATGTAAATAATGATGCAATAAACAAAGTTGTGCTGGGAGCTTTAGTGTGGTCTTGTTTGTATTTCTTACAGGGACACAATAATTTCAGGACACTGATTTAATTAATAGTTTATTAAGGATGAAAACAATAATATTAATTATATGGAAGCATAATAAATACCCAAGAATTGTTAGGAATGTAGTCTATATAACTGAATAATGGATAGACATCTCTGGCACATTATAAATATATATATTTATATCTGTTCTTATTTTGTCAACCCAAGGGGCTCAATCTCAGGTCCTGGGAAATGCCTGTCAGCTCAGTTTGTCCCAGGATGGCAGGTTGACACTCAATCATTCATAAATTTGGCCCTGTAGGCCATGAGTTCAGATTCCTGCACTCCCAAAGAATGAATCGTGGAGTAAAAAACAGATGGTGACACATGTTTTCCTTTTCTGTGAAAGTCCTGCATGTCAGGTATGAAGTGGAATACATATGCAGATCTATATCCTATGTAATCAATGTAATCAATATTCTATGTGCCATAATAGTCAATAAAATAACTGGTTACTACATGAACAAAACAACAGTTTAAATGAATAAGTACACTGAATGCAATATGGAGTCAATATATGTATGTAAATATAAATCATATATTTAAAATGTACACAAATAGGATGTTTGCTAGTGGTGGGGATCGATTTCAGGCCTAAGGAACAGACTTGAATTTCTTGACTTCAAGAAAGCAAGCTTCCCCTTCCTACACAGTGTAACAGAGTTACCCAGACCATGAGTTGCAATCCCAGTCCTGGCAGAAAAAAAATGGCATCTCTATGCTATGTGACAACCAATTCTTAGGTATTTCATTATTTCTCCTTTTAATGAATGTAATTTTTTAAATGGTTAATAAAGTATTGATTAAAATCTATCAGTATCCTAGAATATAATTGTATATAATTTATAGTAGAATCATTCAAGAAACTGCCCATTCAATCATGACATACATCACATTCCATTGGTATTCATATGTATAAAAATGAGTTTCTTGGGACATATTCATCCTGCAGTGACCAGACCAGAGACAACCCAGGAAACAAGACTCGGTGTGAGTAGAAGCCTGACGTCCTCACTCCTTCTCAGGGAGCAGAGGAGGGAAGGCCACCTCTCCCACCCCCCAGTACTGGAGATCTCCATCTTGGATACCGACAAAGCTTGGCAGAGCTGCTAGTTCCAACTCAGGCCTTGGAATAAAACTAGAGTCATTTAGCAGGTCACAAGAACTTAACCTGACTTTCCAGACTCAGCTACACCCAGGGAAAAGTCACCCAGCTCGGGTGCCAGCCTTAGGAGTGGCTTTCTTCACTGGGTTATCAGACCCAGAGGCTGCCCCTCCCTTTAGCAGCATTGACAATCAATTGAAATTAAGTAAACAGAAACACTGAGAATGGCTCTAGGCTGGGCTCTGTGAGTTTCTCACAAACTAGCCCCCGGAAAAGCTACTGCTTGTTGAAATGCCTCAACTCTACCCAGAACCTAGCCTCATCACAGCATCTCCAAACTTGAGGAAAAAGCCATCTCCCTCTTTTGTGATACTCAAAGCAGATATTACTGCCATTGAACTAGCCTGGGAGGAGGATCGCAAAATCCTGGTTAAAGCAGAGCATTTTTCTGCCTGTTCGAACAAACTGACTTAAGAAACCAACCAAGCCAAAGGACCACAAACAGACCAGAGACTCTAAAAAGAGGCTGATTACAGACACAAGGGAGTTACAGGATTTTTCCAACCACTCCTAAAAAAACTTAAAGAATTCTTCTTCTTCTTCTTCTTCTTCTTCTTCTTCTTCTTCTTTTTGTACCTTTTATAAATTTTTTTTCTTTTCTAAAACTTTTTTTAATCTTTAATTTTTACCTTTTTTGAAAAATATTGTTTTCTAGTAACTTTTTCTCCTCTTATAATATTTATTTTAGGAATACATGTGTATTTGCGTTTTTCTTTCCTTATATTCTCTTTTTTTTTATTTTATTTGTAAACATACTGTACAGAGGGGTTACAATTACATGGGCAGGATAATGCGTACATTTCTTAAAAAGCATTGTAGCCTCCTCCTTCGTTTACCCTTCACATCCCTTCCCAGCTTCCCCCCTCCCCCCAGTCCAAATCCTTCTTCCCCCCCTACCCCCCCCCCCCCACACTGACGTTGTAAAACTCGTTTGGGACATGACAACTTGTACTTCTCATTGATGCAACAGATCCACCTGTATCCTTAAACGACTTGTTTTTCCCCATCTCCTCCACAAGTTCTATTGACATCAAATATAGTGAAAGCAGGGGTAATACTGTGGGGGAGGGACATACAAAGCAACAAAGAAATAATTTTATAAATGCGTTAGAAACACATGCATGAAAGAAAGAAATATTAAAATACATATCGAAGGGTTCATTTTCCTAACATCACATTATCTGGCCTTTTCCACTTGACTCATACATATACTAGATATTGCAAATAAGGGAAACCATGGGACCTATGTTTCTTTGGGCCTGGCTTTCTTCGCTTAATATAATATTTTCCAAGTCTTTCCATTTCCTAACAAATGGGGCAATGTCATTCTTTCTGATGGAGGCAAAGAATTCCATTGTGTATATATACCACATTTCTTGATCCATTCATCTACTGAGGGGCATCAGGGTTGATTCCATATCTTAGCTATAGTAAATAATGCTGCAATAAACATAGTTGTGCTGGTAGATTTAGTGTGGTCTTGTTTGTAAACATTTGGGTAAATGCCCAAAAGTGGGATTGCTGGGTCATAGGGGAGTTCTATGTGGAGTCTTTTGAGGAACCTCCATAATGCTTTCCAAAGTGGTTGAACAAGTTTACATTCCCACCAACAATGAAGTAAGGTTCCATTGTCCACATCCCCTCCAGCATCTGTTGTTGTTAGAGTTCTTGATTTTTGCCATTCTAACTGGAGTGAGGTGGTATCTCAATGTTGTTTTGATTTGCATTTCTTTTATGGCTAGAGATGTTGAGAATTTCTTCATGTGTCTATTGGCCATCCTTCTTTCTTCTTCAGAGGAGTTTCTCTTTATGTCTTTCCCCCACTTGTTTATTGGGCAGTTGTTTCTTTGAGGATTTGTTGTTGGGGGATTTAATTTTTTGAGTTCCAAGTATATTTTAGATATGAGACCCTTGTCCGTTGTATGGCTAGTAAAGATCCTCTCCTAATTCGTGGGCTTTCTATTGATCTTGCTAGCTATGTCCTTTGCCATGCAGAAGCTCTGCAACTTTATGCAATCCCATTTGTCCAACCTTTCTTTGATTTCTTGTGTTTCTGGGTCTCTATTCAGAAAAATTCGGCCTGAGCCAAGGAGACCTAAGGTTTCCCCTATCCCATCCTGTAATGTTTTCAGAGTGTCTGCTTTGACTTCGAGGTCTTTGATCCATTTGGAGTTGATTCTGGTGCAGGGTGATATATAAGGATCTAGCTTTAGTTTTCTACAAGTAGTTAACCAATTTTGCCAGCACCATTTACTGAAGATGCTGTCTTTGTTGCATTCTATTGTTTTAGCTCCCTTATCGAAGATTAGATGGCTGTAGGTCTGTAGGCTAATTTCTTGGTTTTCAATGATATTCCATTGGTCCTGAGGTCTGTTCTTATGCCAATACCAAACTGTTTTGATTACTATGGCTTTATAGTAGAGTTTGAAATTTGGTATTGATATTCCTCCAACAGTGTTCTTTCCATTGAGGAGCATTTTTGCTATTTGGTGGTCTTTTATTGTTCCATATGAATTTTTGGATTGCCTCTTCTATTTCCTTGTAGAATGAGGTTGGAATTTTGATAGGTATTGCGTTGAATTTGTAGATAGCCTTGGGAAGTATTGCCATTTTCACGATGTTAATCTTTCCAATGCAGGAGCATGGGAGGTTTTGCCATATTTTAAGTTCTGTGTTGATTTCCTTTTTCAAGATTTTAAAGTTTTCATCGTAGATTTCCTTCACTTCTTTGGTTACGTTAATTCCTAGGTATTTTATTTTTTGTGGGGCTATAACAAATGGAGTTGCTATCCTAATTTCAGCCAGATTTTTCTCATGTTGGCATAGAGGAAGGCCATTGATTTTGGGGGGTTAATTTTATACCCTGCTACTTTGCCAAAGTTTTGAATCAGCTTGAATAATTTGGGAGTGGAGTCTATGGGATTCTTTAAATGCAAGATCATGTTGTCTGAAAAGAGGGAGAATTTTATTTCTTCTTTTCCTATTTGGATCCCCTTTATGTCTGCATCTTGTCTTATTGCTGTAGCTAGGCATTCTAATACTAGATTGAAGAGAAGTGGAGAGAGTGGACATCCTTGTCTTGTTCCTGAGTTAAGATGAAATGGCTTTAGATTTTCACCATTAAGTATAATGCTGGCTGCAGGTTTGTCATATACAGCCTTTATTGTATTGAGGAATGTTCCATGGATTCCTAATTTTTCCAAAACCTTCAATATAAAGGAGTGTTGGATCTTGTTGAATGCTTTTTCTGCATCTATTGAAATAACCATGTGGTTCTTATTCTTGCTCCTGTTGATGTGATGAATAATATTAATTGATTTGCATATATTGAACCAGCTTTGCATCACTGAAATGAATCCTGTTTGATCATGGTGTATGATTTTTGAGGTGAATTATTGAAGTCGGTTGGCCAATATTTTGTTGAGTAGTTTTGCATCAATATTCATCAAAGAAATGGGTCTATAGTTGTCTTTCTTTGATGAGTCCCTGCCTGGTTTTGGGATGAAGAATATGATGGCTTCATAGGATGTTTTCGGTAGTGAACTTTCTCTTTCAATTTCATTGAAGAGTTGGAGGAGTATTGGTATGAGCTCTGCTTTGAAGGCCTTGTAGAATTCGGCTGTAAAACCACCTGGTCCTGGACTTTTGTTAGCTGGAAGGTCTCTTATTGCTGTTTCTATTTCAATGCTTGATATGGGCCTGTTAAGCTGGTTGAACTCATCTTGGCTTTGTTTTGGCATGTCAATATTTGCTAGGAAAAGGTCTATTTCTGTCAAGTTCTCAAACTTATTAGCATAAAGTTTTGAGAAGTATTCCCTTATAATGTTTTGAATCTTGATTGTTTCCCTGGTGATGTTTCCATTCTCGTCTCTGAGTTTATTTATTTGGGTGTGTTCTCTTCTTTTTCTGATAAGATTTGCTAAAGTTCTGTCAATTTGTTAATTTTTTCGAAGAAGCAACCATCCAGGACAAGTGCAAGAAATATGATAGATCTATTCAACACTTGGAAGACACCATCAGAAGGCCTAATCTAAGGATAATGGGTGTAGAGGAGAACCTAGAAACAGAAGTTAATGGCCTAGGAATTTTGTTTAACAGGATCCTAGCAGAGAACTTAACCAACATGCAAAAAGATAGGCCTATTCAGATACAAGAAGCTTTTAGAACTCCAAACAGACTAGACCAGAATAGAACATCTCAGTGTCACATTAAAATCCACACAGGATCAACTCAGACCAAGGAAAAGATCCTTAAAGCTGTCAAGGAGAAAAGATTAATCACCTATAAAGAAAACCAATTAGAATCACCTCAGATTTCTCAGCAGAGACAATCAGAGCAAGAAAAGCCTGGAATGATGTATGCCATGCCCTAAAAACAAACAACTATCAACCAAGAATATTGTACCCAGCTAAACTCTCCTTCATAACTGAAGGCCAAATAAAAACCTTCCATAGCAAAGAAAAATTGAAACAATATGTCTCCACCAAACCAGCTCTACAAAAGATTCTTAAAGATGTCTTACACATAGAAAACCAACAAGACCACAATAAAGGACAAGAAACTACACCCAAACTGAGAATCCAAGAACCATAGGAAGAACCCAGTTTTTGCAACCTCCAAGAAGGTGGATAACGTGGCAGGAACTCCAAATACGTCTCAGTCCTTTCTCTTAACGTTAACGGACACAACTCTCCAATTAAGCGACATATACTGTCTAGCTGGATTAAAAAACAAGGCTCTTCTTTCTGCTGCCTTCAGGAGAAACATCTTGCCCGTAAAAACAAACACATTATCAATGTTAAGGGTTGGAAAAAATCTACCAAGCAAACGGCCCCCATAAACAGTCAGGACTTGCAATCCTAATATCAGATAAAATAGACTTCAAATTAAAATTTGTGAGAAGAGATAAAGAAGGTCTCTACATACTAATTAAGTGATCTCTCTTTCAGGAGTATATTACAATTCTAAATATATACTCGCCAAACAATGCAGCACCCAAGTTTATCCAAGAAACACTACTTTCCCTCAAATCCCATATAACTCCAAAGACATTAATTGTTGGGGATTTTAACACACCACTCTCCCCACTAGATAGATCAACTCAGCAAAACTCAACAGAGAAACTGCAGATCTAAACAGCTGCTTAGATCAACTAGATTTAAAAGATATCTACCAATCATTTCACCCAGCAGCATGAGAATACACGTTTTTCTCAGCAGCACATGGAACATTTTCTAAAATAGACCACATTTTAGGCCAGAAAGCAAACTTTTCCAAATTCAGAAACATTGAAGTTATACCTTGCATTCTCTCTGACCACAAGGGAATAAAATTAGAACTCAACACCAAAAGCCACCAAAGAAAGTCTGGTATCACAAGGAGGCTGAACAACACACTGTTGAATCACGAATGCTTCATGGAAGAGATTAGAAAGGAAGTTCAAATGTTCATGCTATTCAAAAAAATGAACACACAAATTACCAGCTCCTCTGGGACACAGAAAAAGCAGTACTCAGAGGCAAGTTTATAGCTCTGAGCTCCTACATCAACAAATTGGAGAGATCTGAAACCAACAATTTAATGACACATCTAAACCTCCTTGAAAAAGAGCAGCAAGATAAACCCCAATCCAGCAGACGGAAAGAAATAATTAAAATTAAATCAGAATTAAATGAATTAGAATCCAAAAAAAACTATAGAAACAATCAACAAAACAAAGAGTTGGTTCTTCGAAAAAAATTAACAAAATTGACAGACCCTTAGCAATTCTTTCTCTTTTTTTAAATTTCCTTTTTGATTTTGTTTAGCTCTACTGAACTTCTGATCTTTTTTCTTCCTTTCTTATCCTTTTCACCTTCTCTTCTCTTTCGTCTTCTTTTTGTGACTTAATTGTTGTAATGAACATGCTCAGTTAAACCCGTATTTGATTATTAGACCCTATCCCCCATTGTGTACACACTTAATCCACAAATTTATTACTCAATTCAAAACCTGTGAGACTTTAATTCCTTAATAGCAGTACTACCTCTTTATACCTATATAATATTTTAAGCATTTTTATTGTTAAGTTTTTCACATCTCCTTTATATCCCTTCCCTTCTCTCATTATATTCATGTTCTTCTCTGAATAGTTTGTTTTGGAATCTACATAATATTATTAATTATTATTTTCTATTTTTTCTGGTCCCTTTTCTTTTCCCTTTCTCTTTCTTCTTTTTCTCTCTCTCTCTACTTTCATCCTATCCAACCTATTTCCTGCCTTGAGATTAGGACTTAGTTAACTCTACCTGTGCCTTCCCACATCACTCTATTCCTATTTTTTACCCACATCTCTCCCTAACCCTAATAATTTCTGGTTTTCCAAATTCATCTTTGCGATGTGTAGTCCATTAATATATAGTTGTTTGATGTTGAGTAGATGTAGCTGTTGAACTAGATTGTATCTGCAGACTATTGACTGTACAAATTCAGATTTTGGTTGATGCTTGCCTTAAGTTAGTGTTCTAGCACAAAATTGGTGCTATTTGCATCCCAAATGGGCAGAGTAAGCTGGAAAAACACAAGAAAAATGGCGAGTCCAGGTATCTCAACTCCCACTCTTGATAATCAGGGGACAGAACAGATAATGAATAATCCAGAGCAAAGTTCCCAAATAGCTCTCCAAACACTTCTGGCAAACATGATAAATGAAAAGATTGAAAACATACAATGGACTCTGTATGTGTGTGATGGGGAGAGAAAGGAAGCAAACAAAAGGTCAATGCAGGAAAAGATTGAAAACCTACAAAGGACTCTGTATGAGCGTGATAGGGAGAGAGAGGAGGCAATCTAAAAGTTTATACAGGAACTTCATGAGCGTGAGGAAGCTACTCAAAAACTGATACAGGATTTGTGTGAGCAGCTTGAGAAGACTCAAAGAGAAAGGCAGGAATGGCGTTAAGAGGCTGGGAACACTCAAAGAGAACTACAGGAATGGCAGGAATGGGACTGGGAGGAACCTAAGGAAAGAGTAATACAGGACTTGAGAGAGCAGGATAAGAATACACAAAGATCACTAAAGGTATTCCTGGGATCCATTAACAAAGAGTTGAAGGAAGTCAGGGAGACCATTAAGGGAATCCTGAATGGAACCCAACAGAAGGAATGGGAGTCCAAGGAAACCATAACCAATCAACTAAGTGATTTGAGAATAAACAGTGAAAACCAAATTAAGGAAGTAAAGAAGTTCATACAAGATCTAAAACAAAGCTTCAACAAAGAATTTGAAGCCATCAAAGCTGACCAATTAGAAGGAAAAGAAATAAAAAATAAAGTAGAAAGTCTTGACCGCAGGTTAGACCATGCAGAAGATCAAATCTCAGGGACTGAAGACAGCCTAGATATTATAGAGACAGAACATACAACCATCCAAGACAAGTCCAAGAAATATGATAGATCTAACCAAAACTTGGAAGACACCATCAGAAGGCCTAATCTACGGATAATGGGTATAGAAGAGAACCTAGAATCAGAAGTTAATGGTCTAGGAAACTTGTTTAACAGGATCCTAGCAGAGAACTTCCCAAACATGCAAAAAGATAGGCCTATTCAGATACAAGAATCTTTTAGAACTCCAAATAGACCAGACAAAAATAGGACATCCTACTGTCACATTATAATCCACAAAGGATCAATTCAGACCAAGGAAAAGATCTTTAAAGCTGTCAGGGAGAAAAGATTAATCACCTATAAAGGGAAACCAACTAGAATCACCTCAGATTTCTCAGCAGAGACAATCCCACAAGAGTCTGATATGATGTATGCCATGCCCTAAAATCAAAAAACTATCAAGCAAGAATACTGTACCCAGCTAAACTCTCCTTTATAACTGAAGGCCAAATAAAAAACTTCCATAGGAAAGAAAAATTGAAACAATACATCTCCACCAAACCAGCCCTACAAAGGTTCTTACAGATGTACTGCACATAGAAAACCAACAATACCACAATAAAGGCCAATAAAGTGCACCCAAACTGAGAATCCAAGAACCATATGAAGAACCCATTTTTCGCAGCCCCCAAGAAGGTGGATAACATGGCAGGAACTCCCAAATACCACTCAATCCTATCTATCAACATTAACACACTTAGCTCTCCTATTAAGCGACATAGACTGTCTAGTTGGATTAAAAATCAAGATCCTTCTCTCTGCTGCCTTCAGGAGCAACATGTTGTCCATAAAAACAAACACATTTTCAATGTTAAAGGCTGGAGCAAAATCTACCAAGCAAACGGCACCCATAACCAGGCGGGAGTTGCAATCCTAATATCAGATAAAATAGACTTCAAATTAAAATTCGTGAGAAGAGATAAAGAAGGTCACTACATACTAATTACGGGATCTCTCTTTCAGGCGGATATTACCATTCTAAATATCTACTCGCCAAACAATGGAGCACCCAAGTTTATCCAAGAAACACTACTTTCCCTCAAATCCCACACAGATCCAAAGACATTAATTGTTGGGGATTTTAACACACCACTCTCACCACTAGAGAGATCAACTTGACAAAAACTCAA
This sequence comes from Dipodomys spectabilis, assembly GCF_019054845.1. Taxonomy (NCBI): domain Eukaryota; kingdom Metazoa; phylum Chordata; class Mammalia; order Rodentia; family Heteromyidae; genus Dipodomys; species Dipodomys spectabilis. The sequence continues at coordinate 428,478 of NW_024871102.1, forward strand.
TAGAGAAACCGCAGATCTAAACAGCTGCATAGATCAACTAGATTAAAGAGACATCTACCGAATATTTTACCCAGCAGCATTAGAATATACATTTTTCTCAGCAGCCAATGGAACATTTTCTAAAATAGACCACATTTTAGGCCAGAAAGCAAACTTGACTAAATTCAGAAACATTGAAGTTATCCCTTGCATTCTACCTGACCACAAGGGAACAAAATTAGAACTCAACAACAAAAGCCACCAAAAAAAGTCCAGTAACACATGGAGGCTGAACAACACACTGCTGAATCACGAGTGGGTCAAGGAAGAAATTAGAAAGGAAATTCAAATGTTCATGCTATTCAACAAAAATGAGCACACAAATTTCCAGCTCCTCTGGAACACAGCAAAGGCAGTACTCAGAGGCAAGTTTATAGCTCTGAGCTCCTACATCAACAAATTGGAGAGATCTGAAACTAACAATTTAATGACACATCTAAACCTCCTTGAAAAAGAGCAGCAAGATAAACCCCAATCCAGTAGACGGAAAGAAATAATTAATTCTGATTTATCAGATTTAAATGAATTAGAATCCAAAAAAACTAGAGAAAGAATCAACAAAACAAAGAGTTGGTTCTTCGAAAAAATTAACAAAATTGACAGACCCTTAGCAAATCTTATCAGATAAAGAAGAGAATGCACCCAAATAAATAAACTCAGAGATGAGAATGGAAACATGACCAGGGAAACAACCAAGATTCAGAACGTTATAAGTGAATACTTCTCAAAACTTTATGCTAGTAAGTTTGAGAAATTGGCAGAAATGGACATTTTTTTAGCAAATACTGAGATGCCAAAACTAAACCAAGATGAGTTAAAACATCTTAAGAGGCCAATATCAAGCATTGAAATAGAAACAACAGTAAGAAACCTCTCAGCTAAGAAAAGTCCAGGACCAGATGGTTTTACAGCGGAATTCTACAAGGCCTTCAAAGCAGAGCTCACACCAATACTCCTACAACTCTTCAATGAAATTGAAAGAGAAAGTTCACTACCGAACACAATCTAGGAAGCCATCATAACCCTCATGTCCAAACCAGGCAGGGACTCATCAAAGAAAAAGAACTATAGACCCATTTCTTTGATGAATATTGATGCAAAACTTCTCAAGAAAATTTTAGCCAATCGACTTCAGAAAATCATCCAAAAATCATACACCACGATCAAACAGGATTCATTTCAGGGATGCAAATCTGGTTCAATATATGCAAGTCAATTAATATTATTCATCACATAATCAGGTGCAAGAATAAGAATAGATGCAGAAAAAGCATTCGACAAGATCCAACACTCCTTTATGATGAAGGTTTTGGAAAAATTAAGAATCTATGGAACATTCCTCAATACAATAAAGGCTGTATATGACAAACCTACAGCATTATACTTAATGGTGAAAAACTAAAACCATTTCTTCTTAACTCAGGAAAAAGACAAGGATGTCCCTCTCTCCACTTCTCTTCAATCTAGTATTAGAATGCCTAGCTACAGCATTAAAAAAAGATGCAAACATAAAGGGGATCCAAATAGAGAAAGAAGAAATAACTCTCCCTCTTTGCACATGGCATGATCTTGTATATAAAGAATCCCATAGACTCCACTCCCAAATTACTCAAGCTGATTCAAAACTTTGGCAAAGTAGCAGGGTATAAAATTAACCCCCCATAACCAATGGCTTTTCTGTGTGCCAACAATGAGAAAAGTGTGGCTGAATTAGGAAAGCAATCCATTTGTTATAGCCACACAAAAAATAAAATACCTAGGAATTAACTTAACCGAAGAAGTGAAGGACCTCTATGATGAAACTTTTAAAAAATTGAAAAAGGAAATTAAAACAGAACTTAGAAAATGGCAAAACCTCCCATGATCCTGGATTGGAAAGATTAACATCATGAAAATTGCAATACTTCCCAAGGCTATCTACAAATTCAATGTGATACCTATCAATATTCCAACATCATGCCTCAAGGAAATAGAAGGGGCAAATCAAAAATTCATATGGAACAATAAAAGTCCTCGAATAGCTAAAATGCTCCTCAATGGAAAGAACACTGCTGGAGGAATATCAATATCAAATTTCAAACTCTACTATAAAGCCATAGTAATCAAAACAGCTTGGTACTCGCATAAGAACAGACCTCAGGAGCAATGGAATAGATTTGAAAACCCAGAAATGAACCTACAGACGTATAGCCATGTAATCTTGGATAAGGGAGCAAAAACAATAGAATGGAAGAAAGACAGCCTCTTCAGTAAATGTTGCTGGCAAAATTGGTTACCTACTTGTAGAAAACTAAAGCTAGATCCTTATATATCATCCTGCACCAGAATCAACTCCAAATGGATCAAAGACCTTGGAGACAAAGCAGACACTCTGAAAACATTACAGAATGGAATAGAGAAACCCTAGGTCTCCTTGGCCCACGCCGAAATTTTCTTAATAGAGACCCGGAAACATAACAATTAAAAGAAAAGTTGGACAAATGGGATTGTATCAAGTTGCAGAGCTTCTGCATGGCAAAGGACATAGCTAGCAAGATCAATAAAAAGCCTACGGATTGGGAGAAGATCTTCACTAGCCATACAATGGACAAGGGTCTCATATCTAAAATATGCTTGGAACTCAAAAAATTATATCCCCCAACAACAAATCCTCAAAGAAACAACTGCCCAATAAATTAGTGGACTAAAGACTTAAAGAGAAACTCCTCTGAAGAAGAAAGAAGGATGGCCAATAGACACAGGAAGAAATGCTCAACCTCCCTAGCCATAAAAGAAATGCAAATCAAATCAACATTGAGATACCACCTCACCCCAGTTAGAATGGCAAAAATCAAGAACTCTAACAACAGCAGATGCTGGAGGGGATGTGGACAGAAGCGAAACTTCCTGCATTGTTGGTGGGAGTGTAAACTTGTTCAACCACTTTGGAAATCAGTATGGTTGTTCCTCAAAAGACTTCACATAGAGCTCCCCTACGACCCAGCAATCCCACTTTTGAGCATTTCCCCAAAGGTTTACACACAAGACCACACTAAATCTACCAGCACAACTATGTGTATTGCAGCATTATTTACCATAGCTAAGATCTGGAACCAACCCAGATGCCCCTCAATAGATGAATGGATCAAGAAAATGTGGTATATATACACAATGGAATTCTATGCCTCCATCAGAAAGAATGACATTGCCCCATTTGTTAGTAAATGGAAAGGCTTGGAAAAACTTATATTAAGGGAAGTAAGCCAAGCCCAAACAAACATAGGTCCCATGGTTTCCCTTATTTGCAATATCTAGTATGTGTATGAGTCAAGCAGAAAATGTCAAATAATGTGATGTTAGGAAAATGAACCCTTAGATATGTATTTTAATGTTTTTTCTTTCATACATTTGTTTCTAACACATTTATAAGATTATTTCTTTTTTGCTTTGTATGTAGCTGCCCCACACTATAACCCTTGCTTTCACTATATTTGATGTAGGTATAATTTCTGGAGGAGATGGGGAAAAAGAATTCGTTTAAGGATACAGGTGGACTTGTTGCAACAATGAGATGTACAAGTTGTCATGTCGAAAACGAACTTTACAACTTTGGTGAGGGGGAGGTGGGAAGGATTGGTTGTGGGGGCGGTGGAAAGGCTGGGAAGGGATGTGAAGGGTAAACAAAGGAGGAGGCTGCAATGCTTGATAAGAAATGTACTAATTATCTTGCCCATGTAATTGTAACCCCTCTGTACAGTATGTTCACAAAAAATAAAAATTAAAATTAAAAAAGAAAGATTCATATGGCGCCTTTTCTAGGAAAAAAATGACTTTCTTAGGATTTCCTGCCATTTGGAGGTGGCAGGACCAGGATTCGAATTGTGGGCTCCAGCTCCCACCACTTAAACCCGAAGATAGGGAATTCACTAGTCTGTCCAAAAATATCAGCAAGACCAATGATTAAGTAGGCACCAGTGGCTTTCAGCAGTCCTCCATGATACTTATAAAGCTGTGAAAGGAGATTCATGGTCACGGTCACCGCAGGCTGCAAAGTACTTGAGACGCCTATCCAACTTCAGTGTCAACAAAGCCAGAAGTAGACCCATGTGGCTCCGGTGGTAGAGGGGTATCTTTGAGCAAAAGCAGCTCATGAACTGTGCCTAGGTCCTGAGTTCAATGTCCGGGACTGGCAACAAACAGACATACACAACAATCTGTGTAGCCATCCAGCTGTCTGTTGGTTGACACCACTACCAGACGTTGCGGAAGGTAGAGGTAACTGAGTGGTAATCAAGAGTGTCGAGGCGAATTTGGAGTACAATAGGAAATTGGCGACCTAGTCAGTGAGTGGGAGAATAGAGGATTTCCCAGAGCCTGGGAATGTGGCCAGCCCAACTTTCCCATCCAAGCGCTCAGATGTCTGAAATAACAAGACTCTGAGACAGAGCTGCAGGCAACAAACTACTGCCAGAACACCAGCAGAAGAATCCTCCTGTCAGACCTTCAACATTCAAGAAAACAAAGAACACAAAAAAAAGGGAAGGATTCCAAAGACAAACACCACTGGGGAGAGTGATTCAATGGAGGGTCTGGCCAAAGGTGATGCCTATCACAGGCCTCCCCTGCCTTTGGACACAGTCACAGCCACCAGGGTCCAGAGTGTCAAGGGTCCAGATACCACCAAGAATCTGCAGAGGTGCTACTGACATGTGGTGCCTTCCTTGGACTGCAGCAAAAGAAGAAACCAGGTGCTCTGTGCCAAGATCCAACCACTGAAGCAGGAAAAGACAGACCTGCAGGATTGACAAGCGAAAGAGGAGAAGGTAGCCCAAGTGCACAAAGCACCGAAAACAGAGCTAGACATGCACCCATACAGTGGTTGGTTTTGGCAGAAAGTGATTTACAATCGGCACCAGCCCACATGCAGCTTACAGCCGATGACAGAGAAATGAAGCACGAAGCTCTCACCAGCTGCCTCCAGGCTTCAGAGCAGTGCATGGAGGAGCTGGAGATGGTGGCTTCTGTGGTTACTACTTACAGAAGGATACTGAAATGTTGTTTGAACAGCTGAATGATGTAACACTTCAGCTCAAGGAAAAGACCAGAAGCTTCTATGACATGAAGCAAGTGAACACAGAGTTTTCTGAGAAACTGGAAGCACTCTGGACATAGAGGAGCAACAGGAAGAATAGAATCTGCAAGTTCCAACAAGTGTTGCAGAGGCGTGATGTACTGAAGAGGCTACAGGACAACCTGAGCTGAATGGTGACCACAGCAAATCTGGAGACAGACACTTTCTCCCAGAACCTGAGTATTGAGAGTTCCATGCCAAAGAAGGAGGCCTGGTGGCTGACTGAGCAGGTAAACCAACTGACAGAGGAGAAGGAGTGAGGATCGAGGTAGGTGCTGCACCTAGAGAATAGTTGGGGGAACTGAGAACGAAGCTGGCAGAGCCATGGCCCCCCGAGGGTCCATCTCAGGATGAACAGCAATTGCAGGCCCACACCTACTGCACGCAGATGGGGTTGAGAAACCTGGAGAAACAACTTCACATCTAGGTCCAGGAAAACCAGAGGCTCCATCTCCATATTGCAGAGCAGCGGGAGTAACTGGGAAGACTAGAGGAGGAAACCAGGGATCGGCAGGAGATCCCCGAGACTCCACGATGTGCATGTATGTGCAACCCACAGCTGGAGGAACAGCTGGCCTTGCTGCGGGACGCTATCTGCAGGGTGAGCAGTGAGAAGGAGGATCTCACCAGCATCGTGGACTCAGAGCAGCAGGTGAAGAAACATCTGCGGGAACAGTTGGACTGCTCAGAGGAGAAGATAGAGGAATGGAAAGAGGTGGCTGAGAGAGAGAGAGCCAAGAAGCTCAGGAGCTGCAGGAGCAGCAGGAGCAGTCCCTGGCCTAGCTGCAGGAGCTCAGAGCCACCTGTGAGCAGCACATCACTTCAAATGAGCAGCTGTGCTCCAAGTAGTAGGTCCTGCAGTAGCACCTGCAGAAGCAGACCCAGCTGTTGGAGCAGCTGAAACAAGTGCAGGGTGAGACCAAATGGGGGGACTAGGTGGTGACCCCAAAGTGGCAGGACAGTTTCAAGTGCCTGGAAGTGACCAGTCCACAGGAGGAACACCTGCAGGCCCAGCTGAGCTTCCTGGCTTTCCCTGGGGAAGGGGAAGCTGTGAACCCTGGAGAAGCAAAAGCTGAAGAAGCGACTCTCCTCAATGTGCCCATGGCAGAAGATGGAGCTGTCCCCCAAACTGAGAGGGATGTGGCTCTGTTAGCACTCTCAGAGGCTGAGATCCACAGGGGGAAACTCCTGCCGGACTGCTGCAGGCACTCCCCCTTCCCCGGACAGCTCAGTACCAGATAGAGCCGGAGCCACAGGTCCCCCGCCCCGTGTGCTGCCACCACAATATGTGAGAGAATGGGAAGTGGGACATGTGGGCATCCGAGAAGAAAATCTGCTTCATCCACAACCTGTCTGATGAGGTGGACTTCCAGAATCCTACAGATGAGCTCCACCATCGATGCAACCAGCTGTCGGCACATATCTGCACTGTCCAGGAATCCCTCCTGGCATGTAAAGGACAGATGTTCATTCTGGATCAGCTGTGTCAGGAGAAAGCCGAGTTCATGTGCCGGCTGTCCCAGGAGAACATGAAGAGTAGATAGCTGCAAGAGCTGCTGTCACTCCTACACGGAGCTCCAGATGCCGACACAGGCTGAGCTCCCTACCAGTGCAGCTGCTTCAGAGGCCTCAGGCTCCTGGGTGGGCAAAATGAGGAAGGCACAGTAAGGTTTTGAAGAATTGCTACTTCAGGATAGTGTGGAAACTGCAAGAGGAGAAGTCAGGGTTCGCTGCCCCATACAGGACTCCCCGACAGAGCATATCCTGCTGCAGATCCCCACATCCAGAACTACCCACAGCTGGTGAACTCAGGCTTGCAGTGCTCCGTCCCTTTTCTCGGTAGACTGATGGGGATGATGACTCCCTATGTGACATACTGAGTTCCCAAATCCACCAGAACTAGGTGGCCAGGTGGGGTTCTCTAGGCCTCCATCTGCCTGGTGATAGGAAGGGTAACCTGCGGGCCGAGTAGAGCAGAGGCTGCTGGGAGGAGGCCCAAATTCCAGGGACATCTAATGGCCCAGTGGTGGCCAGGGAAGAGGCCCATGTTATGCTTATCACAAAGCACAAATTGTTTCCAAAGGGAAAATAAAGCATCCACAAAGATTTGTTATTCCAGTTATGGGGCTTGAACTCAGGGCCTGGCCACTGTCCTTGAGCTCTATTTGATCAAGACTGGTGGTCTACAAGTTGAGCCCCACCTCCCCTTCCAGCTTTATCTTTGTAGAATCAAACACAGGGCTTCAGACTTGCTAGGCGACCAATCTATCACTGATCCACATTCTCAGCTAGGATTATCCCCCTCCCCAAACCCATATGGCCAATCCTCAGATAAATAGGAATTAGGGGCTAGGATGAATATGAAGCACGTCTGGTTCACACGTAAATACTTCCCTGCCCCTTCTTTGACACCATTATTTAAGGTTTCTCTTTTACTATTGAGGGATGAGAGAGCGAGAGGGACGTCCGAGAGAGGAGTACCAAGAACAGTGCCCCCCTGAGTCCCACAGCCTCCCCCACACAAGTGGTCCTACAGATTCCCATCTTACCTGACTCAATGTTGTGTCTACACTGTCTCCCTACCCCTGCAAGGCTCAGAATGAAATAAATGTCAGCCCTGGCTTCAGCCCACACCCAGAGTAGAAGCTCCTAGTCCCAGGCTGACTTCCACCTCTGGCAATTAGTCTGGGATCTTTGTCCTTGGAGCCTTGCCATCAAGCCAGAGTCATCCTGACCTGAAGCACGGCCAAGGCCAGGGATTGGACAAGAGAGAGGAGCATGGGACTAAAGGAGGTACTGATTTATCTTGGCACTCTTGAAATTTCCAATATTTGGCCCATGCCAATCCCAAAGCCAATATGCAATGCCTCTCCTTGTTGTTGTTGTCCATGAGCATTGTCCCTGAGCTCTTTTTCTCAAGGCTCACACTCTACCACTTGAGCCACAGGGACACATTTTATTTTCTGATGGTTCTTTGAGGATAAGAGTCTTGCACACTTTCCTACCCAAGCTGGCTTGGAAGCCAGATCTCACCTTCCTGAGTAGCTAGCATGACAGGCGTGAGCCACCAGTGCCCAGCATGTGATGCCTCTTTAAAGGATCTTGGCAAGTCTGTAAAAGGAATCCCAAAGGGTCTGGATAGACCATTACCCAATCAAGTAGCTGGGATTGGGGAAAGCTGATGTTATAGCCAGTCTGTTCCCCAAAATTATAGATGTCAGGTGGTGTTGGATGCATCGAACTCCTAGGCCAACAACCACCAGACTTAGTTGGGAAAAAGGTAGAGAATACCCAAAGGTTACAGTGTAAAAATCTCTGATTTTGCATGCACATGATGTGTGTGTGTGTGTGTGTGTGTGTGTGTGTGTGTGTGTGTGTGTGTGTGTTTACCAAGGCTTGAAAAGCCTAGGTGGTAACCTTTAGCTTGTTTGCACAAGTTTGGTGCTCTAATATTTGAATTATAATATTTCTTCTTCCCAGCTTTTTGGTGATTCTTTGGAGATAAGAGTATGCCCAGGCTAGCTTTGAATCTTGATTGATCCTCCAGTGTCAGCCTTGAGTAGCTAGGATTATAGGCATGAGCCACTGGCATGCAGCTGCACGGATGGCTTTTCATACTTTCTGTTCTAACAGCTGTCTACTTTCCCTGGCCTAGATCTCTGACCTCTACATCAACTCCCAGCAGCCCCTGACTCTGTGGAGAACATAATGCTCAAACCTGTCAGTGCATCCTATTTCTTTGTCCTCAGGAGAGTATGTTTCCTCTGAAGCCTGGAGGGTTAGGGGAAGGAGAAGGAGGGATAGCTGTAGATGGGTGCTTGGCTAGGAAATAGGTATTCTGTTTTATCCAAGAAGGAAAGCGTGGTCAGATGCTAATGGCTCATACTCTCATATTCCTAGCTCCCTCAACACGCTGAGATCGGAGGACTAACACTCAGATGCAGCCCAACAAGAAATGTCTGTGAGACTCTCCTCTCCCAAGAACCACCTGAAAGCTAGAAGAAAAGCTGTGACTCAAGTGGTAGAGGGCTATCCTTGAATGAAAAAACTGAGGGACAGAGCACGGGCCCTGAATTCAAGCCCTACTACCAAGATGCACTCATGCACATGTGCACGCAAGCACACACACACACGCACATGCACACACATGCACATGCACACACATGCACACACACTCACACACACACACACACACACACACACACACACACACACACACACATATATATGGCACTACTGTGGCTTGATCACAAGTCCTCAGAACTTCCTGGTAGTAGCTCAGTTTTCTGGAGGCTGGTGGGCTAAGACTGTGACCCCATTTATGGATTGGGCATTGTAGGCTGTGAGTTGAAATCCCAACATGGCCAATAATTTATTCATGGAGTAAGAAGCCAATTTTGTCCCATTTTTTTCCCTCTCTGTGAAAGTCCTGGGTCTCAGTATATGTGATATGATGTAATAAAATAAATGTTTTATGTGTAATAATACTAAAAAAATAAGGATAATAAATGTCATATGGAATAAACTCATGTATGTAAATATACCTCATATATGAGTATCATTATTTTCAGTACTGGAACTTCAATTCAGGCCCTTGGAACTTTTCTGATCTTCTTGTCTTCTAGGACGGTGATGTTCCCCTTCACCCACAGTGCCGCAGAGTTACCTAGACCTTGAGTTTAAATGCCAGGCCTGCCAATAAAATGGTGCTAATTCCATGCCAGGGCCTTATTATTGTTATTGTTACTGTTGTTGTTGTTATTTGGTTGTAGTCCAAGTACCGGGTTTGAACTCAATTCTTGTCATCTCTGCCAAAGATGATCCTGGGATCCTAGGTCCTTAGTTCAAATCTCAGGACTGGCAAAAAAATAAAAATAAAAAGGAAAAGGATAAAACTGAGAAGTTCAATAAGGTGGTTTTACTTTTTTTTCCCTTTGTATTGTACCATCCTGGCTCTAAATAACCATGCCCAGACAATGTACATGACCTTATATTGCTGATGTTTGGCGGGATATTAGGGAAGCCAAGCTGAAATCAGCAACTTAGGCCTGAATGTTGAATCCCGGGACTCCCAATAATGAATGGCTGGCAGGAGATTCTAAGAAACGCTTTCCAGGACTGTGAAGGTGGCTCATTGGTACAGCGCTTGCATTGCATAATAGAGGCCCTGAGTTCGATTCCTCAGCACAACATAAGCAAAAAGAAAAAAGTCACAAGTGGCGCTGTGGCTCAAGTGGTAGAGCGCTAGCCTTGAGCTGAAGAGCTGAGAGACAGCGACCAGGCCAGAGTTCAGCACCCAGGACCGGACCCCAAAAAACAAATTAAAACAAATTAAAATTAAAATTAAAAAAAGAAACGCTTTCCAATAGGCATCTGTAGAAATAGAATGTTGTAAAAGTAACAATTACATTAGTAGTGTACGATTATATTATGAAATTATACACAACAATTATACTACATTGACTAATTTTCAATTAATACTTTATTATGTATTTAATCATGATACTTAAAAAAGGAAGGAATAATTTAATTGGCAATATTTGATAGAAATATCATATATGAAATTTCATAATTTACAGACATCTCTCGTTAAATATATCTACATCTATCTATCTATCTATCTATCTATCTATCTATCTATCTATCTATCTATCTATCTATCTGTCTGTCTGTCTGTCTGTCTGTCTGTCTGTCTGTCTGTCTGTCTGTCTGTCTGTGTATCTACCAATCTACACATTTATCTGTTTATACACTTGTCACTACTGGGGCTCAGTGGTAGAGTGTTCGCCTAGTAAGTACGTAGCCCTTGGTTCGATTCCTCACTACCATGTGCATAGAAAAATCCAGAAGTTGTGCTGTAGCTCAAACATTCGAGCACTAGCTTTGAGCATAAAGGCTTAGGAACTGTGTCTAGACCCTTACTCAAAACCGAGGACTGGCAACAAAACAAAAAAAAAGGAAAATATAGAATGTTCTGACTGCAACTATATAAGGATAGGGCTGCAAATACCTCATCACAGAGTAAGCTGGGAGTCTAGTGCTGACATTTGCCATCTAACCTGAATTAGCCAGAGGTAAACTGCTGCAACCCAGTTCCATGAACTAGATGCTGCTGGCTTGCTCATCCTGTCATCCAAGATACTCGGGGGCTGAGATCTGACACTGGTGGGTTTAAAACCCAGCCCTGGCAGGAAGTCTGTAAAACACTGAGCTGTGGCTTAAAGTGTTAGAGTTCTAGTCTGATCAAAAGACCTTAGGACAGTACCCCCAACATTTCAGTGCAATCCCCGTGCCTGACTCCCCCCCCCAAAAAAAAACCTCACCCCTCTAAAATTTAAATTTGGACTGTATGTGGCGTGTTTCTGAAAGAATGGTGATACTGATGAAAGCACCCTAATTCTAATGACATTATGTGGGTTACAGCTATGTGATGAGTCTTTCATGAGTTGTTGTGTGCTGAGTCATTCATGGGGTGCAATTTTTCATTTTTTCATCTGGTTCTTGTAAGAGCTACACAAGTAAGATGATTGTGCAGATGAGAAACTTGTGGCTCAGATATGTCCTCATGTCAGGGCCAAAATTATGTATGTACCTAACTCTAGTGAATTGTCTCCTGCAGACAATTGTTTTGGTTTATGTTTCTTGATCATGAACCTTGAACTCAGGGCCTAGCCACTGACACTTACCAGTGGGGATCATGGGTAGCGCCTTACCATGTGGAGCCAAGGACCCCCTTGCAACAGAGTGTTACAGTCTAGGCATGTGGTAGCTGAGGTCTGTCATCCTGCCTACTCAGGAAACTGAGATCTGACGATCTGGGTTCAAAACTATCCCAGACACGAAAAGTCCCATGAGACTATTATCTCCTATTCACCACTTAGAAACTTGAAGTGGAAGCTAGTCACTGCTGACTCGTGCCTGTCATCCTAGGTACTCAGGATGCTGAGAGCTGAGGATCACGGTCCAAAGCCAGCCTGGGCAGGAAATTCCTTGAGATGCTTCTCTCCAGTGACCCACCAAAAACCTGAATGTGTGCTGTTGCTCAAGTGGTAGAGCGATTGGCTTTCGCTAAGGAGCTCAAGGATAACACACAGGCCTAGATTTAAATTCCTCCAATTTCCAACAAAAGAAAGAGAGAAACCTGAAGTAGAGTGCTGGGAATGTATCTTAGGAGTACAGTGCTTTGCATGTATGAATCCCTAGGTTTGGTTCCTTAGTACTACATCACTAGAAAAAAGCCTGAAGTGGCTGTGTGCCTCAAGTGGAAGAGTGCTATCCTTGTACAGGAGAAACTCAGGTACAGTGTTCAGGTCCTGAGTTGAAGATCCAGGACAAGTATATGAACACACATACATGCACACACACATACACACACAGATACCAGAAGTGAAGCTGTGACACCAAATGATAAAGAACTGAGCTTCTGCAATGAGCTCATGGTCAGTACCCAGGTCCCGTGTTCAACCCTGAAGCACAGCCATCCAGGGCCCAACTAGGAGAGGTCAAAATTTCAAAATCTGATGAGTTTCACCAGCCCTAGATGACAGGAAGCATAGTGATATTACACATGTGCTTTGATTTAGCAAGCTTCTGAAAACACAGGGAGTATCATTGCCAATAATGAAACATTTCATTAGGTTCAGCTCCCTAGTTGTCTGCCAGAAGGACCCTTGAATTAATTGCAGCAGGTTATTTCAACACTGTAACATATTCTAACAAAGACAGGATAAGTGCAGGGAACTTGGACATGGGAGGTGCACAAATGAAGTCTTCCTGTCAGAACAGAGCTCTCGGCAGAGAGATAGCTTGAGGTACATAGAGATCTTTTTCTCCTGGCCTTCAGAGCCCACCCACACTCCTCACTAATTGGCCTAGAAGGAGTTTTTTTTTTTTTTAATCACTCAGCTGTACAGGAGTGAGGCCTGTTCCAACAACGAGGAAGACTTCTTCCAGCAGTCCCTGATGTGGAGAAAACCTCAGGCTACAATGGGAACAGTGAGAGGAGCCCTGGAAGATGCACTGTCTTGAAAACTCTCTCTGTTCTATGAAATCATTCTATTCAAAGTAAATTTCCTAGCTGGATACTTTTCATCATAGGAACTCTAGACCTTCACCAATAGAAATACATGCATACATACAGAGGATGACATGTTGTTACTGGCTTTTCTTTTATTGGCAGGTCCGGGGGTTTTACTATGAGCCTAGGCAATGTTCCTGAGCTCCTTTTGCTCAAGGGTAGCGCTTTGCCCTTGAGTCATAGCCCCATTCGTGGGATTTTTTTATTCCTGTAATCCCTCAGAAATAAGAGTGTGGTGGGATTTCCTGTCCTGGCTGAATTCAAACTGGCATTCTCTACTTCTCAGCCTCCTGAAGAGCTAGGATTACAGGTAGGATTCACTGACACTTGGCTTTCTTTTCTTCTCATTCTTTTCTTTCACCCTGACCATCTGAAACCTTGAGTGTCATTCCAATGGTTTGCATTTTGAAGTAAAATACCCAGGCCTGGAGTAGAAGTGCCTGGACTGCCACCTACAAATGGAGGGAGATCTTGAGAAATCATTCTATCCATGGGAATGCCTAATGGAATGTTTTAAAAGTAACAATTAAATCTGCAGTTAGTTCATGATTCTCTTATAGAATGCCACACAAAAAGTATTGGATAATGTCTTCCATTCTAGCACCATGGTATGATTCTCCCAGTCAAGGAATACTGACTACTTATACATTAATGATTTAATAAGTATTCAACCATGATACTTCATTTCATTCAAAGGAGGCATAATTTAATAACTAATAATCCATAATATGTATAATTTAATATCCTCACATTCTCTCTCATATACATAGCAAACTACACATCTATCTATCTATCTATCTATCTATCTATCTATCTATCTATCTATCTATCTGTCTGTCTGTCTGTCTGTCTGTCTGTCTGTCTGTCTGTCTGTCTGTCTGTCTGTCTGTCAATCAATCAATCAATCAATCTATCTATCTATCTATCTATCCATCTATCCATCTATCCATCTATCCATCTATCTATCTATCTATCCATCTATCTATCCATGTATCTATCTATCTATCTATCTATCTATCTATCTATCTATCTATCTATCTATCTATCTATCTATCTATCTATCTATCTATCTGTCTGTCTGTCTGTCTGTCTGTCTGTCTGTCTGTCTGTCTGTCTATCTATCTATCTATCTATCTAATCTATCTATCTATCTATCTATCTATCTATCTATCTATCTATCTATCTATCTATCTATCTATCTATCTATCTATCTATCTATCTATCTATCTATCTATCTATCTATCTATCTATCCGCCACGACTATTGCTTGATCACAGATCCTCAGAAGTGGCTGGCAGTTCAGTTTGCCAAAGGCTTTTGTTTTACAACTGGCCCATTCATGATTTGTGCATTGTGGGCTGTGAGTTCAAATCCCAAAAGTTTAAATGTGGAGTCAGAAGCCAATTTTTACCCATTTTTTTCCTTCTCTGTGAAAGTCCTGGGTCTCTGTATGATGTATGATCTATATGCAAATAAATCCATGTCACAACATGTAATAAATGAAATAAATGTTATATATGTAAGAAAACTAAATAAAATAAATAAAAAATAAATAAGGGTAATAAATGTCATATGGAGTAAACACATGTATGTAAATAGATCTCATGTATGAATATTATTTTTTCCAGTACTGGGTCTTGAATTCAGTCCCTGGAAACTGGTCTGAAATTCTTGTCTTCAATGATGGTGGGTTTCCCATCCCCAACAGTGCCAGAGAGTTAATCAGACCCTGAGTTGAAATCCCAGGCCTGGCAGAAAAATGGTGCAAATTCCAAGCCATGGTCTTAAATTTTTTTTGACTAGGAACATGCACTGTCTTGAAAGCACTCTCTGTGCTAAGACATCATTCTATTCAAAGCAAATTTGTTAGGTGGGTGCTATTGTTCATAACGACTATGGATGTTCACTGATAGTAATACATGCATATATACACAGACACATGCAATTACTGGCTTTTTTTTTTAGTGTAGATCCTGAGGCTTGAACTAAGAGCCTAGAAATTGTCCCAGAGCTCCATTTACACAAGGAAGCACTTTATTGTGCCTTAATCCATGATACTTCATTAAATGGAGGCATAATTTAATACCTAATAATTATTAGTAATATATTACATGTAATTTAATAATATATAGACATCTCACATTCTATAAATATATTTATATTTAAATGTACAGTGGAACATACATATACATTTTTCTCTTTCTCTCACTATATATACTTATATACACGTATTTGCAGCAATTTACACATCTATCTATTTATATATTGGACACTCCTGGGGCCAGAACTCAGGTCCTGAGAACTGCCTGGCATTGAATTTATTTGAGGCTGCTGTCCTTAAACTGACCCCTTGATGAATTAGACATTCCAGGCCCTGAGTTCAAATCCCAGGAGTGCTGAAGTCAATAGGTAGAGTAAGAAGCCAATGTTGACCTGATTTCCTTTCTGTGGAAATATTGTGCCCTAGATACAATATGTAAAATCTATGCAAATACATATATATGATATATATTATACATGTATATAAATATTATTTTTTGCTATTTCTAGGGCTGGAGTTCACACATTGGGAAATGCTCCAGATTTTGTTTTCTTCTAGGAGGTTAGCTTTCATTTCACCCAGAGCACAATAATGTTACGCAGTCCCTGAGTTCAAATTCCAGGTATGGCAGATAAAATGGCCCAAACTCCTAGCCAGGACCTTAACTTTTTTGGGAGGGAAGGCACGGGGGTTGAACTCAGGTCGCGACAACTCTGCCTCAGCCTTGATTACCCTAGGCTGGGGTGCAGCTTTTACACCCACAAATGATCCAGGGATCCTACGACCTGAGTTCAACTCCCAGCTCTGGCAAAAAAAATAAACCAACCAAGATGGAGGAGGAAAAACCAGCAAGTTTTAGGCAACAGTTCTACCTTTGTTTCCTTTGCACAGTGACCATCCTGGCTCTCAAAGCCTCGGCTTGAAAATTGTACATATCCATTCATGGCCGAAGGCTGGTGGGCTGTCAGTGAAGCCTGAGCCCAACCAAGACACCTAGGCCCACAGTTTGATCCTGGGACTTTCACCTACTCGTTCCTATCTATAGGAACAATAATAGAATCTTTGTAATGTACCAATTGAACTACTAATTAGCTAGTCGTTGTAGTATAAGATTGTACACAATAAATATAGGTCATTGATTAATTTAATTAATACTTTATTAAGTCTCCTACCATGATTAATTAATGGAGGCATTATTTTAGACCAAATAATTCATAGTAATAGAATATATAAAAATAAGATATAGGTCATCATTCTTTATATAGAGTTACACACTAGAATCTACATAAATGTCTATCTGTCTCTCTATATAACTTTATTTATAGATTCATATACATATGTAAATACACACACACACAAGCTTCAATCTACACATCTATCTGTTTATATATTGGCCACTCCTAGGGCTTCATCTCAGGTCCTCAAATTTGCCCGACAACTTCACTTGCGTCAGACTGGTGGGCTAACATTGACCCATTCATGAAGTGGGCCTTCTAGGCCCAGAGTTCACATCACAGAACTGCCAAAAACTTAATCCTGGTGGAAGAAGGCAAGTGACCCACTTGTTTTCCTTATCAGTGAATGTCCTGGGTCTCAGGAATGATGTATAATACATAGGCAAATCTATGTTCTGTGTAATAGGATGTAAAAAACGTTATACATGTAATCATACTCTCTAAAATATATAATGAATAAATAAAAAACAAAATAAAATGAATAACTGCAATATGCAGTAAACATGTGTATGCAAGTATAAATCATGTATTTAAAATGTATACAAATATTATTTTTGCAAGTGCTAAGAACAGGCCTGTCCTTCTTATCTTCCAGCACTGTGAGCTTTCCCTTCCCCCATAGTACTGCAGATTTACCCAGACCCTGAGTTCAAATCCTAGGCCTGGCAGAAAAAATGGCGGAACTATAATTGCTAAATATTTTTAATGTATATATGTACGTATGCATGTATGTATTACGTATTTTTATTTCAAGGACAGGGCTTGAACTCGGGGCATGGCAACTCTGCCTCAGCTTTGATCACTCTAGGCTGGTTTGCAGCCACTGGGCCCACAGCCGAACCTAGGTTCCTGGGCCTCAAAGGCTGACAGGAAAAATAAATAAATGAATAGACACAGAAAAAAAAAAAAAAACCAGTAACTTGCAGATGGCTGCCGGTTTTACATTTGTTTTATTTTCAAGGTGACCATCCTGGGTCTAAAGGACAAGGCTAAAAGTGTTGGTAACCTGGCATTGCTGAAGGCTGTCATTCTTCCAGAGAATCCATGGGCCAACATCACAACATAGGCCCTGTGTTTGAAGCCGGGTCCTGACCCCTACAAATGGAGGGAGATCCTAGGATTCTCATTCCTATTCATAGGAATACCGAAAGAAAGTTATGAATGTCAAGGTTGTATTACTTGTTCCTGAATGATACTAGCATAAAATTAGAGAGTGATTTTAGGAGGCCGATGGATTTTAATGAATATTTTTGACACATTAAAAGAATACTATTGGGGCTGGGAAGGTGGCTCAGTGGTAGAGCGCTTGCCTTGCATGCATGAAGCCCTGGGTTCGATTCCTCAGCACCACATAAGAAAAAAGCCGGAAGTGGCGCTGTGGCTCAAGTGGTAGAGTGCTAGCCTTGAGCTGAAATGCTGAGGGACAGCGCCCAGGCCCAGAGTTCAGGTCCCACGACCGGACCCAAAAAAAGAAAAAGAAAAAAAAAGAATACTATTAATTACATGGACACAACAGTTTCAAGTCAGTGGTCGATATAATTAATAATTCATTAAGGATGAAAACAGTAATATTAATTACATGGAGGCATAATAAATATCCAAGAATTGGTAGGAATGTAGCCTATATAACTAAATAATATATAGACATCTCTGGTACTCTATAAAGATCTATATTTATTTGTGTACTACCATCTGCATGTCCATCTGTTCTTGTTTTGTCAACCCCTGGGGCTAAATCTCAGGTGCTGGGAACTGCTTGTAGGCTCCATATGCCCCAGGCTGGCGTGCTGACACTCACCCATTCATGAATTGGGCCTTGTAGGCTGTGAGTTCAGATTCCAGCACTAACAAAAATTGAATCATGCAATAGGACACAGGGTGACACATGTTTTCTTTTTCTGTGAAAGTCCTGGGTATCAGGTGTGAAGTTTCATACATAGGCAATTCTATATCCTATGTAAGAAATGTAGTAAATATTCCATGTGTTATAGCAGTCAATAAAATAAATGGTAAATGAATAAAAAAGTAAAATGAATAACTACTCTAAGCACAATTTGGATTCAACATACAGGGCTCAATCTCAGGGCCTGGGCACTGCCAGTCAGCTGAATTGGCTAGTGGCTGCTGTGCTGGCAGTCACCCATTCATGAACTGAGTCTTATTTGCCTGGATTTTAGATCCCAGCACTCCCAAAATTGTAATCTTGGAGTGAGAAGCTGAGCATGACACATGTTTTCCTTCTCTTTGAAAGTGCTCGGTGTCAGGTAGGATGTATAATTTGGATGCAAATCTATATGCTATGTAATAGAATGTAATAAAGTTAAAAAACATCATAGGTAGAAGAGTTACCACTACAGTAAATGATAAACAGATTGAATTAGTAGTGAATCATTCTAGGATAACATTATATGCAATAAGTGTAGGATGTGCACTAAGTTTAATTAATATTTTATTAAGCATTAACAAAATAAAAATTACAAGGAGACATAATTAAACAACTAATAATTGGGAGTAGCACACGATGCATAATTTAATAATGTATAGACATTGGTCTCATTCTATGAAATATCGAATTATATGTATAGATATATGTATATATATATGATAAACAGTTATGAGATATTGAGTAATTATTAATTAATGCTTTATTAATTGTTAACTGGGACACATCATTAAATGGAGACATAATTTAATACCTAAGTATTGGTAGCAATATTATCTATAATTTAATATTATGCAGAAATCTCTTTTTGTGTATATAGTATTTATATACAGCAATCTCTATCTATTTATACCTCGTTCACTCCTGAGGCTTGGTGGTTGAGTGCTCTCATAGTAAGCACAAAGCCCTGGGTTCAATTCCTCAGTGCCACAAAACAGAAAACTCAGAAGTTCTGCTGTCTTTCAATCGAGTGCTAGCCTTGAGCACAAACGTTTAGGGACAGTTTCTAAGCTCTTACTCAAGCCCCAGGTATGATGCCAAAAAAATGTAGGATATTCTAACTGAAATTATAGAAGGACAGAACTTCAAATACCTCATTACAGAGCAAGCTAGGAGTCTAGTGCTGACAGCTGCCACCTAACCTGACTTAGCCACATGTAAACTGCTGCAACCCTGCTCCATGGGTTACCCATGCCATCCTGGCTTATGCCCGTCATCCTAGCTGCTCAGTGGCTTTAAAACCCAGTCCTGGCAGGAAGTCTGAGAGACACCTCAAAATGTGGCTCCAAGTAGTAGAGGTTTGAGTTCAAGCCCCATGGCTAACAACCCTTCCCCAGAAAAACACCCCACTAAACCATTAAATGTGAACTTGTATGGTTTGTAAATTTTCCTCAAAGAATGGTGATACTGATGAAAGCACCCTATTTCTAATGACAGCTTGTGGAATGGAGCTATGTGTTGAGTCCTCCATTGGGTGCTCCGTTCTGAGTCCTGCACAGGGTGCTATGTGCTGAGTCTTTCGTAGGATGCAGTGTGCTGAGTCCTGCATTGGGTGCTGGGTGCTGAATCTTTCACAGGAAGTGTGCTGAGTGGTGCAAAGAGTGCCATGTGCTATGTCCTTAACGGGGTGCATTCTTACATCTTGTCTATGTAAGAGCTCCACAACTTAGATGATTATACAGACAAGAATATTGAGGCTCAGATAGGCCCCCATGTCAGGGACAAAATTATGTATTACTGGAGACTCATGAGTTGTCCACAGCAGACATTGGTTTGGTTTGGTTTTTTTCTTGGTCATGAACCTTGAACTCGGGCTGAGGCACTGACCCTTACCTCTTGGGCTCATGGCTAGCACTCCACCACGTGGAGCCATGGACCCCCTTGCAGCAGAGGCTATGGCCAAGGGGTCAGTAGCTGAAGTCTGTCATCCTGCCTTCTCGGGAAGCTGAGTTCTAAAGATCTGGGTTCCAAACTATCTCAGACACAAAAGGTACTATGAGACTATTATCTCCAATTCACTACCAAGAACCTGAAGGGGAAGCTGGGTGCTTGAGCTCATGTTGGTTATCCTACCTACTCAGGAGGATGAGATCTGAGGATCATGGTTCAAAGATAGCCTAGGCAGGAAAGTCCTTGAGAAACAGCACCAATGAACCACCAGAAAACCAGAAGTAGCTCTGTGGCTCAAGTGGTGGAGCACAAGACTTGAGCTGAAGGGGTCAAGGCCAGCACCCACGCCAAGACTTCAACTCCTTCAATTGACAACAACAATAAAAAAGACAGAAATAAAGTAACAAAGCTGAAGTAGAGGGCTGGGAATGTGCCTTAGTGGTAGAATACTTTGCATCTATAAAATCCTGGGCTTCATTTCTCAGGACCATATCACTAGGACAAAGCCTGAAGTGGCTCTGTGGCTCAAGTGGGATAGGGATATCATTGTACAAGAGAAACTAGGTACAGTGCTCAGGTCCTGAGGTCAAGCTTCAGGACTCATGTATATGTGTGCATGCACACACACACCCACGCACACACACACCGTGGTGTGCACACATACACACCCACATATACACTCACAGACCAGAAGAGATGTTGTTAAACAAAATGGGAAAGCACTGGGCTTCTGCACTGAGCTCATGGTCAGCACCCAGGCCCTATGTTCAACCTCAAAACCTGGCCACCCAGGGACCAACTAGGAGAAGTCAAAGGTTTCAAAACCTGATGAACTTCACCAGTCCTAGATGACAGGAAGCTTTGTGATATCCAACATGTGCTTGGATTTCCCAAGCTTCTGGAAACATAGGAAAGGCATCATAGGCCCAACATTGCCTGCAATGAATCATTTCATTATGTTCAGTGCCTTAGCTGTCTGTCTGAATGACTCCTGAATTATATTGAGCACTGTAACTGAACAACAGAATATAGTCTCACAAAGGCAGGATAAGTGCACAGAACTTGGCCAGCCATGAGAGGTGGCACAAATGAAGGTCTCCTGTTAAAACAGAGCACTGGGGAGAGAGATAGCTAAGGCTACAAAGAGGCCTTTTTTCCTGACCTTCAGAGCCCCCTAGCACTCATCCTCACTAACTGGCCCAGATGGAGTTGTTTGTTACCCAGCTGTACAGGAGTGAGGACTTTTGTGTGCCTGTCCAGACAATGAGAGTGCCTTCCTCCAGCAGGCCTGTGATGCAGAGAAACCCTCAGGTTACACTGTGAACAGTGAGGGGAGCCCCAGAACATGCACTATCTTGAAAGAAGTCTCTCTGTTATGAACTCATTGTACTGAATACAAATTTCCTAGGTTGGTGCCATTCAGTATAGCTACTCGGGAATTTCACCTATAAGAAGACAATACATAGACAAAGACATGGAAGTACAGGTTCTTTTTGAGGGGGCAGGTCCTGGGGTGGAAATATGAGCCTATGCATGGTCCCTGGGCTCCTTTTGCTCAAGGGTACTGCATTAAGCTTGAGTCACAGCACCACTTCTGGGTATTTCTGTGATCTCTTAGAAATAACTGTGTCATGGACTTTCCTACACTGGCTGGATTCAAACTAAGTTTCTCTACATCTCAGCCTCCTGAGGTCCTGGGATTACAGACAGCAGCCACTGGCACCTTATTTCTTCTTTTCTTCATTTTTTAATCTGGACAATCTGACTTTTTAACAGGGTCATTCCCGAGGTTTTAATTTATAAGTAAACTACCCAATGTTCTTTATAGCTGCTTTCCCTGAGAAGGATTTTCTCTCCTCATCTTCCCCTCTGGTCACAGGTTTGAGGCCAACAGTGAGAAATGCGTGTCACAGGATTTGGGAGCAAATATCCACTGTACATGCCAGTTCTGTCACTTAGCATTGAGCTGCTGTGAATTTACTGTCTCAGGATATGAGGACCGAAAGCTGGAGTGATCCTCATACAGTCTGCATTGCTCCTTTTGCCTATAAAATGATCTAATAATTATGAGTGTTTTGTATCTCCAACGTTAAGTGTCTAGAACAAACTAGTAGCATCTTCATGTCAAGGGTTAAAGTTTTGAGGCAGT
Organism: Dipodomys spectabilis; assembly: GCF_019054845.1. Lineage (NCBI taxonomy): Eukaryota > Metazoa > Chordata > Mammalia > Rodentia > Heteromyidae > Dipodomys > Dipodomys spectabilis. Next base: position 450,961 of record NW_024871102.1, read on the forward strand.
GACCACTTGTTGCTTGTTTCTAGCAGAGCAACACGTGGTGGTAATCCAAACACCTGGTTGGTTGTGTGCCTTTATAAACCCTGCAAAACTTTAGCTCTGGGTTCTCCTCCTAGGCTCCGCTGTGTTGGAGTGTAGGATGAGACCCAAGTTGCAGCCCATTTAAATAAAACCTTAAAACAGCTGTAAAGTCTGACTCTCGATTGTCTTCTTGGTGTGGATCCTGCGACCTGGGTATAACATATTAGTGAGGGCTTGTCCAGGATTCCCCCAAAGACCCCCGAGATCTCAGACTCCAAAGGTAAAACAGAGCTGTCTTTGTTAATTTGTCTTGTCCTGTCATTTGTCTGTTTTACTTTCGTTTTCCTTTGTGAGGATGGCCACTCCGATTCGTAAAGGGTTGTTGAAGCAGATGTGCTTGCACCACAACCCTGGAGGAACTGGGAGATGTCCAAGATCCTCTTGTGGGGCGGGGGTCCTTGGAATCCCACTGTGTGGGGTGGGGGGGGCAGTCCTTGGAACACAGCCATGTGAATTGTGGGGTGGGGGTCGGTTCAGTGTTGGGCCGGAACTGACCAAGAGGGCCTCCTAACAGAGGCCCAACTCGCCCACTGTGGCTCTGCTCTTTCTGCTGTGTGGCATGGGTGTGGAACCCCACCGTGACTGTAGTCAGTGGACCAATTTGGGAGATCTCCACTTTGTAAGCTTTTTTTTTGTAACTGTCAAGACTGCGTGTGTTTTGTTTGTATTGTTTATTGTTTTTTGGACTGTACGTCTGATGGGACTGGAAACGATAGGCACCACTCCATCTAGCCCCCTGAGGCAGAGGGAAAGAAAAGGTACCTCCCGGTTTTTCAGGGAGATAAATTGGAAGAAGAAACGTTTCGTCCCCCATACTCTCTTTTCTAGGTTCCTTTTCAGAACCTGAGAAGGATCAAGAGGAGGAGGGAGCTATAGAACACTCAGCACCTGCCCTTAAAGTTTCTGAGGGGCCAGTCACTCGACGATGCAGTGGGATCAACCCCCCTTCTAATGCAGCTGTTTTCCCCTAACACGCCATAGTTCCTGTGGATGCGGATGGTCAACAGCAACTGCAATATTGGCAATTTTCTACCAGTGATCTATACAATTGGCACACCCAAAATGCGCCCTTTTCTGAGAAACCCCAGGATTTAATTCGTTTGCTTGAAATTATTCTCTTTACTCATCAGCCAACTTCGGATGATTTTAGTCAGCTTTTACAGGTCTTTTTTACCACTGAAGAGAGAGACTGTATCCAAGAGGCAGCCCGGAAACCTATCACTGGTCCCACAGGAGCACCTATCATGGATCCTGCCCTGATCACTGCCTATTTTCCTGAGATCCGACCAACATGGGACTACAATACATTTGAAAGTAGGGAGAGACTCCTCTATTATCGCCAAGCTCTGTTAGCCAGTCCAAGGCAGCGGCTTGCCAACCTACTAATATGGCCAAAGTTTATGATGTTAGACAGGGAGGAACTGAAAGTCCGGCAGCATATCTTGAGCAGCTCATGGAAGTTTTTAGTCAATATACCTGTATGAACTTGAGACCCAGGAGTCGGCTCAGATGATTATGTTTGCCTATATAAAGAAAGGAGCACCAGACATAAAGTGAAAGTTGCAAGCTCTAGACAGACTTGGTGAAAAGTCTATTAGGGATGTAGTAGCTGCGGTGGAAAAGGTTTACAATAAGAGAGAGACAGAGTAGCAAAGACAGGAAAGGAAAGACAGAGAACGTGAAATTGAGTGTGAAAAGAGCAACAAGGCCAAAGAAAAGAGGACAGACTTGTTGGACTCGCCACTATCGCATGCCGAGCATACCTGGTTCACAGATGGCAGCCGTTTCATTTGAGATGGAAAAAGGTATGCCGGTGCAGCAGTCACCATGGACACTGAGATAGTGTGGGCAGAAGCACTCCCCCAGGGAACTTCTGCACAAAGAGAAGAAATAGTAACACTAACAAAAGCCCTACAGATGGGAAAAGGGAAGAGACTAAACATTTACACGGACAGTCGGTATGCTTTTGCCACTGTGCATGTCCATGGAGCCATTTACCAAGAGAGGGGGCTGTTGACAGCTGTGGGAAAGGCTATTAAAAATGAACAAGAAATTTTAAGCGTCATCCGGGCCTTATGGGAACCAGCAAATATTGCCATTATGCATTATCCTGGCCATCAAAAGGTAACTAATTCAATAACCAAAGGAAATAATTTCGCCGATCAGTCAGCTAAGGATGTGGACCTCCAGCCCAAAGCAGAAGTAGATGCAGGGCGGCAATCTTTGTCTCCTGAGCCTCAGTACTCCCAAGAAGACTTGGAGTGGATAAAGAAAATTTCCATGGTCTATAAGCCCTCAAACGGAGAGAGAAATAAAGACTGGAGGCAAACTGGTGAGGGGAAACTTATGTTGCCATAAAAATTGTTCAAGACAAATCTTATGAGAATCCATTGGGTCTCTCACATCGGAACCCGAAGAATGCAGGACCTGGTCCAACACTCGGAAGTAAAAATCAGGCAAGGAAATCAACTCATTGAGGACATTGTTAAAAATTTTAAAGCCTGTCAGCTCACCAATGCCCCTAATCAACTGGTTACAAAAGGAGCTCGCCTCCATGGAGATAGGCCAGGTGTGTATTGGGAAGTAGACTTCACAGAAATTAAAACTGGAAAATTTGGATATAAATATTTGCTAGTTTTTGTATACAACTTTTCAGGATAGGTTAAAGCCTACCCAACAAAGCATGAGACTGCAAACGTCATATCTAAGAAGATCCTGGAAGAAATCCTACCTTGGTATGGCTTCCCATCCACCATCGGGTAGGACAATGGACCAGCCTTCGTCTCAAAAGTAAGTCAGGGAATAGCCGTGGCACTGGGGACGGATTGGGAATTGCACTGTGCTTATAGACCCCAGAGTTCAGGGCAGGTAGAAAGAATGAATCTGACTCTAAAAGAGACTTTAACTAAATTGGCCTTGGAGACTGGTGCAGACTGGGTATTGCTGCTTCCTTTTGCCCTGTTTAGAGTAGGAAATTCACCCTATCATCTTGGCTTTACTCCTTTGGAAATAATGTATGGACACCCTCCACCCATTATCCCTATCCTTCAGACTGAATTGCTTGTTGATTTGGATGATATTGAATTTCTGTGTAAGCTTGACTATTTACAGCTGGTGCATAAGAGGATGTGGCCCCAGCTTAGAGCATTATATGATTCTGCTTCTATTACCACCCCCCCACATTTGTTTAAACCAGCGGATTGGGTGTTTGTTCGAAGGCACAACCTGAGATCTCTGGAACCACGGTGGAAGGGACCTTACATGGTGCTACTGGCTACACCTACTGCCCTTAAAGTGGATGGCATTTCTGCTTGGATCCACTGCTCCCATGCCAGACCGGCTGATCCCTTTGCCCTGGACAACCGTGGGGAAACATGGGAAGTCTCCAAGCATCCTACACAACCACTCTGCATACAACTCAAGAAAAGAAAAGTGAACTGATTGTTATTGGTACTGTTGTTTAATAGAATGGCTAAGGTCAGTTAGGGACCATACCCGTTCAAGATCAAGAGCTGTTGGAGTTTAGTTTGAGTCTGGAGCCACAAGATTGTGTCTCAGGACCATAAGTCAAGGGGGGAATGAAGATTTAAAGTTTTGAGGTAGTGAACACTTGTTGCTTGTTTCTAGCAGAGCAACACGTGGTGGTAATCCAAACACCTGGTTGGTGGTGTGCCTTTATAAACCTTGCAAATCTTTACTTTGGGGCTCTCCTCCTAGGTGCTGCGGTGTCGGAGTGTAGGACAAGGCCCGAGCTGCAGCCCGTTTAAATAAAACCTTAAAACAGCTGTAAAGTCTGACTCTTGGTGGTCTTTTTGGTGGGGGTCCTGAGACTGGAGTATAACAATGTTTCCATTTTTCTCTAGTACTCCTCGAGATTTACACTAAGGGTTTGTGTGGAACGGCTCCTCGGTGAATCCCTGAGGAAACCACTTGAAGCCTCCTCAGGAGAACGCCATTCAAGCCAGCCGAGCAGGAGAGTCTCTGAGACTATTTTCTCCAATAAACCACCAGAGAACCAGAAGTGGAGCAGTGGCCCAGAGGGTAGAGCTCCAGCTTTGAGAGACAAAACTGAGCAACAGATACAATCCAGACCAGGCAGGAAAGCCTCGGAATTGCTTATGTCCAATTAACTACTAGCTGGCAGGAAGTGGAGCTGTGGTGGTGATAGAGCCTCAGCCTTGAGCAAAGCAGCTCAGGAACACATTGGGCCCTAGTTTAAGCCCTTGGATGGCCACAAAAAAAATTCAAAAAGAGAAGGCCAAGTTTATGTATCAGTGCCCTACCTACTTATGTGTGTATGTATATTACCTCCCATAGTGCAAACTCTGCTTTTATTTACTGGTTTATTTTTCAGATATGCTAGTTGTGCATACTGCATCATTCTCTTCATTTCAGGCCCATTGCTTTTCTCTTCTAGGGTTCTAGGCCTGTGTCTTTATATGATGCACACTGAAGCCCTCAGCAGCCTTTCTTTACATTTTATTATGAGGACAATGCAGGAACAATCTCAAATCAGGCAGGGTAAGAGAAGATCATGTTTCTTAGAAGTAACCGTTATTCAGAAAATTAAACTTGAGAACATAAAATGGCAGCATACTTATGTAAAAACTACTATTAAGAAAAAAATGAAGGGGGTGGGAATATGGCTTAATGAGAGAGTGCTTGCTTAGCATGCAAGAATTCCTGGGTTCGATTCCTCAGGCACCCGTACACAGACAAAGCCAGAATATGTGCTGTGGCTCAAGTAGCAGAATGCTAGAGACAGTGCCCAGGCCTTGAGTTCAAACAAACTACTGGCAAGAGATAGCTACCTAGGTAGAAAGGTAGGAAGAAAGAAAGAAAGAAAGAGAGAGAGAAAGAAAGAAAGAAAGAGAAACAGAGAGAGATAGAAAGAAAGAAAGAAAGAAAGAAAGAAAGAAAGAAAGAAAGAAAGAAAGAAAGAAAGAAAGAAAGAAAGAAAGAAAGAAAGAAAGAAAGAAAGGAAGAAAGAAAGAAAGGAAGAAAGAAAGAAAGGAAGAAAGAAAGGAAGAAAGTTGATAAATGAATCTGTTTTTGATGTCAGAAGGAAAGAGGGGAACACTTCCCAGTCATGAGGATTTCTGCAGTGTGCCAGGACACCAGCATCGCCTTCACACAAACGCAGAGCAGAATGACTGTCTCTCTCCCACTTCTCAGGCAGCCAAGAGCCCCAGAGTCAAGAGGGCAGAGCCAGGTTCTAACTCAGGTGCTTGGAGACAGAAGAGAAATGGCCCTGTCCCTCCTTGGACTGGGGATTTGATGTGGAGAATGAAGTAAGGAGAATGGACTGGCAGAGATAGAAGGGCCTTTAAACCTGACAAATGGAGAGTCAAAAACCCACTCCCTAAGCCCAGAGAGCAGGGTTTTTCTACTCTGTTCCTCCCCTCTCCCCCACTATACTGGCTCTCTATTGGTAACCTAAAGATAACCGGAGGCACCCTTCACCTGAGGGAGGAAGGTTAATTAGTCATCGTTTGAAGAGACTGAGAAAAGCCTGACCCTGCTGTAACTCTAACAAATGTTTCAGGTTTCCCCCGTTGTTGGCTGTGCCTGGAATGAATCAAGTGGTTTTGCAGCTCACATCCCTGTTGAGTGTGTACATTCTGCCTCCTAATCCTCCAGGCTTAGTTCTCTGCACCTAGCCTGGCTTTTGAAACTGTTTTCTGTCCTTCAAATACAGTGTTACACTGGAGTTCTTCCTGCTAACAGAGCTAGGGCTTGGATCCTGAGAACTTCATTTGAACCCCGGATGGGTCAATAATATTTCTTTCCTTCTTCTGTAGCTCAAGAACTCCAAGAACATTTAGAGTGCAAGTAACTTCTCATCACCAAGGGAAACACAGGAATTTCTTGAGCATCTGGCCTTTCAGAACAGGAAGTCAGAATGTCCTAGACTTCCCTGCCTTGGCTGGTTTAACCCTGTGATAGAGACCTCAGGTTCCTGAGCTAGGGTGATGGGCATGAGCTATTGGTTCTCTGCTAGGGTCAGAACTGTAATAACATTGACAATACAAGTCAACTGCTTATCACAAAGGGCTTGGGGAGCATATTAAGCCTTTCAACAATGTGCCTTTCAGAACCCTGTAGGACACGTTTATAATGCTTGAATCTGAGAGGCTGGGCTTATGGATGTGCTACACTTGAACCTTGAGGTCTGACTCCAATTCTGGTGTACATCAGCATTCATTTTCCAAAAAATATTCTCATAAATAACAAATAGGAAAATTACTTTGATTATCCCTCACTCTTTTTCCAGTTGTGTGTCTCAAACTGAAGCCTGGGCGCTGTCCCTGAGCCCTTCAGTTCAAGGCAAACACTCTACCAGTTGACGCACAGTGCCACATGGGGTTTTTTGATGGTTCATTGGAGGTAAGTGTCTAACAGGCTTTCCTTCCCTAGGCTGTCTTCAAACTGCGATCTTCAGATCTCACCTCTTGAGAAAGTAGGTTTCCAGAGCCACTGGAAACTGGCGTATTGTTTTTGCCAGACTTGGGGCTTGAAATTAGGGCCTGGTTACTGTCTTTGAACTTCTTTTTCTCAAGGCTAGCACTCTACCACTTGAGCCACACCACAGCTTCTGGCTTTTTCTGAGTATGTGGCACTGAGGATTCAAACCCTGGCATTCATGCATGCTGAGCAAGCTCTCTACCACTGAGCCATATTCCCAGCCCCAAACTTAAGATTTTATCCCTCAACTTGCCTATTCATAAGAAAAGGCTTCTGAGTATAAATCATTTTAACAAATCCCTATAGACAAAGCTCATACTAGGCAGACTCTAACCATGTGATGACTTGACAAATGCCTCCACTTAATTATGTATCATGTTTCAACACTTAATAAAGTATTAATGAAAATAAGTCAATGTACTGAATTATTGTGTATAATTTTATAATATATGTGCACAACAAGAAATATTATGTGTATAATAATACTAAATTCAATAAAAAATAAAATGAATAAAATAAAAATTAAATACAAAATCAATAATAATAGTCATAATATAAAATAAACATACATATGTACCTATATATCTTGTATTACACATGTATACAAATTTTTTTCTATTGCAGGCCTTAATTCAGGCACTGGGAACTCTAGCTTGAAAATCTTTTCCTCAAGAACAGGGAGCTTTGCCTTCACACAAGGTGCAAAAGAGTTACTTGGAGAGTGAGCTCAAATCCCAGCAATGGCAGAAATACTGGCCCCAGTTCCAAGACAGTGACTTAATATTTGTAACAGAAACAGTTATGTTTATTCAGTTCCATACTGAACACTGAAAAAAATCATTGTAGAATTTTGTACAGCTATTCAGACATCCATCCCTTACCCCAAAAGTGCTTCTTGAGCACTACATAATTTTTTGTACATTTTTTATTTTAAAAATGTTGTACAGAGTGGTCACAGTTACATGAGCAAAGTAATGAGTACATTTCCTATTGAGCATTGTTGCCTTCTCATTTGTGTTTCCCTTACCATCCCTTCCCTCCCATCTTCACAACTAACTTCCCTGCTGAGGTCAGTGACTTAATTATTTATTTTTGGATTGGCATGGGGTTTGAACTCAAGTAATGGCAACTCTGCACCTTCCGTCACATTGCTACGGATTCATCAAGACTCTGAGTTCAAATCCCAGGCTAGGAAAGAAAACTGGCAGAAATTCCAAACCAAGGAGCTTTATTATTTCAATTTAGATAGTTAATTAATGAATTAATTAGTTAATTAATTTTGCCAACCACGGGACTTGAACTCAGGTCATGGCAACTCTGGCTCAGCTTCACTCTCCCTAGGTTGGGATGCAGCCTCGGGACCCAAAGCTGATCCTGGGACCCTAGGCCCAGAGGGCTTTCAGGAAGAAAAAACAAGCAGAACAGCACAAAAAGTGGGGAGCTGTAGAGGGCTCAGGGTTTTACAAATTTTTCTTTGCATGGTGACCATCTTGGGTCTGAATGACATGGTTTCATATTGGACCTGTCCTGCCATTGCTGATGGATGGCAGACTATCAGGGAAGCCATAAGCCCTGGGTTCAAATCCTAATCCTTACACTTACCAATGGCAGGTGATCACAAGAGACTCGTTCCTATGCATAAGAATACAGACTGAAAAAGTAGTTCATGCATTTGTCTAATCTAAAATTGGATGCAATAATCCTAGGATGCTGATTGACCTTAATTAATAGTTTATTAAGCATGAAAAGAATAATATTGTTTCAATGGAAATATAATAAATACCTAAGAGTTGGTAGGAACATAGTAGATGTCATTCAGTCATAAATAGACAGCTCTGGAACTCTTTAACAATATATATTTATTTGTATACCACCCTCTGCCTATCCATATATTGCTGTTTGGCCAAACTTGGGGCTTGATCTCAGTGCCTGGGAACCACCTGACAGCCTCATTGGCTAGAGGCTTCTGAGCTCACACTCACCCAATCATGAATTGGGTCTGCTAGGCCCTGAGTTCAGATCCCAGCACTGCCAAAAATTTAATCTTTGAGTAAGAAGCCGAGTGTGACACATGTTTTTCTTCTCTGGGAGAGTCCAGGGTGTCAGGAATGATGGAGAACATATCTACAAATCTAGATGGTATGCGATATGATGTAAACAATATAATAAATGGTATAGGTGTCATCAAAATCAATAAAATAAATGCTAAATAAATGAATGAAAAAAGAAATAAAATGAATAACCACACTAAACGTGATATGGACTAAACATCTGTATGGAAGTATAAATTCTATCACACAAAACACGGTATCTACTGAACATCTGTATGAAAGTTTAAATCCTATCTTTAAAATGTATATAAGGAGTATGTTTTCCATGCCTGAGGCTTGAATTCAGCCCACCCCCATGAGAAAGCAATAGCGGGAAATCCTGAGATACTGGTTTCTGGACCAGGAAAAGTCATAGAATGCAATCGATCTGATCAAATGAGTAGTTCATGCATGATGTGACTAGGAAATGATAGGCAAGACTCATGGGGTATCACTTAGTTGTAAAGCAGTGTTGATTAAGTGTGACAATAGTCATCACAGTCATGAAATGAAGGCATCTGGAAAGATCCAAAAATCAGTAGACACATGGTAGATTGGATTCCATCACAGGTTATCGTCTCTCCTACTCTATACAAATGTGTACTTATTTGCATACTACCGTCAACTTATGAATGGATGACTGCTGTGTGCCGTCCCCCAACACCCCCACCTGGGGGTCCATCTCAGGTCCTGGGAACGGCCTTACTCCTTAGTGGCTCACAGGCTGTTGTGCTCAGATGGACCCATTCATCAATTGGGACTGCTGGTCCCCAAGTTCCGATCCCAGCATTGTCAAAAGATTCATCCTGATGTCAGAAGGCAATTGTTGCACCTGTTTTCCTTTCCTGTGCAAGTCCTGGGTCTCAGCTAGGATGAAGAATGCATGGGCCACCCTGTGGCCATGGGAATAGGTTGTTATCATGTGAGCCCAGTTATACCTGTCATCATATACTGAAGAAAATACACAATACATCCATGAATAGCATACAAAATAGAATAACTACACTAAATGCACAATGCAGTCCACACACGGAATTGAATATCCATCCCATGTTTAAATGATGCATTCAGGACAATTGTGGCCTCCATGGTGCTCGATCTCTGTTTCTGGGAAACGCCCAGCTCCTTAGTGGCTCGCAGTCTGGTGTGATCACGTGGACCCATTGGGAAGTTGGGCCTCCTAGGCCCAAAGTTCAAATCCCAGCACTGACAAAATTCACCCTGATGTGAGAAACCAGTCATTGCACAAGTTTTCCTGTGCTGTGCAAGTCCTGGGTCTCAGCTGGGATGGAGAATGCATAGGCAACTCTATACTCATGGGAATAGGTTTTCATCCAGGTCACCATAGTTATATCTGTCATCCTATACTCAAAAAAATACACAATACATCAATGAATAAGACACAAAATAAAGAGAATGACCACACTGAATGAAAGATGCTGCCCATCCATGTATGGAAATATAGATCCTCTGTTTAAATGATGAATTTATGACTATATTGGACCCCACCAGGGCTCCATCTCAGGTCCTTGGGATGGCCTAGCTCCTTAGTGGCTCACAGGCTGGTGTGTTCACCATGACCCATTCACCAATTGGGCCTGCTAGGCCTTGAGTTCAAATCCCAGCACTGCCAAAAGATTCACCTTGATTTGAGAAGCCAATCAATCCACCTGTTTTCCTGTCCTGTGAAAGTCCTGGGTCTCAGCGAGGATGGAGAATTCTACATAGGCAACTCTAACGCCATTCGAATAGGTTGTTATTCATGTCAGCATAGTTATATCTATCACCATACTCAATAAAATACACAATACATCCATAAATAAGGCACAAAATAAAAAGAATAACTACACTCAATGCAAGATGCATAGCACACTTGTAGGTAATGAGAGATCCTATATTTTAAAAAGGCAGGCTTGTTATTTTGTCCAGTGCTGGGGCTTCAAATCAAGCCCTGGACCAGGTCTGACATTCCAGTCTTCAAGGATGTTGAGATTTCCCTTCCCCCAACGTGCAACAGAGCTACCCAGACCTCAGTTCAAATCCCAGCACTGACAAAAGATTCCTTCTGTTGTCAGAAGCCAGTCGTTGAACATGAAATTCCCGGGCTTGCACTAGGATGTAGAATGCATAGGCAACCCTATAACTATGGGAACAGGTTGTCATCCATGTCAGCACAGTTATAACTGTCACCATACTCAGTAAAAAACAATAACTCCATGAATTAGACACAAATTAAGGAGAAGTGCGCCGAATGTAAGATGCTGTCCACACATGTATGTAAATATAGATCCTATGTTTAAATTATGAATTTATGACTATCTCGACCTCCCTGGGACTCGATGTCAGGTCCTGGGAATGGCCTATCTCCTTCGTTGCTCACAGGCTGGTTTCCTCACCTTGACCCTTTCCCCAATTGGGCCTGATAGGCTCTGAGTTCAAATCCCAACACTGTCAAAGGATGAATCCTGATGTGAGAAGCCAGTTGATTCACCTGTTTTCCTGTCCTGTGAAAGTCCTGAGTCTCAGCTTGGATGGAGAATGCATAGAAAACCCTATAGCCAGGGCAATAAGTTGTCTTCCATGTAAGCACTGTTATATCTGTTACCTTACTTAGTAAATTACACAATACTTACATAAGACAGAAAATAAAGAGAAAAAGTACTCCAAAGGCAAGATGCTGTCCACACACATATGTAAATATAGATCTTATGTTTAAATTATTAATTTATGACTATCATGGCGCACCCTGAGGATCAATCTCAGATCCTGGGAATGGCCTAACTCCTTTGTTGCTCACAGGCTGGTGTGGTAACCTTTAACTATTCACCAATTGGTCCTGCTAGGCCCTGAGTTCAGATCCCAGCACTACCAACAATTGGATCATGCAGTAAGAAGCCAAGTGTGAAACTTTTTTCCTATTCTCTGAAAGTCCTGGGTGTCAGGCATGATGGAGAACACGTCTACACATTTAGAGTCCATGTGATAGGATATCATCAATGTAATAAAGGGAATGGGTGTCATCATAATAAAATCAATGGTAAATAAATGAATAAAACAAAAAGTACAAGGAAAAACCACATCAAACGTGTATGGACTGAACATCCATAGGTAAGTACAAATCCTGTATTTACAATGTATATAAATATTATGTTTTCCAAGTCCGGGACTTGAATTTTGGGTTACACTACAGGCCTGACTTTCTTATCTTCAAGTACATTGAGCTTCCCCTTCTTCCACAGTGCTGCAGGTTTACCCAGACTCTGAGTTCAAATCCAAAGCCTGGCAGAATAACAGGGGTGAATTGCAAGCCAGGGCGCTAATCTCTTTTAATTATTTTTTGCTCAGCAGGGGGCTTGAACTCAGGTTGTGGTAACTCTGCCTCAACTTCGATCACCTTATGCTGGGGTACAGCCACTGGACATACAGTAGATCCTGGGATCCTAGATCCCCAGGCCTTGTGTGGCAAAAATGTACAGAAAAAATGCAGCGAGATGGCCTTTTTATATATTCTTCCTTTGCACGGTGACCCTCCTGGGTATGAATGACACTGTTGCAAAGGGTACTTCACCTTGAGGGAGTCATAGGTCCACATGGCAATGTAGGCCCTGATTTCGAATCCTAGTCCTGACAACAATCAATGGCAGGAGATACTAAGAGACTCATTCCCATCCATGGGAATAACAAGGTAATATTATCAATGTCACTGTTGAATGAGTTGATGGTGAATGATGTTCCTATAAAATTAGACAGCATCATTACAGGAGACTGATTTTATTTAATATTTATGAAGCATTAAAAGAATACTATTACTTACAGGAATGCAACAATTTCAGGATATTGATTGATTTATTTAATAGTTGGTTAGGAATGAAAACAATAACATTAATTACATGGAGGCATTATAAATATCCAAGAATTGGTAGAAATGTAGTCTATATAACTGAATAATGTATAGACATCTCTGGCAATCTATAAAGGTATATATTTATTAGTATACTACCATCTGCATGTCAATCTGTTCTTATTTTGTCAACCCCAGGGGCTCGATCTCAGGTACTCGGAACTGCCAGTCAGCTCAATTTGCCACAGGATGGCAGGCTGACACTCACCCATTCATGAATTGGGCCCTGTAGGCTGTGAGTTCAGATGCCAGCACTCCCCAAAAATGAATCGTGTAGTAAGAAGCTGATGGTGACACGTTGTCCTTTTCTGTGAAAGTCCTGGGTGTCAGGAAGGACGTGCAATACATATGCAAAACTATATCCTATGTAATAAATGTAATCACTGTTCTATGTGTCATAATAGTCAATAAAATGAGTAGTCAATACATGAATAAAACAAAAAATAAAATAAATAACTACACTGAATGAAATATGGAATCAACATATGTATATAATTATATATCATATATTTAAAATGTACACAAATAGGAGGTTTTCTAGTGGTGGGCATCGATTTCAAGCCTAAGGAACAGACTTGAATTTCTTGAATTCAAGGAGGCAAGCTTCCCCTTCCCATACAGTGCAACAGCAGGGTTACCTAGACTATGAGTTCAAATCCCAGTCCTGCAGAAAAGAAAATGGCATCTACATGCTATGTGATGCCCAATTCGTAGGTATTTCATTTGGCCTCCATTCAATGAATGTGATTGTTTAAATGCTTCATAAAATAATTAATATCGAGTGTCCTATAATGTAATTGTGCATAATTTTATCCTCGAATCATTCACATACTGCCCATTAAATCATGACATACATCACATTCCTTTGGCAATCCTATGAATAAAAATGAGTTTCATAGGATCTCCTGCCATTTGTTGGTGGCAGGACCAGGATTCAAACTGTGGGCTCCAGCTCCTACCACTTAAACCTGAGGATAGGGAACTCACAGGTCTGTCCACGAACATCAGCAAAACCAATGATTAGCCAGGCATCAGTGGCTCTCAGCAGTCCTCCTTAAAACTTAAAAGGCTGTGAAAGGAGTATCATGGTCAAAGTCACCCTAGGCAGGACAGTCCTTGAGACTCCTCTCCAACTTGTGCCAACAAAGCCAGAAGTAAAGCTGTGTGGCTCCAGTGGTAGAGAGCTAGCCTTGATCAAAAGCAACTCACAGATTGTGCCCAGATCCTGAGTTCAAGGTCTGGGAACATCAGACATACACAACAATCTGGGCAGCCATCCAGCTAAAGCAGGTCACCCTCTTGTCCCCAACTGGATTGGATAGAATTCCCTGGGAAAGGGGCTGCAATCCTTTTGACTCCACCCATTCTGCCTGCATCACAAGATTCTAGCCACACCCCAATTGTTTCATGGTTCTTTCTGACCAATGGTATACAAGAATGGTTGCCACGCCCACATTCCATGCTGCCCAGTAGCACCATGATTCCTTCTGTTTGTTGACACCACTACCAGCAGTTGAGGAAGGTAGAGGTGGCTGAGTGGTAAGCAAGAGACTCGAGGCTTAGGAGGAAAGGCCTTTCTCAGGCCCACCATGTGCCTGCCTGAGCCCCGGCCCCCTCCCCCCATTCCCCATGGAGCAGCATTTCAAACCTGGTGCTGCTGCCTCTGACCCATGGTTTCCTCAGGCAATGAGGCAATGGTTTGCCAAGAGCCAGCTTGGGGCCCTGACCTGGTCCTGGCTCCCCTGAACTCTGCTCATGGCCTGAGTGTCTGCCATGCCTTTGCTATTGCTGCTTGCCCCACCTGAAGCACCTGCCAACAGCTTCTGCCAGAAACACATGTGAATGGCTGCCACACAGCCCCGCACCCTGCGACCCCATATCCCCTCCCCTCCTACCCGGACCCGAGCCTCTCCTGTACCCCACAGTCTGTCCCATGCCCTGCCACAAATGTGCCCCAGGGGTTGGGGTGGGTGCTGACCCAAGGATCCCACCCCCATCCCCAGCAGCTAGTGTCCCAGGAAATGGGGAGATGCATGGTTGGGTGAGGAGTGGGTGCCACAGATCCCCTGACCTGGATCAGTGAGAGCCATATTGCTGTACATCTGCACCCTGCCTCTCCCTGGTGGGAACCCGGTGGATTTAGTCAGAGGTGGGGAGCATCATGTCTACACCTGCTTTCTGGGGTCTTTTCCTTTTTTTCTGGGGATGGGAGTTGTTGGATGCAGAAGATCGACACCCTTGCAGTGTGAGCCCTTGTCTTCTGTGCTCGGTCAACCTTTCACCTGAAGACAGAGAGACAGAGAGAAAGAGAGAGATTATCTTTTTCCTTGTACAGCCTGAATGTGCTCAGGTGAGTGATCAGTTGGCAAATTGCAGGTGCTGCATGGATGAGTATTCTGTCAACGGTCTGGATGTTTGTGTGTGTGTGTGTGTGTGTGTGTGTGTGTGTGTGTGTGTGTGTGTGTGTGTGTGTATAGGTGGGTTGTAACAAGGAGGCTGAATGCTTTGGTAACTTCTACCTGCTATCTTTGGGGCATGTATGGGCTTCACAGCTGAGGTCTCGGGCTTGGAAGGGGGAGAGGCTTGAAGCGGACACAGCACTGTTAAATTACAAGAACAAGGGATCTGTGTACAATGGAGCTGTGTACTCCCTTGGGGCTGGTTGGTGGGAGTGGGAGCTTGGGAGGACCTGGGGGTACGGCCTGCAGGGGGCAGGCTTCCCAGGGGGACAGAGAGCATGGCCAACACTTAATAAGCGTATGAATTCTGCTAGTACCGAGCGCAACAGCATAGGTCAGACTCTGGGTCTTCTCATCATGACGTCTGATGGGTGAGGCCAACCCTATTTTAAATCTTGAGCTGTAATCTTCAGATCTCAGCCTTCTGTGTACGTAGGATTATAGGTATGAGCCTCTGGCACCGCGACTCCGGTTCTTTTTGGTATATTAGGGTTTGACCTCAAGTCCTTAGGCTTGCCAGTGAGCTCTTCTACCATGCGAGTCAAGCTCTTCTGTCTTGGGCATTTCTGAGATGGAGAATTAACATGCTCAGCCTGGGCTGGATCATGGCCCTCCTATCTGTGACAGGCATGAGCCACCAGGCGCGGTCTTCTGTAGTTGGGATTGTAGACATGTAGCACAATGCTCAGTCATTGGTTTAGATGGATTGTCCCAAACTCAGTCCATGGCAGCCGATTCTAGACCAGAGGTGAAGCTCTGGGTTGGGCCTCAACCATTAGACTTCAATCTCATCATGAGACAGTTGTGAGGAAACAAGGGATTAATACAGAGAGATCTCTGGAGCAGGGAAAGGCACAGAGGGAGGGACCATCTGATACTGTTCTTGGCAATGCTGTGAGCATATGATACCCGGAAAGATCTCAGATGGTGTTATTAATGGTGCAACAGGTATGGGATTATGAAACAAAACATGGCTCACTTTATTATCCTATCCCCATGAGTATCGGGATCCTTCACTTTGTTCAGTTTTGAAGCTGGTGAAACTGAGGCACAGAGAAGCCAGTTGACCTACTAATGACTCCCAGCTGACAGGAAGGTCAGCCTGACTTCTCTGCCATGCTCCCTAGGGCAATGGGTGCTATTCAGTCCACTTCTTGTGGTAGGAAGTCCACTTCTTTTCAGTCATGGGGCTTGAACTTTGGGCCTGGGGCAGCTCCCTGAGCTCCTCAGCTCAAAGCTAGCACTCTACCACTTGAGTCACAGCACCACTTCCAGTTTTCTGGTGATATTTTGGGGATAAGAGTCTCACAGGTGTTCCTGCCCGGGCTGGCTATAAACCATGATCTTCATATCTCAGCCTCCATTGTACTTAGGATTATAGGCCTGAGCCACTGACACCTGGCTTAAGTGTAACTCTGACCTTCTTCCTTTCTCTTTCTCTCTTAGGAACTGATTCAATTGGGTGCTGGAGGAGGTGGCCCAGCATCCCCATGTAGTTGGAACCAAGGTGGCCCTCTCATTCAGGAGGTAGTCTGTGGGTCAGGAACTGTCTCACTCAGTCTGTTGTACCAGCTCCATGAGGTAAGTCCCTTTGTGCCCTGGCTACACTGTGACAGTTATCCATTGCCCATCTAGCCTTACTGGACTCAGTACTGTGTCCAATGCTCTTTTCTAGCAAAAATTTCTGGCTAAAATTATGATACATAGTTACAGAATTAAAATGTAATGCCATCTTAAGAAAGTAATTTAGGGTTCTGGGAATGTGGCTTCATGGTATGGTGATTGCGTACCTTGCATGAAACCCTGGGTTCAATTCCTCAGTACCACATAAATTGAAAAGGAAACACTGGAAGTGGTCCTGTGCCTCAAGTAGTGGAGTGTTAGCTTTGAGGAAAAAACCAAAGAGCTGAGGAATAATTCCCAAGCGCTGAGTTTCAGCCCCAGGACTGCCAAAACAACAACAGCAGCAACAACAACAATGAACATTTAGTTAGTAAATGCAAAATAAAGAACCCATACTTGGAATATATAATTCCTCCTTCCCTACTGATACCTGATAATAGTTCCTAATTCATGTACTTTACCTATGTTAGGATACTGTGTTGAAAATATGTTTTGTTCATTAGATCACAGCAATTAATGCCAGTAATGTGCTTAGATGTCAGGTGAAGATTAATTCTGGAAATTCAAAGATTCCAGGCTTTTGAGTGGGGTCACTGCTAATCACAATGAGAAGGGTAGTCTAAGTGAGATTTGGAAACTATTTTGGCCAGTCATTGCTCCAAAAAGGCAGAGACTAATTAACTCCAGATGGAAAGAAAAAATGATAATAACTAATGTATAGCAGAAACCGTTCTAGGGAACCATTCTTGGTTATTGAAGAACTAGTTATCAACTAGGCTTATTCCTCATTGCCTTTAGCATTCAAAATCTCCAAGGCTAGTTCTTAATCTCTGTGTGATAAATGTATCTCCTTCTATGCTGTTCTTTCATACCTGATCTCCTTTGCTTTCTAAAAATCTGTCTTTCTGACTTGGAAAATATTATATTAAGCGAAGTAAACCAGGCCCAAAGAAACATAGGCCCCATGGCTTCCCTTATTTGCAATAGCTAGTATATGTATGAGTCAAGCGGAAAAGTTCAGATAATATGATGTTAGGAAAATAAACCCTTAGATATGTATTTTAATGTTTTTTTCTTTCATGCATGTGTTTCTAACGCATTTATAAGATTATTTCTTTGTTGCTTTGTATGTCCCTCCCCTACAGTATAACCCCTGCTTTCACTATATTTGATGTCAGTATAACTTGTAGAGGAGATGGGGAAAAACAAGTCGTTTAAGGATATAGGTGGACCTGTTGCAACAGTGAGAAGTACAAGTTGTCATGTCAAAAACGAGCTTTACAATGTAGGTGGGGGGGGAGGATTGGGACTGGGGGGGAGGGGGAAGGCTGGGAAGGGATGTGAAGGGTAAACAAAGGAGGAGGCTGCAATGCTTGGTAAGAAATGTACGCATTATCCTGCCCATGTAATTGTAACCCCTCTGTACAGTATGTTCACAAATAAAATAAAATAAATAAAAAAAATAAAAATCTGTCTTTTTTTATTTCTCTATGAACATTTCCTGATACTAAATACAACTACAAAGATGAAAGAGGATGCTAATGTAAGAGTTCCTTAGCTCATGAGTCATTAATGCAACAAAATGGAAAAAGAGGACATATTTATTGCTACCTCAATTATTCTGAAAAGTTGCAATGTCAAATCATTTGGTTCAGATTTTCATTCTTTGTCTACATAGTGCCATTAAGTGCACATAAATGCAAATATGAGCCAGGTGCTGGTGGCTCATGCCTGTAATCCTATCTACTCAGGAGGTTGAGACCAGAGGATTGTAGTTCTAAGCCAGCCTGGTCAGGAAAGTCCATGAAACATTTATCTTCAATTAACCCCAGAAATCTGGAAGTGGTGCTGCAGCTAAAGTGGTAGAGTGCTCAAGTTGTGCTGAAGAGCTGAGAGACAGTGCCCAGGATCAATCAAATCCCCACAACCAACAAAAAAGTGCAAATATAGCTTTAAATTTCCCCCAAAGGAATGATGAAGTCAATAGTAATCTTCCCAAATGATTTAGTAGTACACCTATTTTTGCTAACTTATTTTTTATGGCTTCTTTGCTAAACATATTCTCTTCTTTAAAAATTGTCAAATATTAGCTTTATAATAAACTTCATCTAAAATTTCTTGGTTCAAAAGAGAAGTTCATACAGTTGATGTCGCTTAGCTTTCTTACTGTCTTAGTTCAAAGTCAACCCAGGCAAGAGAGTCTGTCAAACTCTTATGTGTAATTAAACACCAAAAAAGCCAGAAGTGGAGTTTTGGCTCAAGCAGTGGAATATTAGGTTTGGGCCAGGTGGGAAAGAAAGACAACTGTTCAGGGACAGGGGCCAGTCTCTAATTTCAAGTCCCAGAACCAGCACAAACTAAACAAACAAGCACACTAAACAAACCCTGGGTATTTCTTTGGGACTCTCCTTAAAATGGTGGTGTTCCGAGAAGTGGCTGCTTTTGCTGATCATACTCACTAGATCCTGCTTTTTTGGAATCCTTATTGCTATGGAAAACTCAGGACCAGACTAAAGGAATTGATAACTGATTCCCGCAACAAGAGAATCATCTCAGGAGTGAAACATCCATCCATAAGACACTTTAAAACCTCCATATCTTTGCTTCTTTGCAGTAGAACACTTTTAAAACAAACTTACTTCCTTTTGTTCTATGCTGGCCTTCAAATGGCATATTGTGTCCTTTTCTAATATTCTCAACCAGAAGTTTACAGACAAGTTTTATATGAGTAAAAGACACTCAAAAAAGTCAGGGACAGAGTTTCCTTCCAGCCTTGGATTCTTTTCTTGTACAGTAAAAAGGAAAGCAATAGTTAATTTGAACTTTGTAATTTCTCTACGTTCAATTCCTCTCCTGGGATCAGTTTACACTTCCAGTAACAGTTACTTCCACTTACTTCCAGTAACAATCTATGGTGCTGCTCAAAAAAAAAAAGGATGTTTTCTGGTTTCATTGAAATAGCACAAGGACACATTTGTACATGAGGTAACACGTGTTTCAGAGACAACTAAGTAAAGAGAAATGAAATTTAAATTGCTTATAAATACATTATCCATTAGAACATTTTTTCAAACTTCTTATGTGCTCTGTAAATTAAAGTGAATTTTAAATGTGAAGAAGGTTCTCAGATCATTTATTGTAAGTCTATGTGCTGTGCATTAATTTCCCAAGTGTACATGAGTTAACATTAAGAGAAACAATAGCAATTATAGGAGAAAAAGAAGTTCTGTGTTTATGTATGTGTGAAATACAATATAGAGGACTCTACAAATAAGAAAACATTGAAACAATAAAGCCAAGTCCAGTATGTAGATTTATGGGATGATATAGAGAAAGCATTACTCCTAAGTGGAACACGAAGCATGAGGCCACTCCCTTTCTAAATCACGCTTGCTAATCACGTAAATGTGCAAAAAGTAGAATGGAAGAATGATTCTGTTTCCAATTCAAGTCAGATATGGGAGAATAGACTTAACTGGAAAAATGAGTCCATCTTGAGAGAACAGGAATTATACTAGCAATGAACCTGGTGGATAAGATCACATTTCTTTTTCTTTCCATTTCTTATATTCTTTTTGTTGTTTTTGTTGTTGTTCATGGCACTTGAAATGTGGGACAGGGCGCTGTCCCTCTGAAACGCAGCTCAAGGCTAGTGCTCTTCCACTTGAGCCACAGTGCCACTTCCAGTTTTCTGGTAATTATTGGAGAAAAGAGTCTCCAGGACTTTTCTACCCATGCTGGCTTTAAACCCCAATCCCAGATCTCACAACAACTTGGTTTATGATCACATTTCTAACAGTGTACACTCAGGATATGCAAGGTATATGTTCATCTATCTTTATATGAATTCTTGAGTTAAAAATCTGGGCTACAGGTTAGCCTTTACACTCACAAAGTTTGAAGTTTAAAAGTTGATACTCCTGGAAAAATAAAACCTAAGAATGTAAAGGAGTCTGGGAAGTTCAATTTGCATCCATCTTGGACATCTTGAGACACTACCTATAATTAACCAGCCAAAAGCTTGAATACCAGTCACGAGCAAGATTGCTGAATAACAGATTTAGGTTTTTGCATACATACATACAAACATACACATACACACAGAGACACTTATAGGTGCACACAAAAATACACAAATGAAACAACTCTCAGAATATGTGGAATAGTTAGAAAACAATAGAAAATAGGTCCTGAGTAAGACTAGAATCAAGTGATAATTTTTAATATTGGAAAGCCCTCTGGTGAACTTTCCCCCAGAAATTGAGAATATTACATCGGTAGGGACAAGAGATAATAAGAGAGTCAAGCAATCATTATTAACAGGATAGAATCAATGGTGGAATGAATCAGTGAACCCTGCAGGTGCATCTGAAAATGTTCATATCCTGTGTAAAATGTTAAAACATCTTTGAAAATAGTACATAAACAGTCTGAGCAGTCAGTCTGTGGATAAGATCACAGGAGAAGTTAAGAATTGCTAGTCTGTTTCTAGATTAAATAAACAAACTATGGCAGGGCAATGTGATACATGTCTGGAATTCTAGCACTCAGACAGGAGATTAGAGAGTGGAATTACATAACGATAGATTCCCTGGACCAGGTAGAATAATTTTGTCTCAGTAAAACAAACCAAGCAACAAGAAAGGAATACACAGTGGGAAGTTTGGGCTAATTTTGTAATTATGTTTTGAGAAATGAAGATTCCTATTGAATGCATCTCATATATTTCCTCACTTGTGGTTTAAATTCTCTCATCATTACAGAACATTCCTAAATGCAAAATAGCTCATGATTCCCATCCAAAAGTTTGCAAAAGTAAGTAAGCCTCATTGTGTTGGATTCCAAATAAATTTTGAAAGTTTACAAAAGCTTAAGTCTGGAGAAATAGCAAAGTTCGTCTAATGTAGGACTTTGCAGACCTCGTTAAATTAGAATTTCGATTTAAAATATATTTTTTGATTTTGTTTGCAATTTCATATTCTATAGGATACTACAAAATTCTTTTTAAGCAGAGGGATTAATTGAAAAATTCACAAATGATTCTAGCATTCTATTTGCCTAGATACTCTTTAAAGAGAGTTAAAATTAGAACATAGTTAATAGATAATTCCCACATGTGTACCATGTTAATGTGAATAATCTAGACAGAGTTGCCAACAAATGGATGACATTAATTTACACATTTAGAAAAACCAATTTTTTAAGGGTTTGTTTTAATATGGTATGAAGAGAGTAATTGTGTGACATCTTCTTTCTTTTACCTATATATAACACAGGAAGCCATTTCCTTATTTACATGCCTCTGTATACATGGAGAAAAATGCTAGGTTTCGAGTTTGTTTTCTATTTTGTTTTTGTTTGATTGGTTCATCCTAGAGCTTGAACTCTTGGACTGGGCAGTGTCTCTGAGCCTGTTTATACTCAAGGCTTGTGCCCTACCACTTCAACCTCAGTGCCACTTGAGTCTGTCTTTTGTGGAGAAGTTTTTTGGAGATAAGATTCTAAGAAACCTTCCTGCCTGGGTGGACTTTGAACCATAATTTTCCTATCTTAGCATCCTGAATATCTATGATAGTTAAAAAAGTATAAATATAAATAATATTTGCAAGTGTTCTGATCTCAAGAATTCCAGTGGAGGAAAAATGATGCAGCTCAGTTTATTGTGGTGTTCTTTTCAGAACAAGGAGGGCGTCACATTTGCAGAGGTGTAGTATTTTTTCAAAATAGAGATAAGGTATTCATGATGTGAATTAAGGAATTTTAAGGTGCCACTTACAAGTTGGAAACTGTTGGGCTAGGATGACTTTATGGCATAAATCTTGGGAATGATGGTCATAGAAATAATAGCTTACTCTGATAATTGCTTACTCTTGAAGAATTAATTATTACATATGCTTCATAGTTTTATCCTCTACCAGAATGTGGCTATTTTTCTGTTGACTTCTCAATCTGTAACACCCCATTGGAAACTGCATCTATTGCAGAATTGCATAACATGTAAACATGTACTGTTTTGAATTTCTCAGGAATGTTGAGAATTTAAAAATGAGTAGTTATTAGTCATATGAATTTTGAAGAACACATATATTCTGTCCTCTTCACAACTAACTTACTTTTAAAAGTTATGGGTTTCTGTGGCATTAAACTGTTTTCTGTTTTAGAATGAGAAAGTACTAAATTTATTCTTTTTTGAAAAATTTGGCATGCATATTGTGAAAATATTGTCTAGTTGGATAACATTCAAGTTGATGACTCTCTGATAAAGAAAGGGTAATTAATTCAAATTAGATGCCAAATAGTATTAATTTTTAAAATATTACTACATAAAGGATATTATTTACTGTGCCAATACAGTGAAATTATATTTTACGCAGCTTATTTTTTCAATTTTATTATCAAAGTGATGTACAGTGCGGTTACAGTAATTGTAAGGTATTAAATCATAACTTTTCAAACTTGTTAACCCTCCCTCATTTTTCTCACAGTTTTCCTTCACCCCTTCACTCCTCACAAGTTGTAATGTATCTTTCCAACATATTGTCTTGTGAGTATTGCTATTGCATTGGTTTGCCTTTTGTCCTTTGTCTCACCATTATCCTTTTCCTCTTCCCTTCACTAATTAAGGCAAATGTATACACAATACAAAATGAAATACAGCAGGGATAAACCATAGGGGAAAAACCCAAAGAAAACAGAAATCACATAGTTCATCAGAAACAACAACCACAAATGAAAAAAATCTGTTTCCATATCTTGGAATTCGTTTTGCTTAGCATCAGCTAATATGGTTATATATACACATAACAAAGCCACTGGAAAATAATAGCTGCATGGATACTATATCATGAAAACAGCATGTTAACTTTTTGATGGTAAAGGTGGAATTAGGATTGGTGAATTCACGGTTGTGATAAAGGATTTTCAAGAGTTTTAAAGTGATGACAGTTAAATTTTAATTGTTCAAAATTTTTAACAACTTAGCCTATTAAAAAATTTTAAATTTGCTGGAAGAATAGGCTTTCATGCAAAGAAATCCAAAGAGACTTAGTAGAGAGGGAGCATTGTGGATGAAGATGGATCTTTTTCACACTAAACAAACAAACCTGAGAAACCTTGCTGTAAATCCTGTAGGTTCCCTTGGATTTGTCCTTACCCAGGAACTATATTCCCACTGTTTGAAACAAAGTTGTATTGGAATTTAAATTCAAAGTTCTTAAAAAAGTAAGGCATCAAAATTTGTGAATTTACCTTTAATTACCAAACAGTAATTCTCTGAAAAAGATAATTTGAGTCAAAATATTTAGGGAGAAAATGCCCTCCACAATGAAAGACGGTGTTGGGATTACACATTTCTGTTTGTAACACTTTCCACAATGTATTTGGATGTGAAGCAGTGAAACACAGAAAAAAAATCTGATTGGATACTTCATACCAATTATTTCACATTTCTAAGTGGCTCACATAAAATAATATCCTTATTAATATGAGATAGTGAAGACTTCTGTTATTACATATGCCAAAAAGTTCAGAAAAGAATTGAGCAAACGAAAAAGTTAATAAAGAATAGTTTTCTTAGAAGCCTTAGCTAAGCGTATTGTCTACAGCAGTGAAGGGAGGCCGAAACTTTTTGATATAAATTGTGTTAGTATTTTTACTTCCTAAAGTGATTTTACAGAGCCCATTTGGCTCACTACAATGCAAGACATGAAAATAAATTCCACATCCAATGAGGCAACTTGAAGAGTTTTAAAAGACAAATAATGAAGATGTAGCAGTGGTGGAGCCCGTATAGTCCTTCAGCTTCACTAGACTTGAAGCCAAGAAGCTGTGATTAATTGGAACTCCGGCAAGAGCTAAGAGGAGGACATAGAAGTGGGACATAGAAGCATTGTCCTTTTGTAACAGACACTGTCTTCCAAGGTATGGGTGATTTAAATCTATTCTCCTCCATACATCTTGGTGAAGAAATGCAAGACCAAGAGAAAAATAATCTATTGAAATAATTTTGCATAGAATAACTTCACTGTTCCTGATACGGTATGTAAGGAGAATTTTAAGAGAGAAGATAAAAGTGCATTATTTTTTGGTTTCCTCTAAGCATCATGTTAGCAAAATATATCTTTGAGGTTAGACAATTCTGATTGAACCAACAAGTGATGGAGTACTTATTTTTGTGGGCACTTTAGACACAAGAAGTCTTTCAAGGTAAAAGAAAAAAATAAAGCCAAATATTTGTGAGCACATCTTCTTGGACTGGAGACAAAGTTTTACATTAGATTTCTCAGCATTAACATAGATGTTGTTTCATGGCGACCAAATGCAAGAGGGAAGGTTAATGTACTCACTTGGCCAATTAAACAGCATGAAAGAAGAAAATGGCAAATAATATTTAATGAATTACTTTGAACAATTACTTTGACAGAAGAAAGAAGGAAAAATATAATTCAAAATCAATTGACTTCAAAGTATGAAGAAAGAGTAGTGAAGAGAGATTAGAGAAAATATAGAGGATTGTTTTCTCTCCAGTGGAGTAATGGGTTCTTGATCTTGTTTCTTCCATTCTATCCTCACAAGCTACCAAGTGTGTCTCAGAACTGGATTATCCAGTTCAGACAGAAAACTCGTAGAAGAAAGATACTATTTGCAGCAGATGTAGGTGATTTATAACCTTAGACAATCTATTTAATTCTGTTCAAAATTCTCCCCTATTCCAAACTTCCCTCTTTGAACAGCTTTGCTTGCTTTTCCCAAGACTGCCATTCATTAACTGATTAAAATTTTGAGAGGTCATATTCATACTCTCTAGAGATTGCTGTTTGGTTGTGATTTTTTGTGTGTTTTTGTTTCTTTTCGTGTTTTTTAACTGAATTTTAAAAGGTTGTGCAATTGTGTTACAATTAAATATATCCATCTAATTGCCCAATGCTCCTAGATCAGAGTCACTCCTTCCATCATTCTCAACCAATCCTTTCTCCAAGACTTATTTCCAATTTACCACTTCCTTTATCATATGTGTACATTGACTATTCTAGCTTTATTGCCCCTTGTTCATTTTTCATTCATTCTATGTCTTTAGTATATTTCCATTCTGGTTTCAACTTCCTTATAGTCATACGGTTAAACTGTCTATTAATACTTTGAAAGGTTTATATACATTCCATGGACTTTAAATCCTGCATATTCTTGAACTGATGTCAGCTTATATTTCCATAATTCATTCATCGGCAGCAACAATTTGCAAGACTGGAGACGTGAGACACCTAAGCATGATTTTATTCTCATCCATTTGGAAGATTAACCTTTAGTCAAAAAGAAAGTTAAAAAATGGCTTAGAATGTATTCCTAACTATGAATTTTTATAAATGGCTTTGTACAATGGTGTGATTCTTTTATTTTACATGGAATAATATTTTCTACTATCTATAAGTTTTGGAAATAGAAGAAAATTAAAATTTATACCTAGAGAGGAATACTATAGAAATAGAAGACAGATATTAGTTTTGTCATATCTCTGATGAGTACCCATATTCAAGACTTAAAGTCATTTCTTACTATGTTAGACAGAGAGAAAACATAAAATAACATATGATAAGGCAACTATTTGTGACTTTTTAAAATATACCTTATTAAATGATGAAATTTATTAGCTTAAGTTTGGGTTTGATATTTAGGAGGCTGATCTATTTAACACATTTCTGGAAGGCCCTTACTGAAAAACACAAATTTTGGGTGATACTATTTCTACACTTTAATGAATGGTTGAACGTGTTTGGCAATAGTGCTGTGTAAATAATTCAACTCTATTGTAACTTGCTCTCTACACTTGAAAAATTTGTAAGTTACTAAGTATCATCAACTTGTCAAATGTTATTTTGGCGAATGTGATTTTAAAAAGTTTATTTGAAAAGGAATACACTTTCCGGAAATTAAATGTAGATTATCATTGGTTTGAGAGTGACATTTTTATAGGACAGAACCATGTTGTACTGAAGTCCCAGTGTTTTGAAGCACTCCTTAGTGCTTCAAATGTTTCTTTCTGAATTACATTTGACCTCTAAGTAAAGTTTTCCGAGCTTTGGTAGACCAATTATCGATCTATCCTTCCAGGAACTATTTTTTGGCCCACTGATATTGGAATAAAATCTTTCATTAATCATAGGGGAGGGGTATTAAAAATAATCTTATGACACTTTGTGAACTTGTTCACTCATATTGGCTGGTCATCTGTAAGTTGAATGTTTGAATTACAGTACTTTCTCTCAAATTTTCTGCTCATCCTTCATTTTAAGTTGCCTTGCATTTCACAATTGCTTACTGCTAATTCCTGGATCTCAAGGAATTGGGGCCCTGAAACATAGGAAATGAGAAATTGAGATGGGTCTTCAATTACTTTGTGTTGACATGTTGCATGGGCCTGGGTGAGAAGTATTGCCCTTGTTATCTGATGATGCAGGTAACTGGGACCTGGGATCCTAGGACCCATGGGTACTGCAGAAGAATAATATTTTTTAGACATCTTAGCAAAATTTGGGCATAATCAGTAGGAATTTTTCAGAAATATGGAGAAAGACAGTTTGGGACAAGCGAGTTAAATCAATAAACAGAACAGCAGACTAAAATCCATTATAGATTAGCGGAAAACATTGCTTTTTTTACCATGTGGATTCAGAAGACCAAGAACAGTTGGAATGTATCACAAGTTTATACTAAAGACATTGCATTGATACTTTTTATATTCTAATATATATTTTAAACCTAATTATTTATATTCCAATTCTATTTATTGGAATAAATAAATATCAATTTATTTGTCAAATTATCAACTAATTCCAGTAAGTTTCACTGTGTGAAATATAAGATCAGCACATATAAATATAAAATATATAACTATATATAATATAATTAAAAGGCACACGTTTTGCATTGTTCTGTTGTAGTGACTGTATCAAAAGCAACTCTGTTTTAAAGTATTATTCCATTATCTCTACCTCAGTGTTTGATATAGTTAGACCTAAAGCTTTACCCTTTGTAGATTTACAGCATGGAGGCAAGAGGAAACACTGTGATTAAAACATTATGAATTTAATGCCTAATAACGAGGAGAAACACATGGACTTCTCCTGTGACTATGAAAATATTTGGTGATAAAAAGGCAGTAGTGTAAGTTCCTGCCCAGTTGGATGGTAGATAGGCCAGGACATTAAGTAATCATGCATACTAACAATTTTTTCACCTTCTTGGCTTTAGCTACTTTTGAAATGGAAGATATAATAAACAATTATAATTTGATAAAATACCTTCTAGTCTGAACAGCTCTGTTTGAACTGTTCAGCTCTCTATGATCCCTTGTAACCAAGATGAGTTTTGTTCCAGTAAGACAATCTATGCTGTCAGTGTAAGATATTCTGGTTGGTCTGTTCCCACATGGAAGAAGGGTAAAGGCTCAGGTAGACATTTGTGCCAGTAACACCTCATTTGGGAAAATGTCAGCTGAAGAAGTTTAGAAGTAGCTCTTAAGCAACGCTTACTTTGAATCCATTAGGTCCACAAAGCTAATTCAGTTGGATAAATAAGTACTTGAAAAAGCCATCACCTTTGGACCTATCTATAAATAATTGAGAGTACGATAAAATTCCAAATAAAAAGACTTAAGATAGTCATTGACAAAAAAAATTTGCAAATGTGAGCAATCGACTGATCAATATAATTTTTTCCACTATTCACAGAATTTTAGAGAAATAAGATCGATAGCATTGTTAGGAGCAATAAGGTTTCCTTTTTACAGGTAGGCACCCATAGATATAAGCCTGTATAAAGATTGCATCATTAACTACTTAAATTTAGAGGATACTACATGCTTCAGCAGTACGTATACTCAAATTATACTACAGAGGTTAACATGGCACTTGCACAAGGATAATATGAAAATTTGAGAAGTATTCCATATTTTTCACTCTTCAGATGCAAGAAATGAAAAACAGTTATTAAAAAGTTGATTACAAAATTACAAGTGTAACAATACAAGTAATTCATATAATTCAATTTAGTTTGATATCAGTGTATTAAATCTTCACCTCAGAAAAGCTTTTACATACCATAAACTTTACAAAACTTTTCAAATTAGACAACATTGTCATTTTATCCCAAAGAAAAATAATATTAAGACCTAGAAAAAAAAAAGGAATCAAACTGTTTCTATATGGAATGCAATCGGAAAGGACACATTAATGACCCTATATATTATAAAATAATGTAGAATTCAAAGTATATCTAGGAGACAATAAAATAAATTATGAACATTATGCAAACATAGAATATAGAATATTTTAAAATATATTTTTTCAGACAAGCACCAGAAATCTTGTAGTTCCTGTACTACTCATTTCAACAGGTAAGTTAAAATTATTTCTGATTAAAAAATTACAAACACTGAAGAAATCATTATACATGAATACAAAAACTATTGAATACTTTTTGACATCCAATGCAGGCAATTCGCTTGGAAGAATTCCGCAGAATCCATGAATTTTTACAGTAAAATATTGGTGTTGCCGGGCACTGGTGGCTCATGCCTATAATCCTAGCTACACAGGAGACTGAGATCTGAGGATCATGGTTCAAAGCCAGCCTGAGAAGGAAAGTCTATGGTACTCTAATCTCCAATAAACCACTAGAAAACTGGAAGTGGAGGTCTGGCTCAAGTGGTAGAGTCCTCACCTTGAGTTGAAGAGCACAGGGATACCTCCCAGGCCCAGAGTTCAAGCCCCATGACCGACCAAAAAGAAAAAGATATTCCTCATATTTGGATTGTGAAAATATTTTGTAGGGACACAAAAGATGGACTCGCATTTTTGAAATTTAAGAAACTTAACCAGACCATTAGTATTTAGGTGAACAATTTGTACAGCCTTCCACAACTTCATAGACGTAGTGATACATAGTTATCCTTTTGGCAATATCAAATGCAGTTTCTTCTATGTTGTTCTTCAGGCCTGGTTGTATATAATGGTTCAACAGAAGGAGATCCAGCGTATCTTTTCCATCTCAATTCTCAGCAGCAAGATATAAGGGGGTCAAGAGGCCTTTAGTTTGGGCATTGGTATCTGTATCGTGATGAAATAAGAAAGAAACCATTCTGGTATTATTCCACGTATATGCACTGTGCAGGGGTGTTCAGTCATCTACAGTTATTGCATGTGCCACTTGAGACACCAACTCACTGACAATGTCCACTGTAGGCTTCTCGATGAAGTGGCGTATACTCATCGTCATCCCTACTATTCACATGAGTGGCCTTTTGGGAAAGAAGTCTCCGCACTGTAGTAAGCTGAATATTTTTGGCAGCCCAATGAAGAAATTTGCTGGGATCCTTCTCCATTGCATTTGCAATTGATACCATTCCTTACTTTTTCATCTTTTTCCTCATATTCCTAAGAATTGCCTAACCAGATACTTTGAGTGCCCGTGGGAATGAGGTGTCCATGTATT
Organism: Dipodomys spectabilis; assembly: GCF_019054845.1. Lineage (NCBI taxonomy): Eukaryota > Metazoa > Chordata > Mammalia > Rodentia > Heteromyidae > Dipodomys > Dipodomys spectabilis. The sequence goes on from NW_024871102.1 coordinate 481,065, forward strand.
TCCTAATAGTTCACATTGGTTTTACTGGTCAGAAATATCCGGTGAATTTTCTGCATCTGTTTATTCACCATGATTTATTTTCTATTTTTCCGATTTTCCAATTCGAAATTATTCTAATTGGAGAGTAAGGAATTGATGGAGAGCAGAGGAAAGATGTTCCTCTGTATTCAAATGTACACACTGAAAATGAGAACCAGTGATGTCTTCATGTGCAGCTTATTCTAAGAATGAGAAAATAGGAAATAATGCCTTCTATATAAATGATTTCGAAAATGGCAGAGCAAAAAATGAAATGATGCAACCAAAAATATAAAAGCAAAACAAATTAGGATAATTATGGGCAATCATATTATCTATGATAACCTAGAAAAGGAGAGAGAAAGAGACAGATGTGCAATGACCTAGCTAGCCACAAAATCCATGCCTCTGATCAATTTATAGAGCAAACAAAATTTTAATTTTTAAAAAAGATGGAAATAGAATTTATGTATTTACTTGAAATTAGTAAATACATTTTTAGAAGCCTACATAAAGAGACATACCTTTGACCAAATTACAGACAATAGACTAATTCCTTGATAATTCTAGTAACAGATCTGACTGAAATCAGTTAAATCATACTTTTGCTGCACAATGAAGGAGTAAGAAGGTAGTAAAGCAGCTAGAGAAGGCAGGGAGATTGTATCTGTGACAAAACTTTGTGGAAATTGATATTGAGGATTTCTTCCTGGTGATCCACTTGCACTGGAAGCATGATTCTGAACTATTGTTGGCTGATACTGAACTATTGATTTGATCATTATATTCTACAAGAAGAAAAATGAGAATTGATAGTTAAGGACTACTAATACATTTTGACCTTCTCACTAAGCACTTTCAATCATCAAAATCACATGAAGACAATAGACAGGCCTCCTTTTTAGATGAAAGGAAGTGTCTTTAAAAAAACAAGGAATGTATGTAGTCATGCAAAGGACTTCTATTTTACCAATGCCTCATACATTTTTCTAATGTTGGGTACCAATAAATAATGGATCTATTAGAAAGCTCTTAAGGCTCATATGTTCAATAGTGAATTCTCTTACACTATATCATGGTATTTTTTGTGTATGGTCTTAAGAATAAATTTACATTACTAACTTGAATTTCTGACAGGACAGTATCATCACTGTACATCTTGCTTCTATACTCTCATTTTTAAATTACTATCTAAGTATGTGCATTAGATAACTCTAGAGGAAAAAGTAGAAGCCACACTGATGGCTTATGTCTTTAGTAGTAGTTAAGCAGAAAGATGAAATCTGAGGATTGTGGTTTGAAAGCCGACCAAGAAAAAAAAAAGTCCATTAGATTCTGATTTGAAAGTAACCAGCAAATGGAGCTGTGGTACAAGCAGTAAAATGCTAGCCTTGAGAAAACTGAAACAAAAAATAAATTCTGGGACAAAGCCAGGCCCTGAGTTCAAGCCCTAGTATTAGCACCAAACAAATGAATTAATTAATAAGGTAATTAATTAATTAAAAATAAATGAAGTGGTCACATGTAGAGAGGCAGGTAAAATGTAACATGCGTGGTGATGGTTTATGTATTATTTTGTAATAAGGCATATTATCATTTGTCCTAATCACTAATAATTTATTTGAATTTTTTTTGTACAATAAACCCTGAATTTAGCATGCATGTATATGTGTGTGTACATGTGTGAACATGTGTGTATGTGTATATGTGTGCGTGTGCTGTTGCAATGTTGCTTGCCAATGTGGACAGGGTGAGGCTGCAAAGAGCTAACTGTGTTGCAATGTTTTATTTATCAGTGTTCTGTCATGTCATTTCAGTGAAACCACCCTTCTGTAAATTTTATTTGTCTAATAATAATGCCATCATAATTAAAGCATTTACAACATTAAGTTAGATAAAGAGACTGTTTCAGCTCTTACTGTATGTTAGGTAAGAAGATACAGACATAATTAGGTAGTAAGTTATTGCTGTAAGATGATTGTCAGTACAAAATAGGTATTTGACCTCTTAAATTGGTTATATTTGTAAGATACACTTATGGAGTGATTTGGACTGACTTGACCAAACAGGTATTTCTCTCTGGTTATTCCTGTGAAACACAAGTTGGATAAACTCCGGATTTCTGTTGAAAATAACTTTCTTTGCAAGATCATATCTATTCTCACTAAGAGAAAATCAAACCCATATTACGTTTGAATATCCCATCTTATTGACTGAAAATAAGTATTGTGGATATGCTTGTTAGATATTCCTTTCAAAAACGAACAAACAAAAAGCATGTGTCATGTCTAGATTGTGGATGCGTTTGAAGGTGTTTTGTATATGCACAGGGATCTTTACTAATTGCTCTTTTGTGGGAGTAACTACGGCAACTAACAAATAAGGCTTTTTGAATATCTTTTCCAGTATACATAACATCCCAGAGCAAGTCTTACAATTTCATAAAATCTTTTGAATATTTTAGTATTATTTCAGTACATTGACTATAGTGCTAAAATTTCTGAAATAAATATTGTTAAGATCTGAAAATGTAAGTGGATATATAGGCTTTTTATGTGTCATTTTATGAAAACACAGTTTTTATGAAAGTAAATGGAATAGAATAAAAGAATGTAAGTGAATTGGGTAAGCTAATTATTAGTATAACTTTGTTTTCTATTAACAGTCCATTGAATGTACATGATGCAGTAAAATTATTTCCTTTGTGCCTCTAAACTTCAGTTAGTTTTAGAATCTTTATAGTTATGAGTGAACTTTTAGTATAAATAATGTTCTTTTAAAATGATTAGGAATAACCTTGTGTTTTGTGTCCTACTCCCAAGAACATGAGTTATTTTTAAGTGTTAATAGTTTATCATTATCATTATCATAGGGAATCATTATTATCATAGGGAATTAAAAGTGCAGTAGTATTGATGTCTTTTTAAACCAATTGTATTCACAAGTTGAAGAGTCTTTAATTCATACTTAGGTCTTGGTGTCTATGATTTTTTTTTTTTTTTTGTCGGTCGTGGGGCTTGAACTCTGGGCCTGGGCGCTGTCCCTCAGCTCTTCAGCTCAAGGCGAGTGCTCTACCACTTGAGCTAGAGCGCCACTTCCGTTGGTGTCTAGGATTTTTAATCGCTCGTTCCTAACATTAGTGATAATTCAGACTGCATTTTTGGGTATATGAAAGGTCAAATATTTATCTGGGGTCAAAAGTGATTTTTATATCACTTTCTTTAATAACATTTTAAAGTAGTACATTTCTCTCAAAATGTTGGGTATGAAAAGCAATCAAAATACTTCTAATGGTCAACAATTTAGGTGAGCTACAGTGTGGAAATGATTGCTCCAAAAGACCTGCAGTCTGTTTCCATCAGGAATTGGGCAGGTCATTCTTTCAGTAAGACTGTGTTAACCAGAGATGGGGTCCCCAGGCAGTGCAGTGTTGAGTGAAGGGATAAAATATGATTTCTACTATTTTGAGGTAGAAATCAAGAATGTTATAGTTTAGTAGTTCCTTTCTGCAGGGAGGTATCAATTGATTATGAACTTGGAGTTTTTATATTACAGTTACTTATTTTCTTTTTGTTGTTGTTGTTGGTCATGGGGCTTGAACTCTGGGCTCGTGTGCTGTCCCTGCGCTCTTCCACTCAAAGCGATCGCTCTACCACTTGGACCACAGTGCCATTTCCAGTTTACTAGTGGTTTATTAGAGATAAGAGTCTCACCGTCTGTCCTGCCAGAGCTGGCTTTGAATCACAATCCTCAGATCTCAGCCTCCTGAGTAGCTAACATTATAGGCGTGAGCCACGGGTGTCCGGCTTAGTTACCTCTTTTCTAACAAAGATAAAGTGAAATATTATTAAGTGTGCACAATAAGTTGGGAAATTTTACTAGAGTTAGTAGACTGAGTGATGGTATTTAGTTATAAAATAGAATGAGGTTATTTGATATGGTGGGAATGGAACGCAGGCTAACACTTACCATGTGTGCAATATTGTACTAGTAATTCCAACTCTGAAGACTTAAATAACATAATCTTAGAATTAAAAATAGAGGTAGTTCCACTTTATGGGATTATTGTTAGGATTAAATTAGATACCAAAGGAAAAATATTTGGAAAAACAATCAGAGTTTGATACTTTCTACCTGTTATTTTATCATGTGATATATTCTAATATTTTTACTGTGATTTTTATATTGTGTCTATTTAGGATATGCAAAGTGATGTATTGAAATTCATTGCGTTGTTCAATTTTCTGTCAGTGAGAAGAAAATACCTGCAAAGACAATTTCTGAGAAGGAAATTATCATATTGACTCATGGTTTAAGATCAGATGTCTCCATTTTTTAAATTATATTTTTATTAAATAGTTGCATGAAGGGTTTTCCATTCAACGAATCAGTTTATAAGTACAATGGATCTTTACATAACTTTCTCACATCCTTCCAAACCTCACCCCACTTTCATTTTTTCTAGTTTCATGCTATCTGCATTGAATATTATAGCTTCACTCTCTACTTCCATAAGTCTCTTTATTTCTTCCATTTGTCTTCCCCTCACATTTTCCAAGTGATTGTTTCCTGGTATTCATTTTGTTGGATTAAAAGTTCAATTTTATAAGAAATTACACCTTTTAAATACTCCTCTGCAAATAGCATGCTTTGATTAATACTGTTGTTTAACTTGCATAAAATTCTGGCTTCCAAATACGCATCCTTTGTATGTCTGGCTCTGACTTCTTTTACTTAACATAATTTTATATCTATCCATTTCTTTGCAAATGCTGTAACAGTCTTTATAATGTATGGGTGCAATCCAATTGTGTATATGAGCAACACTTTCTCCAACCATCCCTCCGATAAAGGGCATCTGGGCTCCATAAGTTCTCGACGGTGGATTTTAGTTCTTGAACTAAGACTCAGAGATATCACCCAGACTCTTAGTTCAAGAACTAAAATCCACCCCCAAAAAGTATTTAATTTACACCCGTGTAAGTAAAGTATTTCCTTCACCCCAATACACATCCATGCTCATTTGCAAGGTAACTCTGTTATGTCTGGAGTAGCACATAATATTATTACTTAAGTAGAAAACATTGCAATGTGGGTAAACTCTATCTCTCTCATGAATTTTTCTCCACTCAAATATTCAAATCTTGCAATTATTCCCATTATTTAAAGTCATAGCTTTTTTTCTTTAATACCCATAATATTAGAGTTTGAATTGAGTGTCTTGTGTCTCCTAAATGGATGTTCTTACCACTTTGGCATGCCCCCAGCCCTAAAGTATCCTGATTACCTTTCAGATAGAATCTGGCTTCCTACTTGTGTATGATAGTGGGCTCAATCTACTTCATGTTATTCTTCCTGGAATTTAGAATAACAGGTGCCTGGCATTGTGAACAGTTCTTTCTGTCCAGTCTGAGCTTTAACCACTATCCTCACAACAGTAGACTCCCATGTAGTCAGGATTTTCATAAGCTTATCATAGCTATTTTTTAAAAATCTTTGCATTTCCTGCAGGTTCTTGAGTAGTGAGTTAATTTGTGTTTTCATGGGTTGTTTTGTTTCTTTTGAATGTATGTGTTGAGTTGTTCCTCATTTTTCCTTTCGTTTGTTTCACTCAAGTTCTTACCAATAGTGCTGAGAAACCAATTTTTCTTTCTCAAGATAGTCAGGGTGAACATTATTTATTCCAATACAATTCCAGTAATATTTAAACACCTTCAGGAATTTCAAGAAGATGGCAGAGGAGAACCTGGTGGCTAAACAAGCTCTCACATAGAAAGCAATTCTAGTGTTCCAGTGAACACCCCTAGGCACTCCAAGTCTGCCATCACAGTACAGAGAGTTTGGCCAGAGAAGGAAAATACAGGTAAGGTGACAGATCTGAACATTTTCCAGCAGTCATGGCTGTGGTGGCTGTGGCGGCTGTGGTGGCATGCATAGCCACCATACCTACAAGCCAGAGAGTCTGGGACAAATGTGCCAGATGCAGCGGGCAAGCAGATTTTACTCAACACCAGCAAGACCTGACAAGTAGCAGATATCTTCATCTGGCAGATAGCACACCAGAGGCTACCCAGGAACCAACACTCCAGCGTGAGTACAAAACTGACATCCTCACTCCTTCTCAAAGGGAGCAGAGGAGGGCAGGCCACCCCTTCCCCCAACACCGGAGATATCCATCTTTGATACAGACAAAGGCCTGGCTAAGCAGCTAGCTCCAACTCAGTCCTTTGATGAAAACAAAAGAGTCATTTAGCTAGTCACAAATACCTACCCTGAGCTGCCATTCTCAACTCCATCCATGGGAAAGTCACCACAACCAGGCAGAGAAAGCTACACCCCCGAAAGAGTGGCTTTCTTCACTGGGTAAACAGAGCCAGAGGCTGCCCCTCCCTACAACAGCCCTGACAATCAATTGAAACTCAGTAAACATAAACCCTGAGAATGGCTCCAGGCTGGGCTCTGTGAATGTCTCAGAAGCTAGACCCTCAGGGAAAAGCTACTGTTTGCTGAAAGGCCTCAACTTTACCCAGAACCCAGCCTTATCATAGCAACTCCAAACTAGAGGAAACAACCATTTCCCTCTTTTGTGATACTCAAAGCAGATCTCCCTCCCACTGAACTAGCCTGGGAGGAGCAACACAAACTTCTGGGTAAACCAACAGATATTTTTTCTGCCTGCCCAAACAAACTAACTTAAGAAACCAATCTAGCCACAGAAAACCAAACACCACAAGAAAACCAGAGATTCCACAAAGACACTGGTTACTGTCACAAGGGAGATACAGGATCTTCCCATCAACCCCCCAAAAACAAAACCAAAGAAGTCTTTTTTGTGTATCTTTTCTAAATTTTTCCTTTTACTTATAAAAAATTGTTTTTATTAATCGTTTTTTCCTCCTCTTATAACTTTTACTTTAGGTATATATATGTATGTGTGTGTGTGTGCGTGTGTGTGTGTGCTTTTTAAAAAAAATCTCTACTGACCTTTGGTCTTTTTTATTCTTCCTTTTTCTCATTCGTTTTACTTTTTCATCTTTTGTTCTTTTTGCATGAATTATTTGTTGTTCTGCTCACCTCATATATACCTGTCATTGATTATAAGACCTTATCCCCCAATTGTGTACATAGTTAATCCAAAAATGTATTACTCATTTCAAAACCTCTTAGGATTAAATTCCATAATAGCAGTAATATCTATTTATACCTATACAATATTTGAAGTATTTTTATTTTTTAGTTTTTCAGGTCTCCTTTGTATCCCTCCCTTCCTCTCATCCTATCCCCGTTCATCTCTCAATATTACTTCTTTAAATTTTCATTACTTTTAAGAGTTTCACTTTTTAAATTTAAATATTTGTCTTTCCATTTTTTTCTTGTCTCTTTTTTCAATTTTTTTCTTCTCTCTCTCCTATCATTCTTTCCATTCCATTTCCCTCTGTGAGATTAGGACTTGGTTAATTTCATTCTCCTTTTACCTTTCCATATCCCTCTAACCTTATTTTTCCCCAGCATTCTCCCTAAACATAATAATTCCTGGTGTGTCAAATTCTTCTTTGCTATTCTTAGCCCATTAATACATAGTTGTTTAATGTTGAATAGACTGTATCTGTTGAACTAGATTGTATCTACAGACTTTTGGCTATGCAGTTACAGGACTTTGGTTGATGCTTTCCTTAAAATGGTGGTCTCGAACAAAACTGGCAATACTTTCATCCCAAATGGGCAGAACAAGCCAGAAAAACACATGGAAAATGGCAAGTCCAGGTATCTCAATTCCCACTCAAGATAATGAGGTGACAGAACAGATAATGAATAATCCAGAGAGTTCTCAAAAAGCTCTACAAATACTACTGTTAAACATGGTGAATGAAAAGATTGAAACCCTGCAAAGGACTCAGTGTGAGCGTGATAGGGAGAGAGAGGAGGCAAACCAAAGATCAAAACAGGAAACTCATGGGATTGAGGAAGCTACTCAAAGATTGATACTGGAATTGCATGAGCAGGTTGAGAACACTCAAAGAGAAATAAAGGAATTCGTGAGCAGGCTGAGATCAGCCAAAGTGAACTACAGAAGTTGCATGAATGTGAGAAATCTAATCAAAGAGTAATACAAGAATTGCAAGAGAGGGATGAGAATAGACAAAGGTCAATAGAGACATTAAGGGAATCCATAAAGAGACACTTGAAAGGAATCAGGGAGACCACAAAGGGAATGCTGAATGGAGCCCAACAGAAGGAATCGGAGTCCAAGGAAACCATAACGAATCAACTAAGTGATTTGAGAATAAACACTGAACACCAAATGAAGGAAGTAAAGAATTTCATACAAGATCTAAAACAAAGCTCCAACAAAGAATTTGAAGCCATAAAAGCTGACCAATTAGAAGGAAAAGAAATGAAAAATAAAGTAGAAAGTCATGACAGTAGGTTAGACCATGCAGAAGATTGAATCTCCGGCATTAAAGAGAGCCTAGGTATTATAGAGAAAGAACATACAACTATCCAAGACAAATTCAAGAAATAAGATAGATCTATTCAACACTTAGAAGACACCATCAGAAGGCCTTATATAAGGGAAAGGTGTGTAGAGGAGCACATAGAGACAGAAGTTAATGGTCTAGAAAATTTGTTTAACAGGATCCCAGCAGAGAACTTCCCAACACGCAAAAAGATAGGCATATTCAGATACAAGAAGCTTTTAGAACTCCACATAGACGAGACAATAACAGGACAGCCCATCGTCACATTATAAACCACACAGGATCAATTCAGACCAAGGAAAAGATCCTTAAAGCTGTCAAGGAGAAAAGATCAGACACTTATAAAGGAAAACCAATTAGAACCACCTCAAATTTCTCAACAGAGACAATTAAAGCAAGAAGAGCATGGAATGATGTATGTCATGCCCTAAAAACAAACAACTATCAACCAAGAATAGTTTACCCAGCTAAACACTCCTTCATAATGGAAGGTCAAATAAAAATCTTCCATAGGAAAGAAAAACAAACAATATATCTCCACCAAATCAGCTCTACAAAAGATACTTAAAGATGTCCTACATAGAGAAAACCAACAAGACCACAATAAAGGTCAAGAAACCACACCCAAACAGAATCGAAGAACCATAGGAAGAACCCAGTAGGCGTAGCCCCCAGAAGTTGGATAAAATGGCAGGAACATGCAAATACGTCTCAGTCCTATCTCTCAATATTAACGGATGTAACTCTCCAATTAAGAGACATAGACTCTCTAGTTGGTTTAAAATGCAAGATTCTTCTATCTGCTACCTTCAGGAATCACATCTTGCCCATAAAAAACAAAAACATTTTGAAAGTGAAAGGCTGGAACAAAATCTACCAAGCAAACGGCCCCCATAAACAGACAGGAGTTGCAATCCTAATATCAGATAAAATAGACTTCAAATTAAAATTATTGAGAAGAGATAAAGAAGGTTACTACATACTAATTAAGGGATCAATCCTTCAGGAGGATATTAAAATTCTAAATATTTCCCAAACAATAGTGTACCCAAATTTATCCAAGAAATACTACTTTAAATCTTACATAGATCCAAAGACATTAATTGTTGCGTACATTAACACACCACTATCCCCACTTAATAGATCAAATCTGCAAAAACTCAACAGAGAAACCGCCGATCTAAACAAGTGCATACATCAACTGATTTAGCAAACATCTAGCGAATATTCATCCAGCAGCATCAGAGTACACTTTTTACTCAGCAGCACATGGAACATTTTCCAAAATACACCACATTTTAGGTCACAAATCAAACTTGTCAAAATTCAGAAACATTGAATTCATATCTTGCATTCCCTCAGACCAAAAGGGAATATAATTAGAACTCAACACAAAAAACCACCAAAGAAAATTCAGTAACACACGGAGGCTGAAAAACACACTGTTGAAACACCAGTAGGTCATAGGAGAGCTTAGAAACGAAGATCAAATGTTCATGATATTCAACAAAAATTAGCACAGAGATTATCTGCTCCTCTGGGACACAGCAAAGGCACGATTCAGAGGCAAGTTTATAGCTCTGATTTCCTACATCAACACATTGGAGAGATCTAAAACCAACAATTGATGAGATCTGACACTCCTTGAAAAAGAGCATCAAGATAAACCCAATCCAGTTGATGGAAAGAAATAATTAAAATTCAATCAGAATTAAATGAATTAGAATCCAAAAAAAAAACCATAGGAGGAATCAACAAAATGAGAAGTTTCTTTGAAAAAAATTAACAAAATTGACAGTCCCTTAAAAAATCTTATCAGAAAAAGAAGAGAACAGACCCAAATAAATAAATTCAGTGATGAGAATGGCAACATCATTACAGAAACAACGAAGATTCAGAACATTATAAAGGAATACTGCTCAAAACTTTATGCTAATATGTTTGAGAACTTGGCAGAAATGGACGTTTTCCTGGCAAATACTGACATGCCGAAACTAAACCATGATGAGTTAAACCATTTTAACAGGCCCATATCAAGCAGTGAAATAGAAACAGCAATAAGAGACCTCCCATCTAAGAAAAGCCCAGGAACAGATGGTTTTACAGCAGAATTCTACAAGGTCTTCAAAGCAGAGCTCACATCAATACTCCTCCAACTCTTCAATGAAATTGAAAGAGAAAGTTGACTACCGAACACTTTCTATGAAGCCATCATAACCCTTATCCCAAAACCCTCATCAAAGAAAGAGCACTATAGACCCATTTCTTTGATGAACATTGATGCAAAGCCTCTCAACAAAATTTTGGCTAATCGACTTCAACAATTCATCCAAAACATCATACACCATGAGAAAACAGGATTCATTTCAGGGATGGAAAGATGCTTCAATATATGCAAATAAATTAACATTATTCATCACATCAACAAGAACCACATGATTATCTCAATAGACGCAGAAAAAAGCCTTTGGTAAGATCCAACACCCCTTTATGGTGAAGGTCCTGGAAAAATTAGGAATCCATGGAACATTCCTCAATACAATAAAGGCTGTGTATGACAAAACTACATTAAGCATTATACTCAATGGTGAAACACTAAAGCTTTTTCCTCTAAACTCAAGAACGAGACAAGGATGCCCACTCTCTCTAATGTTCTTCAATCTAGTATTAGAATGCCTATCTACAGCAATAAGACAAGATGCAAACATAAAGGGAATCCCAACAGGGAAAGGAGAAGTAAAACTCTCCCTCTTTGCAGATGACATGATCTTGTATTTAAAGACTCCGCTCCCAAGTTACTCAACATGACTCAGAACTTTGGCAAAGTAGCAGGGCTTTTCTGTATGCCAACAATGAGAAAATTGTGGCTGAAATTAGGAAAGCAACTCCATTCGTAATAACTCCACAAAAAATAAAATACCTAGGAATTAACTTAACCAAAGGAGTGAAGGACCTCTATGATGAAAACTTTAAATACCTGAAAAAGGAAATCAAAACAGACTTAGAAAGCGGCAAAAACTCCCATGTTCCTAGATTGGAAAGATCAACATCGTGAAAATGGCAATACTTCCCAACGCTATCTACAAAGTGAATGTGATACCTATCAATATTCCAACCTCATTCTTCAAGGAAATAGAAAAGGCAATCCAAAATTTCATATGGGACAATAAAAGACCCCGAATAGCAAAAACGATCCTTAACAGAAAGAAAAGTGCTGGAGGAAAATCAATACCAAATTTTAAACTCTTCTACAAAGCCATAGTAATCAAAACAGCTTGGTACTGGACAAGAACAGACCTCAGGACCAATGGAATAGAATTGAAAACCCATAAATGAACCTAAAGACCTAAAGCCATCTAATCTTTGATAAGGGAGATAAAAAAATAAAATGGAAGAAAGACAGCCTCTTCAGTAAATGGTGGTCTCAAAATTGGTTAACTACTTGTAGAAAACTAAAGCTAGATCCTTATATATCACCCTGTACCAGGTTAAACTCCAAATGGATCAAAGACCTCAGAGTCATGAAGACATTCTGAAAACATTACTGGATGGAATAGGAGAAACCATAGATCTCATTGGCACAGGCTAAAACTTTCTTAATAGAGACCCAGAAACACAACAAATCAAAGAAAGGTTGGACAAATGGAATTGCAGAGCTTCTGCATGGCAAAGGACATAGCTAGCAAGATCCATAGAAAGCCAACGAATTAGGAGAAGATCTTCACTAGCCATACAATGGAAAAGGGTCTCATATCTAAAATATATCTGGAACTCCAAAAATTTAAATCCCCCAACAACAAATCCTAAAAGAAACAACTACCCAATAAATAAGTGGGCTAAAGATTAAAGAGAAACTTCTCTGAAGAGGAAATAAAGAAGGTCAATAGAAACATGAAGAAATGCTCAAGCTCCCTAGCCATAAAAAATGCAAATAAAAAAAAAACATTAAGATACCACCTCACCCCATTTAGAATGGCAAAAATCAAGAACTCTAATAACAACAGATGCTGGAGGGGATGTGGACAGAAGGGAACCTTATTTCATTGTTGGTGGTAGTGTAAACTTGTTCAATCACTTTGGAAAGTGGTATGGAGTTTACTCAAAAGACTTCACATCGAGCTCTCCTATGACCCAGCAATCCCACTTTTGGGCATTTACCCAAATGATCACAAAGAAGACCACACTAAAGCTCCCAGCACAACTATGTTTATGGCAACATTATTTACTATAGCTAAGCTTGGAACCAACCCAGATGCCCCTCAGTAGATGAATGGATCAAGAAATTGTGGCATATATACACAATGGAATTCTTTGCCTCCATCAGAAAGAATGACATTGCACCATTGTTAGGAAAATGAAAGTCGTGGAAAAAATTATATTAAGTGAAGTAAGCCAGTCCCAAATACACATAGGCCCCATGGTTTCCCTTATTGGTAATAAATAGTATATGTCTGAACCAAGCAGAAAATGTAAGATTCGTTGATGTTAGGTGAAATGTACTCCAAGATAAGTATTCAAATATTTTTTTCTTTCATGTGATTGTTTCTAACATATTTATAAGATGAATTTTTGTTGCTTTGTATGTCCCTCCCCTGTGATATAGCTCCTGTTTTCTCTGTATTTTATGTTGGTATAATTTGTGGAGAGGAAGGGAAAAAACAAATCGTTTAAAAAAGGATAGAGTTGGACCCACTGTAACAATGAGATGTACAAGATGTTATGTCAAAAAATGAACTTTAAAACTTTGGCATGGTGGGGTATAACGGGGGGTGGGGGGCAGGAGGGTTGAGATGGAAAGGGATAGGAAGGGGCAACAAAGGAGGAGGCAACAATGCTTGATAAGAAATGTACTCATTATCTTGCCCATGTAATTGTAAATCCTCTGTATGGTATTTTCAGAATAATAATTTAAAAAACCTTCATACCTATTAATGGTATAGGAATTCTCTGTGCTTAGAAGGGTCTTTTTATTTTCTCAGCCATCTTTGGCATGCACAGACAGATAATGGATTATATGAAGATAATAAATTTCCAAATGCTTGCCAGGAGGATTAAAACCTATAGTTAATTTTTTTTCCAAAGGCTTCCCTTTTCACGAAAGAAATATGCTGCTTGATTCAGGATTTCACAAAATTATAATTCAAGGAAGATCTTAAATAATCATCTAACATTACAGAGTTGAGGGAGATGAATTGATCTCCTGAATAATTTACTTTTGGGTCAAATAAAAGCAGGATGGCAAAAAGAGAGTAGACTTTAGAGAAACATGATGAGATGTATGTAAATAGGTGCTTAGCTGATTTTGTTAATTTGTGAACTAATATAGAGAAATAAAGTAGTGTAAGGTAAAAAAAATAAAGAACTCTGCATTGAAATACTCATTTGTATGTGTGTGCACACACGTGCCTGTACACACACGTGCATGTTCATGTGCTCATGCATGCATTCATCATTCCTCCTGTAAGCAACTGTGCCCAAGGATAGGGGTCTACCACTTGAGCCACTGCTGCACTTCTGGATTTTGGAGATAATCACATGATTTTTCATGATTGGACTGGCTTTGAACAGTGGTCTTCAGACCTTGGCCTCCTGAGTAGCTAGCTAAGCTTATTCACCCTATGAGTAGCTAGTTAAAATTCTGTCTGCCCTCTTTGCTTCACTGCTTTTATTCTTTTCCGGAGGTAATCACAAGCCTGTCATATATATGTCTAATTGCTTTACAAATACTGTTACTGCTTGGCACCAGGGGCTCCAATCTGTCCTCTTAACTACTTAGGAGGCTTGAGAACAGAAACCAGGACAAATTTTAGTGGACTTTCTTCTCAATCTATAATTGGGTGCATTGGATCATTTCCACCATCCTTCACTATCTAGAGACTAAGATTGGAAGGACTGCAGGATCCAGGAAGCTTGGTGTGCAACTCTGATGCCATTGATGATGGGAAGGATAAAAGGACAGATCAGGTGCATGTTCTTGTGGAAAGGGAACCCCTATCCTAAAATTAACCACTGATATAATGCCAGCCTAGTAAGAACGATACCCAAAGTTGAAATCCTCACAATTTCCCACAACCAAAATAAGTATATACATTCACATCCCAAAACTTAGTACAATCTGTTCTTTGCTCTAATATCATCTTTTTCTGATTATTGTATGATGTGACAGAATAGTTTATTTATTAAACTTATGATATATTTTAAAATACCTAGAAAATTCTCTTATTAAGTGCAAACGAATGGCATATTGCCTCATTTCTTACATATTTGACTGCCACTAAAAATCCATCCAATGATTATTATAGTAATATATTCTGATTTATTACTTTATTTGTAACAGTTTTTAAACATTTTATTTTTCTGCTGAAGTTTAAGTATTTAAATAGTATCATCAAAGTATTTCCTTGGGTACTTGGGGCAATTTTTTAAAAAGTTTTTAACTAATGGCTTCTAAGAATTCTTAATTGCTATATTATTTGTTTTATTTTTAATTTCAATATAATTTTATTGTAAAGGTAATGTACAGAGGGGTTACAGTTACATAAATAAGGTAATGAGTACATTTCTTTTGGAAGGAACATTGTTATTCCCTCCATTGATTTTTTTTTTTGTACACTCAAACAATTACTAATGCTTTTGCTGTTGTTATTGTTCAAATGTAGTTTTGCTTTCTTTCTTCATGCATTTTTTATTATAAAATTGATATAAAAAGGGTTTACAGTTACTTAAGTCAACTAAAGAGTGTACTTCATTTTATTTTCTATATTTCAAATTTTGATCTTAATTACTTATTTTCTTGTTTCTTTAGGTTAATTCTTTTTTCAGAGTTGTAGGATTAGTTAATTTAATTTTGCATGATTTTTACACATGTAAATTATTCAGACCTATATATGTTGCTTTTAAAATATTTAACATGTGAATATTTAAAATTATTTTCTTAATTTTTATATGGTTGGTGAATTTAAATAAATTGATTTTCTTAAAGTTCTAAACATATTTTTCCAGGTAACAAATAATTACTGTATTTTCAAGAAGCACATACTGTATTAAGAACGGCTTCATTTCCTGGTCACTTTTTGTAAGTATTTGTACTTGAATTAAAAAAAAAGTTTGAGCTGGGCATGGTAATTTGTGGCTTCAATTTTCTACCTATGGTAGGAATTGCAAATAGGGTTTGTAATTCGGGAGAGCCTGAGAAACTATCAGACCTCATCATAAAAATATCCAGAGTGAAATGATTATAGATGTAGACACCCATAGCGAGATATAGAGCACCTCGTTATCATATTCTAAATCTTGAGGTTAAAACACCAGTAACATTGATCTTTTATCAAAATTAAAGGATACATGTTTTAAAAAGTTTATTATTTAAAACTTATTTGCAAACGTTCTCATGTCTTCTATTTCTTAATTTTCAATTTACTTAATCTATAAGAATCCAAGTATATTGTGACTATTTGATTTCTACTAAATGTTTAAATAGTATGAGCAATATTATGATTTCATATATTAACCTACTTTTATTATTTGTGATAATTTCCTCTTTAATATTATAATATCAATATTCCAAATATGTGTTTGTGGTGTGTGTGTGTGTGTGTGTGTGTGTTTATGGGGTTTGTGTGTGTGAGTGCTTTGTGTGTACTTTGTAATGCTTGGGAGATCACACCATTATTTCACATATGCTATGTCAAGATTTTACCACTGAACTATACTGTGTAGTTATAATGTAAATAGTGTTTTAAATTATGACTTTTAAATTTTCATTCCTAGTATGTTTTTTCAAAATTATATATGATAAAATGTGATCCATTTTCTATCCACATTAGCAACTTTTATTGTTATTTGATTGTTATTTAGAATATTTCCACTGCTTTTTCACTTCCAAATTCTTGTGTTTCTTATTGATAAAGGTTTTACTTTGCTTCTTTTCTCTCTTCATTCTTTTTGCCTTTAGAGTTTACCTATTGTTTCCTTTATTTCTTTGGAAATTAATTATCATATTCCTATTACAATTTCTTTACATTGTAAGAGGTCTATCCAATGCTATATTTTTTATTTTATTTTTCCCATCTTCTCTGACTCTCAGTACACACTCTTAGGTGGATTAAAAAGAAACTTGACTGAAGACACTTTGATTATTTTCCTCCTTCTCTTCTTTGAAATCTTTCTGTTTTTGAAAAACAGTAACAATGACGTACAGCTCCTAGGTGGTCCATCATTCTATCCCCTCTCAATCTACTCTGTAATACAGCTCAAGTCGTTGTCATTCAACTTTATTATGCTATAGTGTTATCTAAATGTTAACTCATTCCTAAATTAATTTTAGTTGTTTTAAGCATTCTCTAAAGACATTTTTCCCTATAAAATATCAGGGGTCTTGTGTTTTCACAAGGTGTAAAATATGAGTACTATCAAACATCTAGATATCTGTAGAATATTGGTCCACCTGCTCAATAAACCTGTATGTAAATTCAAGGAATACAGGTCAATCAGAACAATCTCGTAAAATTGTGTAGCTTGAGCCCTCATACTAGATTTGAATCTTATTACCATGTTTATTAGTGAAAGAACTGACACATAGAAGTATGTAACAGATTTATCAAAAATAAATTCTTAGGTTTATTGTCAATAGATTTTGAAAAGTATACCATGACTTAATGAAATAAAAATAGAATCTTAAATGGATATATTGGCACTATTGCCTCTCTAGTTTTAAAGAATGAACTTAGACTACTACCTCAAACTTTATACAAAAATTTAAAATAAAAAATGATTTTCAAACTAAATGTGAATTGTAAAACCTACAAAACATATATGTAAAAATTCATGAGAATGGATCAGTAAAGATTTCTAAATATTTGACATGGAAAGCATTAGTGGCTAAAGAAAAGCAAGAATAAACTAGTATCAACTGATAACCTTTCTTAACTCTATGAAAGTAGTGAAAACATATCCAACAGATAGAGGGCACATATTTGTTAATGCTACAATGATCCTGAATCTTAAGTACTTTTATATCTTCTAATACTGTATAAATTTTTCCCGAACAGGATATTTCTATAAAGAACATATGTAAATTCATAGTAGGAGAAGCATATGAATTAAGCTCCTCTTAAGTATCTAAGAAAAAAGAAAAAGAAAACTCACTAGTATAACCATAATATAAAAAGATGAAAAAATATATGTAAATGAATTTGTGGAGAAATTGATATACTCCGCATAGCAGAATGATTTGTGTAATACTGCAGTCATTTTAGCAAGCAAGTTTTCAAGTCTTCAAAAGGTCAAAGAGAATTGTTTATGTTCTAGCAATTACACTTCTATGTGTGTATTAAAGAGAAGTAAAAAGCATGTATTGATTGGGAATGTAGTTCATTGACAGTGCACTTAGACAGTATGAGTGAGAACCTGGAAATAATTCCCCAAAACAAATTTTGAAAAGACACCCTATAGAAGATGTATGCAGGACAAAATCCTGTAACTAAATTTTATATCTATTTTAAGATCTGTTCTAAAATTTATAGCCTTTCTATTTGAAGAAATGCAAGTTTTTGAAAATTAGGCTTGGTAAACCTATGATTGTAAAATTCATTTCCAAAGCACTAAAATGTATACAATTAAAGGAGATAATATATTGCATGTGAATTTCATGTCAGCAAAAAAATAAAAATATAATTAAAAATTCTTCACAAAAAATGCAAAATACCTAAAAAGATGTTTTTGATGTTGGCTAAAAATTCTTTGAACACTACAGCTTCTAAAACAAAGATGTGATTTCCGTTTATTTTGAGGTATTTTTGGCTGTTTTTTTAGTTTATGCAGAGATAACCCAATCAAAAATGTATGTGATAACTGGAATATCTAGAAATTATACATCACTTATACGTAATTGATAACCTTTTCTGGAAGAAACTTTTAGCAAATGATAGAAAACACAAATCTGTGCATCTGCATTTTATGATAGCCATATGTTACTTGCTCAATCCAATTGCTTTTCTCTACTTTGCTAGAAAAAAGTATTCTCAGGATAAGAACCAATAACGTGAAAAGAAACAAAATATACAATCATCTTGATTTGTTTGTGACAAAAACAAATGAAATAAACAATTCCACTTAAGCCCCTCATTATTGTATCTATGAAGATGATCCTGAATGCCAACGTCCATTGAAGTTTTGGAATTTTAATTTCTACGAACATATGAAAATTAGAATAAGAAAACAAATATAGTCTTAGAGCAAACCAGCCTTGGAATAATTTGCTTAATTGTTTTGAAATTACAAAAGAATTAATACCAATAAAATTATCCTTTCCTAAGGAAATCATTTAAAAATGTTTATCACTTATTATAATTCAAATACCAAGCAAGAGTAATTTTACAGAATAATTATAAATATCATTTTATTACTATCGTAAAATAGAATAAAAGACCAGTCCCAAAATATTATCATTATTCTTAATTTCGAATCATTACCTAAATATCTTAAACATTCTAAATAGTCATGTTTTTAACATAGACGTAAACATTGTATATTTTTTATCTAACATTTTCCATGTATTCATGTTTCTAAAAAATGTTCACAGCAGGTAAAAGATGCTTCTGTGAAATTAATGTGATATATTTTGTTGTTGTTCTTGATGTTGTTTGCAAGGTTAGGCATTGTCCCTAAGCCATTTTGTGCTCAAAGCCAGCACTCTACAACTTGAGGCATTGAGCTGATTCCTGTTTTTAATAGTTAATTGGAAATAAGAATCTAACAAGTACTTTTCTGTCTGGGCTAGTTTCAAACACAATTCTAAGACCTCATTACACAGAATAGCTAAATTATAGGTGTGAGTCACTGGCACTTGATTTAATATATTTATAAAATTTTAATTATATTTCAAGATTTTTGTTTCACTATAATGTACATCGTTCTACACAAAAATTTAGATATATGTATATATTTCTGATGACAAATAATTTCAAAATGAATGTCTTTCTACAAATTATATATATATATATATATATATACAAATATATTTCTGAAGACAGACTCCCTCTAAAACTTTTTATGCTACTACTTTTTTACCTTTTTATTTCAAAGATATGCAGTCTATTTTTCAAAAGTTTCCTAGAATAAAATAACTAATATTTCAATAGAATGTAGCATTTATTACTTTTAAGGGAATTTTACATGTACACATGATATTGTAGTAATGTTTATAGTATATTACTTGAAATAATTCTGTTCAAACTCAAATATTTGTGTGTAGTAGTGGGGAGAGAGGAAGTTAATTCATGCTGGTTAGGAAATTGCAATACTTCAAAAATCTATTCTATAATTTGTTATAAGCACATAGTCAAGCAACCTGTTATGGGTTAGATTTTTTCTGTTTCTTTGTTCAAAATTTTAATATGGATGCATGCACAGTGGTAACATTAAAATTATTAATCAAAGCCGGGCGCTGGTGGCTCACGCCTGTAATCCTAGCTACTCAGAAGGCTGAGATCTGAGGATCGCGGTTCAAAGCCAGCCCGGGCAGGAGAGACCGTGAGACTCCTATCTCCTATAAACCACCAGAAAACCGGAAGTGGCGCTGTAGCTCAAATGTTAGAGCGCTCGCCTTGAGCTGAAGAGCTGAGGGACAGCGCCCAGGCCCAGAGTTCAAGCCCTACGACCGACCAAAAAAAAAATTATTAATCAATAGACAAATAATCGCAAAATCATAAATACATATCTCAGTTTCAATAGTTAGCACTTATTTTGATGAGAATATGATGACCACAGTGTACCCTGATAATGACAATATTGAGATTGAAAAGGAAAATGCTTTACATATTTTTGAAGCTATATTTCCCTCATTGAATATATAGTAATAAATAGCGTTGGATTACATACAGTAACAAGAGGAGAGTTTCAATATCAAGAAATACTATCACATAAACAGTAGAGACAGTAAAAACCCTAATGTTATTCCTGCAGTCTCTCGAATGTATACACACTTTTCTTGGTAGTATTATTTTCTTATAAATAAAATTATTTATTTCCACATTTTGATGGGCTAAGGTGTAGTTTTCAGCTCAAAAACATTCTCATATAGATACTATTCAATAACCAAAATTTCCAATGATATATTAAGGGTATGTTCTTCAATACCTCTGAAAAAACATGACACTATTTACATAGTATCACTTACATATCTGTAGTTACCTTAAAAGGACATAGACCATAGAACAAGGAGGTGAAATTTATTTTTATTTCTGTAGGAAACAATTTGTGACTTTGTACCAACAAACTGAATTTGACTCTTTCCTTATTTGTAAGGTAAGGTGGAAAATTTAAGGACTCTTCACTTTTCTTTTTTCTTGCTCTAGAAGTCAACACATATATTCTTCATTATTTCTGGTAGATTACATCCATTTATAGATGAGAAATGTAAGGCCAACAGTCAATGTAGTGAATAAATAATGATACTAGAATTTGTGTCTGAGCTCTTCACTCTATGTGCTTACAAAGAGAGTAATTTGGTGATCGAGAGGGCCAATATGAAAAGACTGGGGAAAAAGCATACTTTGGAAATGGTTGTTTTAGGACTAGGTGACAGTGTTGAGTAAATGAAACAGGCTGGTGTCAGGAGCATAAAAAGTAGTATATAGAAATCATTTGAGTGGGGGCTGGGAAGGTGGCTCAGTGGTAGAGCGCTTGCCTTGCATGAATGAGGCCCTGGGTTCGATTTCTCAGCACCACATAAGCAGAGAAAAAAAGCTGGAAGTGGTTCTGTGGCTCAAGTGGTAGAGTGCTAGTCTTGAGCTGAAGAACTGAGGGACAGTGCCCAGGCCCAGAGTTCAGGCCCCACGAACGGACCAACCCAAAAAATAGAAATCATTTGAGTGACAAAAACTGAGAAAATCTCGATCATTTATCTTATCTAATGGGAAGGGGTAGAAGAGTAAGAAGAAATCTAATGTGCTTCCACACGTTTGGCTTGCAAATGTGTTTGTGCTACTCTTAGTTATAAGGACCACAGGTGGAAATGATGGATTTAGGGGAAAAAATCTGATAGTTCTAAAGTTTAGATTCAAAGATGAGTCTGTTTAGACATCATCAAAATATTCACGACCATGAATATGAAAAAGAATAATAAAATTGGGGGCATTATTGAATGGAAAAGGAAAAGGAAAGTCTGACGCAGGTGTGAGCAATGTGGGCACCACTGTAGACAAGATTGGAAGAAAGAGATAAATAAGTAAATAAAAAAGTAATAAACCCAGATTAACAGAAGTAAAGGAAGGAATTTGCAAGAAGATATTGAAAGACATATGCTATTTGGATTTGAAAAATAAAAGGACATAGACAAGTTTGGGTGAAATTCATATTGATAAAATTTTGGGATATGAATATGAAGCCATAAAATTCTGGATCCATAAATTCAACAGATCCTATTGATTTTAAATGTTGGGAAACAATGTTTTTATCCTGACCTTAGAAGAATTATACAGATATAACTGTCATGAACTTTATTCATATGTATTGTGTGAATATTTTTGAAGACTGTGTTTATTCAGGAGTTTATAGGTTGAACTACAGCACAGACAAGCCTAATTTGCCTACAGTTCCAATGTGTGTCCCATGTATCCACATCAGTTTGGGATTTTATTGAAATATCTTTAGATATGTTTGGATGTCTTATCAGCCTATTCATTATAAATGTAGGACAAGTAACAGCAAGTATTAGGTTAAACATACAGCATTACTGATGTGACTGAAGACTCCTCGAATTGATTCTCCTTCAGAATAGAAAATTCCTCAATAGCCATTGACACATCATAATTGCCATATAATCTATTTAACTCTAGTTCTTGTTAGGGATATCTCCATGGTGAAATAACCCTGTCAATCAAACTGCCACAAATTCTTATATGTACGGAATGCTTTTATAAACTTTATAATGCTTGTATTGAATGGAAGAGTTCAGACTTTACCCTCATCAGTACGACTGAATGCCTAAAAAGATACGACATTTCGATTTAATGCTTTTCTTTCATTTTCTCATACCCATTGGCAAGTAGGGAAGGATTCTGATCTAACAATACTACAATGGTGACTTGTACTAACACAACATCTAGGATCTAGTGTTAATTCGGATACTTACTAATTAGCTCTAGATTTTGTGGATATTTATATTTCTCATGGGAAAACTAATGAGCTCCAAGGAAACTGACCTAAGGAGACTTTCAATTCTAATATCAGTTTGTCTCAAAATGCTTTAAATTCTACATCCTCTAATGTGCACATAGGGTTACACTGTGGAACTTTTCTCCTCAAAGACTGAGTACTACCCTATTGCTTAATATGGACAAAGTGCTTCCTTTTTTTAATTTTTTTATTTTATTTAATTTTATGTGTGAACATACTGTACAGAGGGGTTACAATTACATGGGCAGGATAATGCATACATTTCTTACCAAGCATTGCAGCCTTCTACTTTGTTGACCCTTCACATCCCTTCCCAGCCTTCCCCTCCCCCCCCCCACCGACGTTGTAAAGCTCGTTTTTGACATGACAACTTGTACTTCTCATTGTTGCAACGAGTCCACCTGAATCCTTAAACGACTTGTTTTTCCCCATCTCCTCCACAAGTTATACTGACATCAAATATAGTGCAAGCGGGGGTTATACAGTGGGGGAGGGACATACAAAGCAACAAAGAAATAATCTTATAAATGCGTTAGAGACACATGCATGAAAGAAAAAAAACATTAAAATACATATCTAAGGGTTCATTTTCCTAACATCACATTATCTGACCTTTTCCGCTTGACTCATACATATACTAGATATTTCAATTAAGGGAAACCATGGGACCTGTGTTTCTTTGGGCCTGGCTTACTTCACTTAATATAATTTTTTCCAAGTTTTTCCATTTCCTAACCAATGGGGCAATGTCATTCTTTCTGATGGAGGCATAGAATTCCATTGTGTATATATGTCACATTTTCTTGATCCCTTCATCTACTGAAGGGCATCTGGGTTGGTTCCATATCTTAGCTATGGTAAATAATGCTGCAATAAACATAGTTGTGCTGGTAGATTTAGTGTGGTCTTGTTTGTAAACATTTGGGTAAATGCCCAAAAGTGGGATTGATGGGTCATATGAGAGCTCTATGTGAAGTCTTTTTAGGAACCGTCATACTGCTTTCCAAACTGGTTGAACAAGTTTACATTCCCACCAACAATGAAGTAAGGTTCCCTTCTGTCCACATCCCCTCCAGCATCTGTTGTTGTTAGAGTTCTTGATTTTTGCCATTCTAACTGGAGTGAGGTGGTATCTCAATGTTGTTTTGATTTGCATTTCTTTTATGGCTAGGGAGGTTGAGCATTTCTTCATGTGTCTATTGGCCATCCTTCTTTCTTCTTCAGAGAAGCTTCTCTTTAAGTCTTTAGCCCACTTATTTATTGGGCAGTTGTTTCTTTGAGGATTTGTTGTTGGAGGATTTAATTTTTTGAGTTCCAAGTATATTTTAGATATGAGACCCTTGTCTGTTGTATGGCTAGTGAAGATCTTCTCCCAATCCGTGGGCTTTCTATTGAACTTGCTAGCTATGTCCTTTGCCATGCAGAAGCTCTGCAACTTCATGCAATCCCATTTTGGACAAAGTACTTTCATACATAGAGTGGGCTTGTGCAAACATGAAGTGGTAGTTGAACAATGTTCTTAGTAATTTGTGTAGATGAAATGGAAATAGAGCAACTATGAACTCAAAAGGAATGTGCAAAAACGCGAAAGGCACACATTAGAATGTGTCAAGCATATGCTGAAGTATAATTTCAAATTATGTGCTCAGGTGTGAGGGTGTGTTCAAAGTACAGCTTAAGAAAATGTAGTTGGATATCTTGGGGAAAAACTGCTTTAAACTCTTCTGGGATAATTGTACAAGTAGAAGCCGTAACTCTGACTCTAATCAGCCACATCAACATCAACTTAGCGACTATTTTCCAAGTGCAAAGTGAGAAAAAGAGGGCTCATCACAGTTAGTGCTCAGGTTGAAGTAATGGAAATAACATAATTTTTCTTATAAGACTTCACTTGTTTTGGAGGGTTAAAGTAGGAAAAATCCAAGTAAATATTTTGCATGTACCTAAATTAAGTGGGACATAGTATAATATTCTCTTTTTAACTGGGAATTTGTAGATTATGTCTTTTTATACTCTAACTTGGGACAATGATCTGCTGTCAGTCATTTTCTTCCCCCTCCCCATCTTTTGCCCTTCCAATTACATAATTTTTATTTAAAGAGACATACTTAAGCTTGCATTTCTAAATCCTTTAAAATTATATGAACTACTTCATACTTCTGGCAGCCTCCTATATCTTTCTCAAGGGAATATTTTGTCACTATCATTTTAACCCATATGATATTGGATATCATCCTGCCTAATTCAGTGCAAGATATACATTAGTCTCATCCAGATATCTCAACACTTGTACCACCATGAAATACTATCTTCATAAAAATCATGATTTTAGAATATCTGGGGAGGTGGCATCTGTCATTTTTGAATGGCCCTAAGTGATATTTATATGCAATCATGTTTTAAATCAATATGCCTCTCAGTAGATGAACGAATTGACAAAATGTGATATATATATATTTCCACTGTGGAATTCTATGCTTCCAATTCATACGGCAATAGAAAATCCTACTAAGTAAAATAAACAAGACCCAAAGAAAGAAATTCCATGGTTTCTCTAATTTGTAACAAGTAGGAAATATCTAGGATAGTCCTAGCAGATGAGCAGAATGGCTCAGTAGCTACGTATAAGGTCATGATGAGCAACATGAACTCCTACATATGGAAACAAAGGTTTTTTTGTGGTTGTTGTTTTTAATGTACTCTGTGATTCTTTTTTCTTTTGTGTTTTACCCTATGGTTTGTCCTCTGCTGTAGTTGATTTCAGTATTATGTGTCATTGTATATATATTTATCTTAATTAGGGAAGGGAAGAAGAACAACAACATGGCACGACAAAGGACAAAGGACAAACCAATGTAATAGCAATGCTCACAAGACTACATGATGGAAATTTACACTACACCTTGTGAAGGGTATTGGGGTAAAGGAAAACTATGAGAAAAGTGAGGTAGTGGGTAAAAAGTTCGACATGTTTTGTATTCACCATCTTACAATTATGGCAACCCCTTCTATATATCAACTTGACAATAAAATTAAATTAAAAAATAACAAACATAAAATATAATTTCACTGTATTGGTATAGTAAATACCAGTCTATTCCCCCTTTCTTTATGAGAGGGTCATCAACTTGAATGTTATCAAACTATACAACATCTTCACAATATACTTGCCTTTATGTTGAAAAAACCATTATCTTATACTAAAAGAGAAAACAGTTTAATTCTACGGAAACTCCTAACTTTTAAAACTGAATATATGTATTCTTCAAAATTCAGATGACTAACTAATCATTTTCAAATTCTGATCATGCCATATCAGAGACATTTAAAACAGTATCTGTTTGCAGTTTAATGAGTTCTGCAATAGATGAAATTTCCAATGAGTTGTTACATATTTAAAAGTCAATAGAAAAAATAGCCACATTCTGGTAGAAGATAAAACTATGACCTATGTATAATAATTAATTCCTGAAGAGTAAACATTTGTTCATCAGAGTAAGCTATTATTTCTATGACAATCAATCCCAAGTTTTTATGCTGTAAAGTCATCCTAGCCCAACAGTTTGCAACTTGTAAGGTGCACATTAAAATGGCCTAAATTCACATCATGACTAGCTTATAACTATTGTGAAAAAACATACTACACTTCTGCTGTGATGCCCTCCCAATTGTGCAAAGAACACTACATTAAACTTTTCTGCATCATTTTCCCTCCAGTGGTATTCTTGAGATCAGAACACTTGCAAATAGTATTTATATTATTATTTTATATTAATTTTATTATATATTATTTTTATCTATCATAGATATTCAGGAGATCTGAATATCTGAATATTAAAATTTGAAGATTATGGTTCACACCCACCCAGGTAGCAAGGTTCCTTAGATTCTTTTTTATAAATTTTTTTTGTGAACATACTGTACAGAGGGGTTACAATTACATGGGCAAGATAATGAGTACATTTCTTATCAAGCATTGCAGCCTCCGCATTTGTTTACCCTTCATATCCCTTCCCAGCCTCCCCCTGCCCCCGCACCCAATCCTCCCCCCCACCAAAGTTGTTAATTTCGTTTTCAACATGACAACTTGTACTTCTCATTGTTGCAACGAGTCCACCTGTATCCTTATTTAAACGACTTGTTTTTCCCCTTCTCCTCTACAAATTATACCGACATCAAATATAGTGAAAGCAGGGATTATACTGTGGGGGAGGGACATACAAAGCAACAAAGAAATAGTCTTATAAATGCGTTAGAAACAAATGCATGAAAGAAAAAAAAAACATTTAAATACATATCTAAGGGTTCATTTTCCTAACATCACATTATCTGACCTTTTCGGTTCCTTAGATTCTTATTTCCAATAAACTCATAAGGAATAACCAGACATAAGTGGCACTGAGGTTCAAGTGGTAGAGCAGTAGCCTTGAGCAAAAACAGGCTCAGGGAAAGTGCCCAGACCCAGAGGTCAAGCCCTAACATAAACTAAACAACAAAAACAAAATAAAAACAAACATTAAACTTAGCTTTTTTCCCTCATTGTATGAGTAATTAAGATGTACGTAAGGAAATTTCTTCCTGTGTTATGTATAGGTAGAAGAAAAAAGATGTCATACAATTACTCTCTTCATACTATGTTACACCAAAGTCTCAAAAAATTGCTCTTTTTCTAAATTTATAAATTAATAGCAACCATTTGATGGCAACTTTGTCTAGATTATTCAGATTATCATGTTATACATGAATTGTTGGAATTATCTATTAACTAATTTCTAATTATACCTGATTTGAAAGAATATTCTAGGCAAATAGAATGCCAGAATAATTTGTGAATTTCTAAATTAATTCTTCTACTTGAAAATAATTTTGTAGTATCCTAGAGAATATGAAATTACAAACAAAAAATTCTAATTTAGGCAGGTCTGCAAAGTCCTACATTAGATGAAATTTGCTGTTTCTCAAGGCTTAAGCTTTTGTAACCCATCATCATT
Organism: Dipodomys spectabilis; assembly: GCF_019054845.1. Classification (NCBI taxonomy): domain Eukaryota; kingdom Metazoa; phylum Chordata; class Mammalia; order Rodentia; family Heteromyidae; genus Dipodomys; species Dipodomys spectabilis. Next base: position 508,732 of record NW_024871102.1, read on the forward strand.
TCTTTGGAATCCAACAGAATGATGATTACTTTTACAAATTTTTGATTGGGAATAATGAGCTAATTTGCATCTAGCAATGTTCTGTAATGAAGAGCGCATGTAAAACACAAGTGAGGATTATATATGAATTGCATTTCAATAGGAAACTTGACTTATCAAAACATAGTGAAAAAAATTAGCCCAAACTTCCAACTGTGTATTCCTTTCTTGTTGTTTGGCTTGTTTTATTGAGACAAAATTATACACCTGCTCCAGGGAAGGTATCGCTATGTAATTCCACTTTCTAATCTCCTATCTTAGTCTGAGTGCTAGAATTCCAGGCTTGTATCACATTGTCCTGCCATAGTTTGTTGGTTTATTTAATCTAGAAACAGGCTAGCAATTCTGAACTTCTCCGATGATCTTATTCACTAGACTGACTGCTTTGACTGTTTATGTACAATTTTCAAAGATGTTCTAACATTTGACACAGGATATGAACATTTTCAGATGCACCTATAGGGGTCTCTGATTCATTCCTCCATGGATCTGATCCCTTTAATATTGATTACTTGACTTTCTTATTATCTCTGGTCCCTACCTTTGTAATATTCTCAAGCTTTTTTGGGGAAAGTTCACTTGAGGACTTTCTAATATTAAAAATTATCACTTGTTCTAGTCTTACTTGGGACATATTTTCTATTATTTTCTAACGTTTTCTACACATTCTGAGAGTTGTTTCATATGTGTGTTTACACATATAAGTGCCTCTGTGTATGTGCATGCTCGCCTGTATGTATGCCAAAACCTCAAGCTCTTATTCAGCAGTCTTGCTCATACCTAGTATTCCATCACTTTAACCATTCTTACAATGCAAGTTTAGGCTGGTTAATTATAGGTGTTGTCGCAAATACTTTTTTTCCCCAGGCTGGATGCAAAATGAACTTCCCAGAATCCTTTACATTCTTAGGTTTGATCTTTCCAGGAGTATCAACTTTTAAATTCGATACAGTTTTGTGAGTGTAAAGTCTAACTTGTAGCCCAGATTTTTAACTGAAGAATTCATATAAAGATAGATGAACATACACATTACATATATTGAGTGTACACTGTTAGAAATGTGATCTTAAGCCGGGTGACAGTGGCTCACGCCTATAATCCTAGCTAATTAGGAGGCTGAGATCTGAGGATTGCAGTTCAAAACCAGCACAAGTAGGAAAGTTTCTGAAGCACTTATCTCCAATTAACAACCATAAAACTGGAAGTGGCACTGTGGATCAAGTGGTAGACTGCTAGCCTTAAGCTGAAGAGTAGAGGAAGAGTGCCCAGGCCCAGACTTCAAGCCACACAAATTCCAAAGAATAAAGAAAAGAAAAGGAAATAAATAAAAAGATATGTGAACTTAGCTACCAGTTCATTGCTAGTATAATTCCTGCTCTCTCAGCATGGCTTTTTTTCCAGTTAAGTCCATGGTCTTATATCTGACTTGCTTTTAAACTAGAATTATTCTTCCATTCTACTTTTTACAAATTTGCATGATTAGTTTGCCAGGATTTAGAGCTAGTAGAAGAAACAGAGTGGCCTCATCCCACATGTTCCACTTAGTAGTAATGCCTTCTCTATATCACTCCCGTAGATCTACCTACTGGCCTTGGCTTTATTGTTTCAAATTTGTCTTATTTGCAGAGTCTTCTATACTGTATTGAACAACCATATTTAAACACAGAACTTTTTCTCCTATTATTCATATTGTTTCTCCTACTGTTAACTTATGTACACTTGTGAAATAATGCACAAACACACACAGATATTTCTGAGAACCTTATTCTCACTTAAAATTGGTCTTAATTTATAGAGCACTTAGGAAATTTGAACTTAATATACTCCAGGATAATTGTTTTTTTCATGTTTTTTTATTGTAAATATGTCATACAGAAGGGTTGGAGTTATATATGTAAGTTAATTAGTACATAATCTATCAAGCATTGTTACCTCTACTTTTGTTTTTCCCCTGCCTTCCCTTTCCTCCTCGCCGCCCCAAATCCCCCCTCCCTCCCTAAGTTGTAAAGTTCATTTTCTACATAGTGTCTTGTAGAACTCATTGTTACAATGGGTAATAATGTATCCTTGTTTCAGCATTTTGTTACTTCCCTTCCCCTCCCCACATTAGAAAAAGGTATATGCAAGATCAGCGACATCAAATACAGTAAAAACAGGGGTTATACCGTGGAGGTAGAAAATAGAAGAGAAAAAAATTAAATTAAATTAAAAAAAGAAAATAGAAGAGAACAAAAAAATCACATAGTACCTGTTAGGTAACAATAAAGAAAAATCAAGTTGTGTCCTATCTTGGAGTCTATTTCACTTAACATCATTTTATATGGCCATATGTACATGTATAATGTTTTATAAGCAATTTAAATTCCGTATTTTCTCATGACTAAGTTGTTTCTGAAACACATGTTACCTCCTGTACAAAGATGTACTTGTGCTATTTCAATGAAGCCACAAAACGTTCATTTTACCTGGAGCAGCACCATAGGTAGTTACTTGAAGTAATTGGAAGGAACTGTTACGGGAAGTGGAAGCTGATTCCAAGAGAGGAATTGAACATAGAGAAATGACAACTTCAACTTAATTTGTGGTCTCGTTTTACTGTACAAGAAAAGAATTCAAAGCTAGAAGGAAACTCTATCCCTGACTTTTTCGAGTGTGTTCTTTACTCACATAAAACTTGTTTGTAAATTTCTAGTTGAGAGTTTTCCAAAAGGAAACAATATGCCATTTGAAGGCCAACATAGATAAAAAGGAAATAACGTTGTTTTAAAAGTGTTCTACTGCAAAGAAACAAAGACATGTAGGTTTAAAGGTCCCTTATGCCTAGATATTTCACTCCTGACATGATTGTCTTGTTGCAGGATTCAGTTATCCATTCCTTTAATCTGGTCCTGAGTTCACCATAGCAATAAGGATTCCAAAAAGCAGGATCCAGTGAGTATGATCAGCAAAAGGAGCCTCTTTTCAAACTAGTGCTTTAAGGATGGTCCCAAAGAAATACGTGGGGTTTTTTTTGCTCGCTTTTTTGTTTAGTTTGTGCTGGTTCTGGGGCTTGAACTCAGAGTCTGGACCCTGTCCCAGAACAGTTGTCTTTCTTGCCCTCCTGCCTCCTGCCACTCTACTGCTTGAGCCAAAACTCCACTTCTGGCTTTTTTGGTGTTTAATTAGAGATAAGAGTTTGACAGACTCTCCTGCCTTTTGGCTTTGAGATTCTAATAAATCCAAGTGACATCAACTGTATGGACTTCTCTTTTGAACCAAGACATGTTAGATGAAGTTTTTTATAAAGCTAGTATTCAACAATTTTTTAAAAGAAGAGAATATGTTCAGAAAAGAAACCAAAACTTAACTCAGCAAAAGTAGGTGCACTGAATTATTTTGGAATTGTGTTTTCTGCTTGGGAAGATTACTATTGACTTCGTGGTTCCTTTTGAGGGACTTTTTCTGTTGGTTGTGGGGCTTGAACTCTGATCCTGGGCGCTGTCCCTCAGCTCTTCAGCTCAAGTTGAGTGCTCTACCACTTTAGCTACAGCACCACTTCCGGATTTCTGGTGGTAATTGAAGATAAGATTCTCGTGGATTTTCCTGAACAGGCTGGCTTTGAACCACAATCCTCTGGTCTCAACCTCCTGAGTAGCTAGTATTACAAGTGTGAGTCACCAGCACCCAGGTCATATTTGAATTTATGTGCACTTAATGAAACTACGTCGACAAAGAATGGAAATTTGTATCAAATGGTGTGACATTGCAGCTTTTCAATACAATGGGGGTAGCAATAAATATGTTCTCCTTTTCCATGTTCTTACATTAATGACTCATTAGCTATGGGACTCTTACATTAGCATCCTCCGTTGTCTGCGTATGTGGACCTAGTATCAGAAATTGTTCATAGAGAAATAGAGAAAGACAGATTTGTAGAAAGCAAAGGAGATCAGGTATGAAAGAGCACCATAGGATATACAACTTATCACACAGATATTACGAACTAGCCTAAGTTATTAGAATGCTAAAGGCAATGAGGAATAAGCCTAGTTGGTAACTTGTTCTTCAATAACCAAAAATGGTTCTTTAGAACAGTTTATGGTATAATTTAGTTATTATTATTTATTCCTTCCATCTGGAGTTATTCCTTCTGTCAAAACTACTACTTAACCTCTGCTTTTTGGTGCCATAATTTAGCAAAAAGATTTCCAAATCTCACTTATACTACCCTTCTGATTGTGATTAGCAGTGGCCACTCAAGAGCCTGGAATCTGAATTTCCAAAATTAATCTTTTTTTTTTAATTTAATTTAATTTTATTTGTGAACATACTGTACAGAGGGGTTACAGTTACATGGGCAGGATAATGCGTACATTTCTTACCAAGCATTGCAGCCTCCTCCTTTGTTTACCCTTCACATCCCTTCCCAGCCTCCCCCCTCCCCCCCTAATCCCAATCCTTCTCCTTCCCCCCCTTCCCTCCCCTTCCCCCCCTCCCCCCCGCACCAACGTTGTAAAGCTGGTTTTGGACATGACAACTTGTATTCTCATTGTTGCAACAGGTCCACCTGTATCCTTAAACAACTGGTTTTTCCCCATCTCCTCCACAAGTTATACTGACATCAAATATAGTGAAAGCAGGGGTTATACTGTGGGGGAGGGACATACAAAGCAACAAAGAGATAATCTTATAAATGTGTTAGAAACACATGCATGAAAGAAAAAAAACATTAAAATACACATCTAAGGGTTCATTTTCCTGACATCACCTTATCTGAACTTTTCCGCTTGACTCATACATATACTAGATATTACAAATAAGGGAAACCATGGGACCTACGTTTCTTTGGGCCTGGCATACTTCACTTAATATAATTTTTTCCAAGTTTTTCCATTTCCTAACAAATGAGGCAATGTCATTCTTTCTGATGGAGGCATAGAATTCCATTCTGTATATATACCACATTTTCTTGATCCATTCATCTACTGAGGGGCATCTGGGTTGGTTCCATATCTTAGCTATGGTAAATAATGCTGCAATAAACATAGTTGTGCTGGTAGCTTTAGTGTGGTCTTGTTTGTAAACATTTGGGTAAATGCCCAAAAGTGGGATTGCTGGGTCATAGGGGAGTTCTATGTGAAGTCTTTTGAGGAACCTCCATACTGCTTTCCAAAGTGGTTGAACAAGTTTACATTCCCACCAACAATGAAGTAAGGTTCCTTTCTGTCCACATCCCCTCCAGCATCTGTTGTTGTTAGAGTTCTTGATTTTTGCCATTCTAACTGGAGTGAGGTGATATCTCAATGTTGTTTTGATTTGCATTTCTTTTATGGCTAGGGATGTTGAACATTTCTTCATGTGTCTATTGGCCATCCTTCTTTCTTCTTCAGAGAAGTTTCTCTTTAAGTCTTTCGCCCATTTATTTATTGGGCAGTTGTTTCTTTGAGGATTCGTTGTTGGGGGGTTTAATTTTTTGATTTCCAAGTATATTTTAGATATGAGACCCTTGTCCGTTGTATGGCTAGTAAAGATTTTCTCCCAATCCGTGGGCTTTCTATTGATCTTGCTAGCTATGTCATTTGCCCTGCAGAAGCTCTGCAACTTTATGCAATCCCATTTACCCAACCTTTCTTTGATTTGTTGTGTCTCCGGGTCTCTATTCAGAAAATTTAGGCCTGATCCAAGGAAACCTAGGGTTTCTCCTATTCCATCCTGTAATGTTTTCAGAGTGTCTGCTTTGAGTTCAAGGTCTTTGATCCATTTGGAGTTGATTCTGGTGCAGGGTGATATATAAGGATCTAGCTTAAGTTTTCTACATGTAGTTAACCAATTTTGCCAGCACCATTTACTGAAGAGGCTGTCTTTCTTCCATTCTATTGTTTTAGCTCCCTTATCGAAGATTAGATGGCTATAGGTCTGTAGGTTCATTTCTGGGTTTTCATTTCTATTCCATTGGTCCTGAGGTCTGTTCTTATGCCAATACCAAGCTGTTTTGATTATTATGGCTTTATAGTAGAGTTTGAAGTTTGGTATTGATATTCCTCCAGCAGTGTTCTTTCCATTCAGGGGCGTTTTTGTTATTCGGGGTCTTTTATTGTTCCATATGAATTTTTGGATTGCCTCTTCTATTTCCTTGAAGAATGAGGTTGGAATTTGGATAGGTATTGCGTTGAATTTGTAGATAGCCTTGGGAAGTATTGCCATTATCACGATGTTAATCTTTCCAATCCAGGAGCATGGGAGGTTTTGCCATTTTTTAAGTTCGGTGTTGATTTCCTTTTTCAAGATTTTAAAGTTTTCATCATAGAGGTCCTTCACTTCTTTAGTTAAGTTAATTCCTAGGTATTTTAATTTTTGTTGGGCTATTACAAATGGAGTTGCTTTCGTAATTTCAGCCACACTTTTCTCATTGTTGGAATACAGAAAAGCCATAGATTTTGTTGGGTTAATTTTATAACCTGCTACTTTGCCGAAGTTTTGAATCAGCTTGAGTAATTTGGGAGTGGAGTCTATGGGATTCTTTAAATACAAGATCATGTCATCTGCAAAGAGGGAGAGTTTTATTTCTTCTTTCCCTATTTGGATCCCCTTTATGTCTGTATCTTGTCTTATTGCTGTAGCTAGGTATTCTAATACTAGATTGAAGAGAAGTGGAGAGAGTGGGCATCCTTGTCTTGTTCCTGAGTTAAGAGGAAATGGCTTTAGTTTTTCACCATTGAGTATAATGCTGGCTGTAGGTTTGTCATATACAGCCTTTATTGTATTGAGGAATGTTCCATGGATTCCTAATTTTTCCAAAACCTTCATCATAAAGGGGTGTTGGATCTTGTCGAATGCTTTTTCTGCATCTATTGAGATAACCATGTGGTTCTTATTCTTGCTCCTGTTGATGTGATGAATAATATTAATTGATTTGTGTATATTGAACCAGCTTTGCATCCCTGAAATGAATCCTGTTTGATCGTGGTGTATGATTTTTTGGATGAATTGTTGAAGTCGATTGGCCAAAACTTTGTTGAGAAGTTTTGCATCAATGTTCATCAAAGAAATGGGTCTATAGTTCCCTTTCTTTGATGAGTCCCTGCCTGGTTTTGGGATGAGGGTTATGATGGCTTCACAGAATGTGTTCGGTAGTGAGCTTTCTCTTTCAATTTCATTGAAGAGTTGGAGGAGTATTGGTGTGAGCTCTGCTTTGAAGGCCTTGTAAAATTCTGCTGTAAAACCATCTGGTACTGGACTTTCCTTAGCTGGGAGGTTTCTTATTGCTGTTTCTATTTCAATGCTTGATATGGGCCTGTTAAGCTGGTTTAACTCATCTTGGTTTAGTTTTGGCATGTCAATATTTGCTAGGAAAATGTCCATTTCTGTCAAGTTCTCAAACTTATTAGTATAAAGTTTTGAGAAGTATTCCCTTATAATGTTCTGAATCTTGCTTGTTTCCGTGGTGATGTTTCCATTCTCATCTTTGAGTTTATTAATTTGGGTTTGTTCTCTTCTTTTTCTGATAAGATTTGCTAAGGGTCTGTCAATTTTGTTAAGTTTTTCGAAGAACCAACTCTTTGTTTTGTTGATTCTTTCTATAGATTTTTTGGATTCTAATTCATTTAATTCTGATTTAATTTTGATTATTTCTTTCCGTCTACTGGATTGGGGTTTATCTTTCTGCTCTTTTTCAAGGAGGTTTAGATGTGTCATTAAATTGCTAGTTTCAGATCTCTCCAATTTGTTGATGTAGGAGCTCAGAGCTATAAACTTGCCTCTGAGTACTGCCTTTGCTGTGTCCCAGAGGAGCTGGTAATTTGTGTGTTCATTTTTGTTGAATAGCATGAATATTTGAATTTCCTTTCTAATCTCTTCCATGACCCACTCTTGATTCAGCAGTGTGTTGTTCAGCCTCCATGTGATACCGGACTTTCTTTGGTGGCTTTTGGTGTTTAGTTCTAATTTTATTCCCTTGTGGTCAGAGAGAATGCAAGGTATAACTTCAATGTTTCTGAATTTAGACAAGTTTGCTTTGTGGCCTAAAATGTGGTCTATTTTAGAAAACGTTCCATGTGCTGCTGAGAAAAACGTGTATTCTGATGGTGCTGGGTGAAATGTTCGGTAGATGTCTGTTAAGTCTAGTTGATCTATGCAGCTGTTTAGATCTGCGGTTTCTCTGTTGAGTTTTTGCCGAGTTGATCTATCTAGTGGGGAGAGTGGTGTGTTAAAGTCCCCAACAATTAATGTCTTTGGATCTATATGGGATTTGAGGGAAAGTAGTGTTTCTTTGATAAATTTGGGTGCACCATTGTTTGGCAAATAGATATTTAGAATTGTAATATCCTTCTGAAGGAGAGATCCTTAAATTAGTATGTAGCGACCTTCTTTATCTCTTCTCACGAATTTTAATTTGAAGTCTATTTTATCTGATATTAAGATTGCAACTCCCGCTTGTTTATGGGGGCCGTTGGCTTGGTAGATTTTGTTCCAGCCTTTAACATTGAAAATGTGTTTGTTTTTACCGGCAAGATATGACTCCTGCAGGCAGCAGATAGAAGAGTCTTGTTTTTTAATCCAACTACGCAGTCTATGTCGCTTAATTGGAAAGTTCCATCCGTTAACGTTAAGAGATAGGACTCAGAGGTATTTAGGAGTTCCTGCCATGTTATCCAGCTTCTTGGGGGCTGCGAAAACTGGGTTCTTCCTATGGTTCTTGGATTCTCAGTTTGGGTGCATTTTCTTGGCCTATGTTGCTGTCTTGTTGGTTTTCTATGTGTAGGACATCTTTAAGAATCTTTTGTAGGGCTGGTTTGGTGGAGATGTATTGTTTCAATTTTTCTTTGCTATGGAAGGTTTTTAATTGACCTTCAGTTATGAAGGAGAGTTTAGCTGGGTACAGTATTCTTGGTTGATAGTTGTTTGTTTTTAGGGCATGGCATAAATCATTCCAGGCTCTTCTTGCTTTGATTTTCTTTGCTGAGAAATCTGAGGTGATTCTAATTGGTTTCCGTTTATAGGTGATTAACCTTTTCTCCTTGACAGCTTTAAGGATCTTTTCCTTGGTCTGAGTTGATCCTGTGTGGATTATAATGTGACGGTAGGATGTCCTATTCTGGTCTGGTCTATTTGGGGTTCTAAAAGCTTCTTGTATCTGAATAGGCCTATCTTTTTGCATGTTTGGGAAGTTCTCTGCTAGGATCCTGTTAAACAAATTTCCTAGACCATTAACTTCTGTTTCTAGGTGCTCCTCTACACCCATTGTCCTTAGATTAGGCCTTCTGATGGTGTCTTCCAGGTGTTGGATAGATCTATCATACTTCATGAACTTGTCTTGGATGGTTGTATGTTCTTTCTCTATAATATCTAGGCTGTCTTCAATCCCTGAGATTCGATCCTCTGCATGGTCTAACCTGCTGTCAAGACTCTCTACTTTGTTTTTTATCTCTTTTTTCCTTCTAATTGGTCAGCTTTGATGGCTTCAAGTTCTTTGTTGAAGCTCTGTTTTAGGTCTTGTATGAATTTCTTTACTTCCTTAATTTGGTGTTCAGTGTTTGTTCTCAAATCACTTAGTTGATTGGTTATGGTTTCTTTGGACTCCCATTCCTTCTGTTGGGTTCCATTCAGCATTCCCTTTGTGGTCTCCCTGACTTCCTTCAGCTCTTTGTTAATGGATTCCATGAACGCCTTTAGTGATCTTTGTGTGTTCTCTACCTGGTCTCTCAATTCCTGAATTACTCTTTGATTAGCTTCCTCCCATTTGTGGGATTCCTGCAGTTCTCTTTCCTCCCATTCATGGGATTCCTGCAGTTCTCTTTGAGTGTTCTCAGCCTGCTCACGCCATTTCTCCCTTTCTCTTTGAGCATTCTCAAGTTGTTCACGCAAATCCTGTATCAGTTTTTGAGTAGCTTCCTCACGCTTATGATATTCCTGTATAAACTTTTGGGATGCCTCCTCTCTCTCCCTATCACGCTCATACAGAGTCCTTTGTAAGTTGTCAAACTTCTCATTTATTATGTTTGCCACCAGTGTTTGTAGAGCTATTTGGGAACTCTCCTCTGGATTGTTCATTATCTGATCTGACCCCTGATTAACAAGATTGGGAATTGAGATACCCGGATTTGCCATTTTTCTTGTGTTTTTCGGCTTACTCTGCCCATTTGAGATGAAAATAGCACCAGTTTTGTGCTAGAACTCTATCTTAAGGCAACCATCAACCAAAGTTTGCATTTATACAGTCAATAGTCTACAGATACAATCTAGTTCAACAGATACATCTATTCAACATCAAACAACTATATGTTAATGGGCTTCGAACCGCAGAGAAGAATTTGGAAAACCAGAAATTTTTAGGATTAGGGAGAGATGTGGGTAAAAATTAGGAATAGATTGGTGTGGGGAGGCACAGGGAGAGTTAACTATGTCCTAATCTCAATGCAGGAAATAGGTTGGGTAGGATGCAAGTAGAGAGGGAGAGAAAAAAAAGAAGAAAGGGAAAGGGAAATGAAAAGAGACCAGAAAAAAAATTAGAAATGTAAAAATTAATATAGTTATGGAGATTGAAAGACCATCTATTTAGAGAGGAATGTGAATATAATGAGAAAACAGGAGGGAGATAGAGGAGATGTGAAAAACTTAAAAAATGCTTAAAATATTATATAGGTATAAAGAGGTAGTACTGCTATTAAGGAATTTAAGTCTCAGAGGTTTTGGATTGAGTAATAAATTTGTGGATTAAGTGTGTACACAATGGGGGATAGGGTCTACTATTTAACTATGGGTTTATCTGAGGATGTGCAGGACAAGAGTTAAGTCACATACAGAAGAACAAAAGAAAGGAAAAGGTGAAAAGGATAAGAAAGGGAGAAAAAAAAGATCAGAAGTTCAGTAGAGCTAGACAAAAAATAAAAAGATAGTTAAGAAAGAAAGAAAAAGAGAGAGAAGACAAGAAAAGAAAGGAAAACGTACATTCACGTATTCCTAAAATAAAAATTATAAGAGGGAAAAAAAAGTTACTGGAAAACAATTATTTTTTCAAAAAAGGCAAAAATTAAAGATTAATAAAAGTTTTAGAAAAGGAAAAAAAAATTTTTACATATATAAGGTACCAAAAAAAAAAAAAAAAGAAAAAGGAAAAGAAGAAAAAAAAGTTCTTTGATTTTTTGGGGAGGGGTGGGAAGAATCCTGTATCTCCCTTTTGTCTGTAACCAGCCTCTTGTTGGAGTCTCTGGTCAGCTTGAGGTCCTGTGGCTTGATTGGTTTCTTAAGTCAGTTTGTTCGAACAGGCAGAAAAATGCTCTGCTTTATCCAAGATTTTGAGATCCCCCTCCCAGGTTAGTTTAATGGGAGGGTGATCTGCTTTGAGAATCACAAAAGAGGGGTGATGAGTCTAGGTTCTGGTAGAGTTGAGGCCTTTCAACAAACAGTAGCTTTTCCCTGGGGCTATTTTGTGAGCTGGGTGACTTTTCCCTGGATGGAGCTGAGTCTGTCAGGTCACTTCGCCTTTAAGTTCTTGTGACCTGTTAAATGACTCGTTTTATTCCAAGGCCTGAGTTGGAGCTAGCCACTCCTCGGAGCTTTGTCGGTATCCAAGATGGAGATCACCGGTGCTGGGCGGGGAGGGGTGGCCTTCCCTCCTCTGCTCCCTGAGAAGGAGTGAGGAAGTCGGGCTTCTACTCATGCCGAGTCTTGGATCCCGGGTCGTCTCTGGTCTGCAAACTGCAGGATGAAGATGTCCGCTCCTTGTCGGTTCTTGCTGGTGTTGAGTAGAATCCTCTCGCCCGCTGCGTCTGGCTGCTTCATCCCGGACTCTCTGTGTGAGCGCTCAGGTAATGGCCGCGCCTGCGGTCGCCGCTGCGACCCTGCCGCCGCCGCGGCGGCTGCTGGCAGGCGCTCAGATGTGTCTCCTTGTCTTGGCATCCCCTCTCTTGTCTAACTCTCTGTCCTGTGATGGCACACTTGGTGTGATTCTCATCCAGAATTAATCTTGACTGATATCTAAGCACATCCCTGGTATTAATTGCTATGACATATTAACAAAACGTTTTTTTTTTTTGTTCAACACAGTATTCTAATATAGGTAAAGTACATGAATTAAGGACTATTGATAGGTATCAATTGGAAGGAGCAATTATATATTCCAAGGATGGGTTGTTTATTTTGCATTTCGTAGCTAAATGACTCTTTTGCCAGTCCTGGGGCTTGAACTTAGGGCCAGGGAACTGTTCCTGAGCTTCTTTTTTTTTTTTTTTTTTGATCAAGGCTAGCACTCTACCACTTGAGGCAAAACACAACTTCCAGTGTTTCTTTTTCTGTTTATGTCATACTGAGTAATTGAACCCAGGGTTTCATGCATGCTAAGCAATAGCTGTTCCATGAAACCACATTCCCAGAGCCCTAAATGACTTTCTTTTTTATATTTATAAGTTTTTGGTGTGAAAATACAGTACAGAGGGGTTATAAGTACATGAGCAAGGTAATGAGTACATTTTTTATCAAGCATTTTTGCCTCCTCCTTTGTTTCCCCTTACCATCCCTGCCCATCGATGCCCCCCACCCACTGCCAAAGTTGTAAAGTTCTTTATTGGACATAATGTCTAGTTGCAATGGGAATTTCTTAAGATAGCATTACTATTTCATTCCGTTAATATGTATTACAATTTAGGCCAGGTGGTAGAAAAGGAAGTGGAAAACAATACTAAGTCCAGTAAGGCTGACATTCCTATCACATCACTAAGGAAGTAGTGTTAAGACCTGCAGGACTCTTAAGTCTGTTGTATGTGACATTATTATGTAAAACACTATTAGCTGTCATCCCCGAAATCCATAACATTCTGATTCCACTTTCCAGGTCAAGAACCAAATATCTACTCCTTTTTATAGATTGGGTGTGTTTCCTAGGAAGGAAGAAGGAGGATGTAGTAGGTGATGGTGGAAAAATATGTATATTGGCTCCCTGTCCACATTTTTTGCATTTTTAAAAAGTGCTACTGATGAACTCCTACTTACATCTAATTGACTTGCTGTTTGCACAAGATGCAGATAAATGAAGACATTTATTCTGGTGGATAGTCACATATATTAACAAAATCCATTTCTGGAAAAATAAGAGACTAGGTAAGAAATTATAAATTATTGTCTATAAAATGGTTTCTTTTCTTGGAGAACAAAAGGTAGTATTGAAATGATTACTCCAACTTTCTTTGAGACTTTATGTTGCCTCAGTATCAAAATGTTCTCTAACTTGTGTAACATCCAAACATAAAAGACATGATTTGAAGATCTCAGTAGTTTTAGAAAATAAGGAACGTAATAGCATCCTTCCTGCAGAGACATGTGATGGCAAGTATGATTGTATTATGGTTCTCTGTTTTTTCTCTTTATCTCAACTGTTGCATATCTTGGCATATTACTCGATGTCCTGAATAAGCTTCCTGTAGGTGAGATTTACTTCTACTCTGCAGTGTCAAGATGGGTCCTGTGACTTACTTCAGCTTACAAAAGTGAACCAGAAGTGGTGAAAGGCTATTTCTGGGGAAGATTTCTATCTCATTATCTGTGTTTTTTCCCCCTTAGCTATAAATATAGCTAAACTTTAAACTTATATGTTGGAAGAGTATAGCATGTGAATTTGAATTAAAACATATAACACAGGCAGAACTAAGCTAATATTAGAATATGATATTAAGACGCTAGTTTCTTACCATGCTTTTATACCTTTATGATAGTTGATTATAGCACACCAGATTTTAAAAAATCCTAAACAAGAACTAAACAAATTGATAACATTTCCTATTGGAAGATATTACAATTTTTTTTAATAAATAAGCATTCTCTATGTGATCACTTGTGGGATTATCTATTTATTTTTTATTTTTTTATTGTGAAAATACTGTACAGAGGGGTTACAATTACATGGGCAAGATAATGAGTACATTTCTTATCAAGCATTGTAGCTTCCTCCTTTGTTTCCCCTTCCCATCCCTTCCCAGCCTCCCCCAGCCCCCACCAAAGTTGTAAAGTTCGTTTTCAACATGACAACTTGTACTTCTCATTGTTGCAACGGGTCCACCTGTATCCTTATTTAAACGACTTGTTTTTCCCATTCCCCTCCACAAATTATACCGACATCAAATACAGTGAAAGCAGGAGTTATAATGTGGGTGAGGGTCACACAAAGCAACAAAGAAGTAATCTTATAAATGCGTTAGAAACAAATGCATGAAAGAAAAAAACATTTAAATACATATCTTAGGGTTTATTTTCCTAACATCACCTTATCTGACCTTTTCTGCTTCACTCATACATATATTAGATATTGCAAATAAGGGAAACCATGGGACCTATGTTTCTTTGGGCTTGGCTTACTTCACTTAATATAATTTTTTCCAAGTCTTTCCATTTCCCAACAAATGGGGCAATGTCATTCTTTCTGATGGAGGCATAGGATTCCATTGTGTATATATACCACATTTTCTTGATCCGTTCATCTACTGAGGGGCATCTGGGAAGCTACCAGCACAACTATGTTTATTGCAGCATTATTTGCCATAGGGATTATCTATTTCTATAGATATGTTTAATCACTCTTGAGTACTGTATCTAATATCCACACTCATTATCCAGACCTTGTAATTGAGATGAGGAAGAAAAAAATATCTAGATTGCTCCTTCTCTTTTCCTATTCTCCTTTTTCTAGTGTGGATTCTCATCTTTTCTCCAAATTCTCCTATTAATAAGGGAAGAATGACAAATTGTGGATATGAAGCAAAAAGCTTCAAAGCCAGAATTTATTCTTTCAGAAATAGATGAAGTAAATCAGAGTGGCTCAAGGAAGAATAAAAAGATGATTTTTTTTCCCTTTCTGGATTTCTCTATAGACTCTGAACATGACTCTAAATAGCTAGTGAACCATTTGCCTTGGCTAACTTTTTAAAAATATCGTTTTTAAAATAAATGATAATTTAAAAAATTAAAAATTATTTAAATATAAATAGTAATTTGTTGTTTGCTTTTGGGACGCATGAAATAAGACTGCATTAACATTGTGTGAGTTGAGAGGCTAAATTTTATCAGAATCTAAACATAATGAAAAATAGATGATTTTAAGATAAATAGCTTGTAGATACATTTTTACTTGGACATAACCACAGAGACAAATTTTTTTTCTTCTTTTCCTCTCCATGCTGATTCAACTTCAATAACCAGTTCATGTAATTCAAGTGGCTGTGTTTCTTTCAGAAATAGAATAGACCCAAAAAGTTAGAAAAATAGATCCAGTATTGGGTAATGCATTCTTTAAAAATAACAGTCAAATAAGTATTAACCATAATTGCAAAATAATAACAATCAAATGCTCTTGAAAAGAGAAGATTGTAAGCAGAATATACAAAAATTGATAGTGGCACAACTACTTCAGGAGCTGCTCTCTGGAATTTAGCATTTCTAGTACGTGACAATGTTTTAATGAGGATTAATTGCTTTCAGGGACTAATATTTTTAAGTTATATTTCATTGAAGAAATATGTTGTTCAAAATTAATGAAAGGATAACAGTTTATAATAGAAAGAATGCTAAATGCTCATTTTACATAGCAAAATACCTTTCCATAATATCTGTCTTCCCCAAATAACTAATACCTCAAATGGACATTTGCATTATATGTACATAAGTTTGTAAAATAATTACCTTTCATAATCCAAGGAACACAAATATGAAGAATTATCAGATGGGGGAAATATATTCAAATGGGTACTTTAAAGTCCCAGGTGTAGTTCGAAAGGACATGATGAGGTTAGAACCATCAGAGACATGTAAAGATGCTACATTAGAAAATAAAGAAAAAAACAACAACCCAGATTCTGAATTTCTGGAAAGCAGAACCGCAAGTAAATGCTTTTTCCACTAGAATCATTTGAAAAATATTTTAGCTCTGTAGGTTGCTCAATTTTAAACTAGTGTGACTTCTTTTAAATTTCTGTCCTTTAGAACTGCAAAATGATAAATACGGATTATTCAAGCCAACTAACGTGTAGAAATATTTTACAGCAGATTAAGATTGGTGAACTAATTCAACTGCAGCTTTTTCCTGATGCAACTACAGGGACACCACATTTCCTATATTTTGAGAATAAGAAAATGTTTCCACTGGATTTGTACACATGTATGATGTGCATACTACTTACAGGCCTTACTTAAAGAAGTCTTGAAATTCTAACTAATATTCAAATAAGAGGTTTCCTATCTTTATTTTTACATTTGGGGATCACTAAATACCAAAATTATGTAGAGGGCTAGGGTAAGAATATGGAATTGAAATCTGTCTCCTAATATTATAAAGATAATTTATGCCATTTTAAGTTACAGTTTCTAAAGTAACAAAAAATAACGTAAAACAGATATAAAAACTCAATTTTCTATCCTTCCTAACTTTCCAACAGCAATTAGAGAATACAGTAAATGTACAGCCATCCCAGGATGATATAGGATGTTATAGGATCACTAGATGGTGAAAAAGAAGATAACAAAAATGGTTCCCCTGGAACAATGGGAAACAAATTCTACAGCTACAGATTGTGATATAGCTAGAAAATAGTTTCCACTATTCTAAGTCTTTGATATTTTAGGTTTGTTTACACAGAATCTTTCCATTCTTAGGAAATGACCCTTTATTAATACTCAAGTGTTTGCAGCTTATAACCCAGAAACAAACAATGTTTCTAAATGTAAAGAAGAATGATATTAAGAGTAATCAAGGCTACTTCCATAGCTATAGCTGATAAATAAGAATGATATTGGGAAATAGTCCAATAACCTTGAACTTTTTCCTACCTTTACTCTTCTCCAACATGAGAAGTCCTAGTCAAAATATGATAAATATTATTAGAGGAATTTTATATTTTTTATTGTTCACACCAAAGCAAATACACGTTCCTCTTTGCAAGCCTGATTTTGAAAGAGTCAGACCCTCAAAATTATTTTATAGACAAAAGTTTACTGCTTTGACTTAGGTGTTTTCCTGCCTTTGGGTGTTGCTCCCTATTATTTTGGCAACTGCATAGAAAAACAAGATAAATCCATTATGCTTGTGTTGAATTGTTCAAAGTAAAGCTGTCTTCACTGCTAATTATAGTTTAATTATTGCTCTTTAAATGCAACAAAAAGTGATACTTTAACATACATTCTCATTGAAATTGATGAAAACAGGAGTGTCTGTGATTGCTTCGTTAATAGTTTTCAAGTATTTCCCTTGGCTATTTTCATTATTGCCTTTGTTCCGGTCTTCTAATCAGGAACAGAGGGTTACCTAAGATACAGGATGTTAGGTAGAAAAAAAAATAGATATATAATTAAAGATTTTCCTCTCCTTAAAGACTGAAGCTCAGAAGACATTTTGCTATCACTGGCATTGTTAAGATGATTTGAAGTTTTGGTTCTTAAACTAAGTGAAATACATGTGAAATGTTACTTGTTCCAACAATGATTATGGCTTATACTTTTCTGCTCCAACTAGATGAAACTTCTGACAATGTTGGAGAGCATATTTATTTTAGGGTAGGAGGGTTAATTATAGAAAGCCAAGGGAGAATCCTAAAACAGTATTGCCTTTCATGTATCATTTAATTATACTTAATGTATATAAGCATAGAAATACAAAAATATGAATTGAGTGAAAATATGTGATTTAAAATTGATTCAATGACAACTAATCCAGAAAGCAATTCTCTATATTTATGTAAACTAGTATACCTAGTAAGGATTTAAAAAATTGTTAGAATATATTTTTTAACATTTATGTGAAAACATTTGTTTATTTGTAACTGTTTATTTTAAATTTTTGTTGGTAGTGGGTCTTGAAATCTGGGCCTGGACACTATCCCTCAGCTCTTCAGCTCAAGACTAGTGCTCTACCACTTGAGCCACTGACACTTTTCTGGTGGCTCTATGGAAATAAGTGTCTCACGGACTTTCCTGACTAGGCTGGCTTTGAACCATGACACTCAACTCTCAGCCTTCTTAGTAGCTAGGGTTATAAGCATGAGCCACTGGCTCCTAGTACACAATTATTTTTTACATAGCTATGAAATATTGATTGATAATCCCATTCACTTATATGTTGTGTAATGATAAAACTACATCATATCCATTAATTTCTGCATGTAACATTTCTTTTTAGTGAGAATGCTCAAAAACTTATCTTCTGGCTAGGATGAAATATCTATTCTTAACTATAATCACTTTGCTTCTTGTGGTATACAATTAATATATGTAGCTTTATTCCTGGAAGTCTGATAATCAAAGTTACATAAAACATGAATTGTAAAGTGAAAGAAATTCATGGTTCCATTACTTGTTGTAAGAAAACAATTATGCCTTTTGTTTCCAATTATATTTCTGTGGGAATGTGTAATGTTCATTGATTTAATTGTTAAGATTTATAGCAGTTACATTATATCAAGTTGATTCAAACTTGTTTGGTCCTAGAGCTTGAACTCAGGGTCCCTGAGATTTGTTGCAATTTTTTTTAACAATTTACCATTTCAGTCATGCCTCACTTCTGGCTTTTTTTGCTGATTAATCAAAGATAAGATTATCAGGGAGTTTATTTTGAGGGCTGCCTTCAAACAGCAATACTCAAATCACAGCCTACCCAGTAGCTAGGTACATTTGCCACCTGCTCCCAACTTCTATTCACCACTTGTATATGGGCTTTCATAGACTAAATTGTTTTACACTTTTATTGAGTCCAACTCTTTCGTTTTCCTTTCCTATAATTTTAATGCCAAATTTAAGACTGCTTCATCTCAAAATTTTCAAAACATCTTCCTTTGCTTTACATTTACATCTCTCTTTTTGTTTTATATGCCACGTTTTAATCCTGCTTGAAGTTAACATTTGAATAAATTGTTATGTTTAAGTCAATGTTCACTTTTTAATTTTCCCAAATACTGCCTAACCTATCACCTCTTATTTAACCGAACGTCATTCCACAACTGTTAGGTTTTACCCCTTAGTAAATATTCCTTGATAATATTTATGTGGATCTAATCTGGTGCCCTACAGACCCATTGAGCTGTATAATCTTTCCTCTACAAATATAACAATTTTATACTAATAGATTTAATATTGGACAGAGAAATATATTCCAGTTTATTTTTCTTTATCAATGACTCAAAGCGTGCTAGTCAGGTGTATTTAGAAATTGTCATAAACCTAAATAAAACTGTGAAGCTGAGTGCTGTTGGCTCATGCTTGTAATCCTAGCTGCATAGGAGGCTGAGATCTGAAGATTGTGGTTGAAATCTACCTGGAATGGGAATGTCCGTAATACTCTTATGTCCAATTAACCACCAGAAAAACAGAAGTGGCACAGTTGCTCAATAAGTAGAGCATTCACTTCGAACTGAAGACCCGGGAGACAATACCCAGGACCAAATTTCAAGCCCCTTGAGTGACCAAAAAAGGGGAAGAGATAATTTATATCATTTCTCAATTGTATCTTCCAATCCACAAAAATTATGTCTCCATTAATTTAGATTTTTGCTTTTATATTCACCATTGTATAATTTTCAATGACGGTGAGTAAGTAGCACTTTAATACATTTTGACAATGTGTGAAGATAGCACAAAGAAATTCACAGAAAACAGTTGAAATATAAAGGGCAATGGGAATGGAGAAAGTCAGAAACGGGTTAATCAGGCCCTTCATCAATATGTGAGAGTGTAAGATATTTCAATAAGATATCTTCATATAATTAATATACACCAACTAATAACTATCTTCCAAAGGCTTTGGTATTCAAGTATGACATAAAGGATAAATACACATTCTGTGGTGAAATGAAAGAAAGATAGATAAGAAAATGCATACTTATAATGATTGTGTAAATAAACTAAGAAATTCAGTCAACATTCTGAGGGCTCATGGCTCATTGGACTCGAAGGTTGCTGGTAACTAAGATAATTCTAAAATGTTAGACTTGATCTTATCTTTAAGACTGCTTAATACTATTGCTTTTTGAGTCTGTATTCTTTTTCTTGGTGTTGGTTGTGGTGGTGGTTCTGGGCCCTGGGCCTGGGCGCTGTCCCTCAGCTCTTCAAATCAAGGTTAGAGCTCTACTACTTGAGCCATAGTACCACCTCTGGCTTTCTGTTGGTTTATTGGAGATAAGAGTCGCATGGACTTTTCCTGCACAGGCTGGCTTTGAACCATGATCCTCAGATCTCAGCCTCCTGAGTGCCTAGGATTACAGGCGTGAGCCACCAGCGCCTGGCTCCTTTTTAAAACATTTAAACATAAAATAAAATAAAATAAAATCAATATAGAGAATGTTTGGCAAATAAGGTAAAATGATAACTTACAGACAAATGAAAATAATAATGTATGTATAGTTATATATACATATATGTACACATCTGTATATTCATATATGTATACATATATAGGTATTCGAATATATATACATATAAGTACAAATATATGCATATGTACATGTAGTGTGTACAAATATACATTTATTTAAATAGACTTGAATCAGAAATATATTAATAGCATATTAATGCCAATGAAATACTTTAACCATCCTGAATAAGTTATCCAAAAATCCAAATACATATCTCTATAGTAATATAAGAACAATCAAGGAATATATGGAAAGATCATAACATACCTAGACATTGCATACATACAGAGATTAGTGGAAATAGAAACAATAAGATAGCCCTGCACAACCATTATGTAGAAATTGCAATCCTTATACATTGGTGCTTGGCACTTAAAATGATATAGTCAGTTTCTTAAACATACTGGAAATCTTTAAGACATTACACATAGAATTGCCTCTTTGATCCGCATTTTGAATTATAGTTTTATATACAAAATAGATTTTAACATATGTCCAATGAGACACATGTACAAGAATATACATAGCAAAATCCTTCATAATAACATATAATAAAATATTGAAATGCCCATTGAGGATGTTATTCCAATATACACATGCATACAAAACAATATGCTCTATCCATGAGAAAAACTTACATGGACTTATTTTGGAAACAGTGATATTACATGGGAGAAATGGATAAAATAGACTACATTTTCTAATTACATGAGGTTTTTAAAATTGGCACATCTGTAGAGGTAGAATATGAAATAATAGCTGCTCAAGGGGAGAGAAGGTTGAAATGATGACAGGAAATGACTATTAATAAATATTTGAGTATGTTGAGAGGGTAGTAATGATAAAATGTTCCTGAAATGAAGGTGATGTTCTTACTCCAACTCTTTAACATCCTAAGAATCATTGTACTTTATCGAAGAATTACAGATTGCATTTGCATTAACCTTAGGAAAATTTTTAGAATAGTAGTGGGTGAATCTGACTGATAATTTAGAATGTAAAATCCCAGAATTCTATAATGCACAACTTTAGTATGTTGATTAATAAGACTATCAAGAAAATATGATCTGTGATATATCCTCTGAGTGACTATACATGACATTAAGAGCCAGTGAATATTCTACAAATTCATGTACATTGAGCTATGAGATAAGATTGAGAAGGATGAGGGATAATGATCATCAAGATGCATTGTATTGGCCATGGAATGTAGCTTAGTGGTAGATACTTGCCTTTCATGTGTGAAGCCCTGGGTTTGATTTCTCAGTACTGCATAAACAAAAAAGCAGGAATTGGCACTATGACAAAATCATAGAGTACTAGCATGAGGAAAAGAAGCTCAAGGACATTGCCAAGGCATGAATTCAAACCCCAGGACTATGCAAAAAAAAAAAAAAAAAAGTGCATTTTATTAAGCCGGGCACTAGGGGCTCACGGCTGTAATCCTAGATAATCAGGAGGCAGATAATTGAGGTTTGAAGCCAGCCCAGGCAAGAAAGTCTGTGATATTCTTATCTCCAATTAAATCTCAGAAAATCAGAAAGTGCTGCTGTGCCTCAAGTGATAGAGTTCTAGCATTCATCTAAAGGAGCTCAGGACAACCCCCAGACCCAGAGTTCAAAACTCAGGAGAGGAAAAAGGAAAAAAAAAACTCACTATACACTATTAATATACTGCTTTGTCAAACAGTAAGTCCCACACAACTAGTTAAAGTTAATTAAAAATATGATAAAATACAAGTCATTTTGGGAACCAGACAAAGATAGTATAGACGGGACAAAGTAAATGTTATATCATGCAGTTTGATTTGAAATTTGTTCTATAGTCTTCTTACATTATTTATGAAATTGACAATAGTGCCAATTATAGGTCAATTTCCTTGAGGAACAGATTGTATTCTGCTGTCTTTTATATGAAATCATAGAGGTGATTTTTTGCCATATATTGAACTATATCTGATATTTAAAAGTAGATTGTCCTAATATAATATTAATTTAATCAATCATTTCATTAGGTTGATGTTGGTTAGATTTTTTCTAGTAAATCTTATCCCCTATAATAAATGAGAGCATGCTGTGACAGTCTCCTATTAATATGAAAACGTACTTTATAAAATTAACTTAAAAGGGGGAAAGATTAAACTTGACTTCTGATTTTATACATTTCAGATTATGTTTCTTATCCTCATTGACTTGGGTTGGTGGTGGCACGGTACCCCATGTCAGGAATATGTGTTGGAATATTTGTATTCATGGAAGCCAGGAAGTAAAGAAGAGGAATAGGACTGGGAGAGGGAGAAGGAGGAGGAGGAAAGAGAGAC
This sequence comes from Dipodomys spectabilis, assembly GCF_019054845.1. NCBI lineage: Eukaryota > Metazoa > Chordata > Mammalia > Rodentia > Heteromyidae > Dipodomys > Dipodomys spectabilis. The sequence continues at coordinate 531,451 of NW_024871102.1, forward strand.
AGGAAGAAGGAAAAAAAGAAGGAGAAGGAGACAGAGAAGAAAAAGAAGGAAGAGGAGGAAAGGACTTTGGTCTTAACACCTTTGATCACAAGTTCTCAGTGACCAAAACTCTACAACTATGCCCACATGAAAGGATTTGCCTCATTATGGCAACTTAGTGAAAGCTAATTATAAATCTCAATCCTTTATGATTACAGATTTAATTTCTAGAGTGGTGGGTAGATATTTCTATACATTGTAATAACTTCTGTTCCTAAATATTTACTTGACTTAATTAGAGAAGCTATTTGGCATGGAGATGGTTTGGTTATACCATTGTTGGAGAAATATTTTGAGTGAAAATACATTTTATTTAAAAGATAAGGAGGCTTCAGAGATTTCATTTTGTGACCTTCAAAAATGACTATTTCATCTAACTCATAATGAATTTAATTTTTCATAATTTTATGACATTTCTATTCAAATTTTTGTCATCTATAGTTAGGTTCTTTCTTTCTAATTGAAGGAAAAATAAATACTATCACAATCATTTATTTCTTAATTATTCTATAGAGTAGGAATAATATGAATTTCCTACCATTCAAAAATAAGTTGTATTTATGTCTATAGAAATAATTGCATAAGTCATGGAATATCTTGCTTTATCTCATGTGGAGATTGATTCAATTTCTAAAATTGACTGTTGACATAAAATACATGAAATTCAGTGTTTCTCTGAAATGTCTCGTTACTCAAACCTCAGAAATAAATGAGCAGTAATTAAGATTTTTATATACTCAAAAAATGTATGAATCTATATTTTATGTCAAAAATGTTTAGGTTTAAAAGAAGAGAAAATCATGTGACCACAGTAGATAATATTTAATTTAATGAAAAATTACTTCATTCACCCTGACACAGCCTAATGCTTTTAGCTTACATGAGAAATTTAATTAACGATCCCTTCATCACTTTTGAATATTACAGTATTTCAATTTGTGCAAAGATTCTGTCATTTAAATCTTTGAGTGTATATTTTTTCATAAAAATGAAAACTTTTTTCACACTGCAGGTTCGGATTCAATAACTAAATAAATATCTAAATGTTAATTTGTTAAATTGAGCCTCTAGAATTCAAATAAAAAGAAATTTATTTTATTCTTACATGTATTATATCAGTGCTGAATATGGGTATCTCAAGCTTGTAATCCTCACTAGTCAGGAAGCTGGGGTTCAAAGCCAGCCTTGACAACAAGAAATCATCTTATAAATATGTTAGAAACAATTACAAGAAAAATACATTTGAATACTTATTTTGGAGTCCATTTCACCTAATATCAACTTATCTGACCTTTGCTGCTTGTCTCAGACAAGTCCCTCCCCCACTGCTTTCATTATATTTAATGTTGGTATAATTTGTGGAGGAGAAGGGAAAAAACTAATGGTTTAAATAAGGATAGAGGTGGATCCATTGCAACTATGAGGTGTAAAAGTCGTTAAGTTGAAAAACGAACTTTACAACTTTGGCAGAGTGAGGGGCGGAAGCGGGGTAGATGGGAAGGGTTGGGAAGGGGAAACAAAGGAGATGGCAACAATGCTTGATAAGAAATGTACTCATTACCTTGCCCATGTAATTATAACCCCTCTGTATGGTATTTTCACAATAAAAAATAAAAATAAATTTTAAAAAAGCCAGACTTGGCAAGAGTTTGTGAGTCGCATTTCAAATAATCACACACACATCACAACACACGCACACACACACGAAGCCAGAACTGGAGTTGTGGCTCAAATATTAGAGCAATGTCCTTGCGAGGAAAAAAATCAAGGAATAGGTCTGGAGTTCAAATCACAAGAACAACACACACACAATATTATGTATAAATTCTTATTTTAGTTTGAAGAAATAAACAATATCGTGGAAAGTAATATTTGTTACTTATCCTGAAATTTTGTGAAGTTGTTTTTATTACAATTTGTCTTAAGATATAACATAGGTTATTAAAATTAATATTAATATAGTATATTTATAATTACTCATAACACCTTGGAGTATAACAGTTGGTATTTTTTCAAAAGCCATAAGAAATAGTCTGAGTAAAAGAAAGAAAAGAAGAAAAAGAATGAAAGAAAGAAGGAAAGGAAAGGAAGGAAGAGAGAAAGAGAGAGAGGTGAAGGGATGGAGGGAAGGAGGGAGAAAGGAAAGAAGAAAAGAAAGAAGGAAGGAAAAAAGAAAAGAATTAAGGAATGAAGGAACAAAGGAACTAAGGAAGGGAGGGAGGAAGGAAGGGACAAAAACAATTTAATTTATAAAATGTGCTATTTAGCCCAACATAAACTTGTAATTAACCCTTTAGTAAATGCAAGTTTGCAATTTTCATTTCTCTGCATGTTCCCCATGCATGAATGAAACCAACAAACGAAGGTTCAGAAATAACCAGGTGAATCTGTTTGCATCTGTAGTAAATATGTATGCAAATCTTTTTCTCATTTTCCATACATCATCAAATAATTATTTGGAAACAATTTACATTTAGTTATAAATAGTCTAAAAATTGAGGTAACCAAGGGATGTCAATATATTATATAATGTGAATACTAGTAATTATAATGCTATTAATATTAGTGTTTATGTTATATTAATTGTAACAATTTTATTATGTATTTTATCAGACAAATTAGCATACTCTGATTTTGGTGTTTGTGGGAGTCCTAATAGCAGACAGTAATTAAATGAAAGGAGATCTGTATTTGTTGGCACAAACTAATATTTTTGAAAGCAATTAACTCATTGGAGATTTTTCAAATACATCAGAAGGGCCTTAGAAAGGCTGTACCACGTTAACATGGTTACCTATGATGTGATTTACGAGCCACTAAACAATCCTACTTCACTTTGCCATCACTATAATTATTCCCATTGTAAGAAGAATCATTCACATAATTTACATGACATAATCTTGTCCTTGAGTTATTTTGTTCTGTGAAATAATATCCAAATGTACACCACACTGAGTTAAAGCAAAAGTAGCAAAGTGTTTGGACCATGTAACTCCTTCCAGATACACATGTTAAAATTCGATTCCCCTGTCTGGTGACATCAGAATCAACCTTTCAGAGGTGACCCTGCAATAACAATCCTGACGAAAGAATCCCAATATAATTACTCTGCCATGTGAACGTCCAGCAAATAGATTATAATGAATCAGAAAATAGACCCCCATAAGACAAAGAATTACTTTGAATAACCATTTTTAAAATCAATGTTTAAGCTTCTAGAATATGGATAATATACTCCTGATGTTTTTTAGACACTTAATTGAAATATTTTAACAGCCCAATGGCTGACAAAAAGCAAAGTTTTGATTTAAATTTCACAAATTCTGATAACAAAGATTCATAGGGTTTTATTATTTGAATTTTATTCTCCAAGTCTCTGGGTTAAAAACATTTTTAAATGGGAATTGAGTTGAGGTGCAACTCTCTATTCAACTATCATAATTAATTTTTTGAATATTTTTATTATCTTTAGTTGTACAAAGGATTTGCCATTCACTGAAACAGTGTACGGATACAGTGCATCTTGATCAATGTCACCCCTTTCAACAGTCTTATCCACCCCTACCAATCATCTCCAATCCTTATGTATCTCAATATTATGTTATGCAATTTCTTGCCATTTAATAAAGCAGTTTATGTGTACAATGCACCTGGAGTTGTGTTACCACTTCAACATCTTCAACCCCATTTCACACTACCCCTTGCTTTGTACATTTCAATTCTGGGAAGTATACAATGGATTCTTGTCTATATTCTATCCTTTTCCCCTTCAATTTCCTTCCCCTCTCACATTGCCCCCCACTATCCTCTCTTGCATTACACATTTACTGGTATTTATTTTGTTGGGCTTTGACTTAGCCTTTTATGAGAATTATAGTATTTTCACTCTCCATGGACTATGACATTTCAGATAATTCATTTGTAATTCCTTGCATACAATCCAGTGTGTTTACTTTTACATTTATAGACACTCCTATCTACCACAAGTGAGGAAAGTCATGCAAACTAAGTTTCTCTGTGTCTGCTTTATTTCACTTAATATTATTTCTAAGTTTTCATTTTTCCTTTAGAATGGTGCAATATTATTTTTACTGATGGATGAACAGAATTCCATTATGTATGTATTTATATGTTTGTATGTATATATATATATATGTATATATGTTTGTATACATACATTTATATACATACATATATACTTGTTAATTGGGACAAATAAAATTAGATATATATGTATATATATATGTAATTTATATATACATATATAATTCTTGATCTCTTTTTACAATGAGAGGCATCTGGGATGATTCCATATGTTGGCTACAGAAAATAATGCAATAATGAACATGATTGTTCTGGTATCTTCAGTGTGGCCTTGTTTCTGCTCTATTGGATAAATGACCATAAGTGGATTTGCTGGATCATAGGTAGGTAGCTCTCTATACAGTTCTGTGAGCAATTTCATAGTATTTTGCAGAGTGATTGAACAAGATTACATTCCCACCAACAGTGTAATAGAGTTTCCTTTGGGCCACATCCCTATCAATATCTGTGATTGTTCGTTTTTTCATAATGATATTGTAAGAGGGGTGAGATGAATATAAGTGTTGTTTGGATTGGCATTTCTTTTATGGAGAGAGATGTGTCTACTTTTGATTCTTACTTCTTCTTCTAAGAAGTTTTCTTTAAGTCTTTATCCCATATATTAATTGGGTTCTTGTTTATTTGAGGGTTTATTTTTGTTGGGTTTAACTTTTTGATCTCTAAATATGGGTTAGTTATAAAAACACTTGTCTAATGCTTAACTAGTAACAATATTCTCCCATTCTGTTCTCTTTCTATATATCCTGCTATCTTTTCCTGTTGTCATGTAGAAACTCTTCAGTATGATGTGATTCTATTGATCCAGAAAGAATGATATTACACCATTCATAAGGAAATGGAAAGACTTGGAAAAAACATATTAAGTGAAGAAAGACAGACTCAAAGAAATATAGGTTGCCTAAATTCCCTCATTTGTTGTAGAAGAATGTGCCTCTAATTCTACAAGTAATCACAGTTGGGTGGTAAAAGAGAAAACATTACTCTTGGACATTATAAATTTTATGGGATTCTAAACATATATACAGTGAGATCAAAGGAGGATGCCCTTTGGAGAGGATCACAAAGGATCAATAGCTGTATGAAGAGTATCATATAAAACAATGTTATTTAAAATGATCTCCAAGAAATGATTATGAGAGTTTGTTTATTATTTTGCTTTTTCCTTCAGTGTTCTGATGCCGTTTTTTTTTTTTTTAATTTCTGCAACTTTGGTCTTATATGTACGTTTGGATAGGGCAAGGGGAATACAGAAATTGTGGGACAAAGGCTTAAATGCAGCAGTGCTACTCAATAGACACTACATTGTAAATGAACCATACAACTTTCGCGAGAGGGAGGTTGAAAGGGAAAACCTGGGAGAACATATGTGAAGAGGTGACACTGTTCAAAAAGAAATGTGCTCATTATCTGACTTATGTAATTGTAACCCTTCTGTACATCATATTTACAAATTAAAAATGGACCTCATAAACAGGCTAGAGTAGCTATACTAATATCAGATAAAATTGGCTTTAAAATATAAGTGGTATGCAAGTAAAAAGAGACAAAGTAAAAAGAGACAAAGGACATTAAATATTGACAAAGAAAACTCTCCATAAGAGGGATATAACAATTCTAAATATCAATGTCCTGAAACCTAGAGCTCACAGATTCATCAGAAAAATACTACTTACCCTAAAAACATGCATACATCCAAATTAATTGTTGGTTGTTTGAACAAATCATTCTTACCTCTGGACAGGCCACCCAGGTAAAAACTTAGCAAAAATCTTTAGAGCTAAATAACTGTATTGACAAGCTATATCTAACAGATATCTACAGAGTATTTCACCTACCAGTATCACAATATATACTCCACTCAGCAGCTTTCAAAATTCAAAAATAAAAATGAAATTACTCTTTGTATCCTGTCAGACCATGATGGGACCAAATTAGATCTCTACATCCAAAGGCATCACATAACATTCTGAAATTCACACAGACTGAATAACACATTGCTAAATCATCAGTGAGTCACTGAAGAGATATGGAGGGAAGTTCCAATGTTTGTGGAATTCAGTGGAAGTGAACACACAAAATATTACCTTCTCTGGGACATAGCAGTAGCACAGACAATACTCAGAGGAATATTTATAGCTTTGATTATGTACATCAACAAATTAGAACAATCTTTTTTTGTTGTTGTTCAGTCGTGGGGCTTGAACTCTGGGCCTGGGCGCTGTCCCTCAGCTCTTCAGCTGAAGGCGAATGCTCTACCACTTGAGCTACAGCGCCACTTCTGGTTTTCTGGTGGTTTATTGGAGATAGGAGTCTCACGGTCTCTCCTGCCTGGGCTGGCTTTGAACCGCGATCCTCAGATCTCAGCCTCCTGAGTAGCTAGGATTACAGGCATGAGCCACCAGCGCCTGGCTAGAACAATCTTAATCAGCACTAATGATGCACCACTAAGTCTTTGACAAAACAGGAAAAACAAAACCAAAAACCAATAGACAGAAATAATACAAATTATATTAAAGAAAGAAATGAATCAGTCTCAAAAAACATACAATCATAATTGACTTTTATCTACTAGTAGCTCAAAAATTTGCCCAATGAATGTCAATATAGCTATTTTCCGAGATAGACTCAACCAGCTCAAACCAGTGAACAAAACAAACTTCTAGGATTCTAAGAAACAACATTTTGTTTGCCTTTTTTTAACAGAAATTTGCTCTGTTGTTCTTATTAGGGTGATTTATAGATGGATTACAATTACAAGGGTCAGGTAATGAGCACATCTCCTTTTGTGAAATGTCTTCAGTTCCCACACTTGTTCCCAGTCCCACCCTCCTGTCCCCACCCATGTGTTAAATAGTTCACTTTCATCAATGATCAATGAACTACACTGCTGCAATTTTCGACTCTTTTCCCTAAAACTCTGTGCCCACCCCTCACCTTCACAATGAATATACCAGGCATAAGGCAAAAAAGACAGAATTATCACAAACTATAAACAACAACGAACACAAAACAAAAAATAAGTTTTCTGTTTCCATATCTCATAGTTCGTTTGAGTATGTATATCTTGTTATATAAATCTAATTGTTTTTTATCATGAAGTCAATTCAGGGAGTAAGGTGTGATAACATAATTTTGCTCTCTATTTAATGATATTTTTTATTTTAATATTAAATTTGTAAGTAACACAATTGAAGTACTAGTGAAATTTGAAAGTTCAGATTTAAATGTTCCAAATGTCTAATAATTCCATTTTGGCAACCAAAATGAAAAACAGGTATGTTTTATCCTCAAGAATGTCATTATTTCATGTGCAAAAAAAATAAAATAAATGTAATGTTAATTCAGTGGACATAAGGAATCAAATACTTATGCAATGCATCAGTACCAAAGATTATGACATCTATTAATAAAGTTAATAAAACTTGTTTTAAGTAGATTACTTAAGACATGAAGCAAGTGATAATTTTCTTTTCTAAGTGAAGTTATATAGAAATCACAGTTCAAAGATTCCAGAATTCTGTGTGCTTTATACATGTCAATTTACACATACGCTAGGCACATCTCAACGTTATTTGAAGATAACTGAGAAAAGGATTAGAATAAAAAAATCACTCAAATGGTTAGCTGTATTTTGTGACTAACTAGGTCTCTTTTATATCTCTATTTTATTTGAAAAATCTGGAAAATTTATTTAAGTCACATCAAAAATAATGAGAAACACCCTTAGCTCCTTAAAAGACAATAAAAAAAGGAAACAACAAAGAAAAAATTGAACTTCATTTTGCAAGTGGTCTTTGTATATTGTGGTGCTTTGTTATTGTGGATTCTGTGACTATCCCATGAATCTGGACTCAAATCACAAGGGCTACAGGAAGAAAATTTCAATATCTAGAGCAGCTAATACAGCTCTGCAGTTGTTTGTAGGTTTGACTAATGTCGCAGCTGGACATAAACAGTACAAAGGAAATAATTCTACTGCTTTGCAGGCAAGAATGTGATGAAAAGCATACTGTTATCTTCTTAGATGAAATAAGAAGACCACACTTTAAAAGCTCACTAAATGATCAGCCCTTTGAATAACAGTGCCATTTTTAATGCACTCTAGAAAATTCAAATCCTTCATCCCTCCACAACCATTAATGACATTCACAAATAATTGCCGAGGGGAATTTCCAGTTTTATTTGATATTTCAAATGGATTGGGAGTAACATAAACAATGATTCAAGTTGTTGAGAATATTTAATTTAGAATAAGCAAACAAATCAGATTCAACTCCATAGCATAACCTTTAAGAAAAATGAATTAAGGTATATGGCATGTCCTTTGTAATTTAATTATAGACATTAGGGCAAAATGCCAGAAACACTATACAAGAAGGAAACAGAAGTCTTTGATAAGATATATTAAAGATTACAAGTAATTTTACCTACAATTTCTATTATATGATAGCATATTTTTTCTGCCAATCAGAGACAAATGTATTTTAAATTATGATATGAAAAATGCATGATCATGAATGAATGAAATCTGGGAGTAGATGGCTCAAGTGCTGGTTGGTTCTGTTAAATGTTCTCATTATTTTGAATGATCTGGTGTTTTTGTCTGTGTGAAATTATGAATGTATTTTATGTCTGGGCAGGAAAATTTGATTATTAGATCACTGCTGACACCCAATGTCAGGAATCTAACCTGAGTCAGTGCGGTAAATATATATGTGTATGTGTGTGTGTGTGATTGTGTGTATGCCTGCAAGTCTGTACTTAGAAGGAAGTATCTTATTTCCTTCAGGGTATATACTTAATTCTATTAGATATACTTCATTAATGAGAGCAGATAAAAGTAATTAACATTTTGAGACATATGTTTATGTTCCTATGTTTGCATGAACAAACTAAAAATTTATATTTTGGGTATGAGTTTTGTGGAAGGTCAGCTGAAAGTATAAATATCTTGAGAAAGATGTCAATGACAATCATTTCAGTGTAGATCAATTTTAGACAACACTTGGAAGGATATGTAATCATATATGAAAATGCAACATTTATTGATTTTCAAAAGCTACACTATTCGAGAAATATTTAGGAAAACAAGTTAAATTATGGAAACATAAAAGGAATATTATTTCTACTGTATAGGAAGGAAAACCCTAAATATTACAGTTTGTGTCATATTTCACATTGAGAAGCTTTGTCTATAACAATGTTTATTTCTTTTGTTTCTACTTTCCTATTCATAATTCTGCTTCTCATAGTATTCTTCTAAGGACTTTTTCTTTCTGCCAGTTTGGGGCTTGAACATACATCATGCTCTGTTTTTTTATTTTTTTGCTAACACAAGTCAGTCTACTATTTGAACCATGTCCCAGCCCAGAAATTTTTGTAGTTAATTGGAGATAGAACCTCATGAACTTTCCTACCAACCTGAAAAACCATTATCCCCCAAGTCTCGTACTTCTTAATCACTAGGATTATAGAGATGAGTCTTGGATCAGAACAGTCAATGACTTTTCGTGTTTTATGGCTTCCACATGTTTGCTAGTAATTGCAATAATAAACTACCACAGATTGGGTAGCATTAACATTGTAAATACATTTTCTCTGAGTTGGTGGAATTTGAACTCCAAGATTAGATTTGGCTTCTGATTCCTCTTTCCTTGGCATATTCAAGGCATTCTGCTTCTCTTGGAGAAGACTTCAACTTAAATGCTACATTTGAGATTCTGTTTCCATATGCAGTCACTTTGTAAGACAATGGGTTTTTTATCTTTAGTCTGAGTTCAGTGGGACATAACATATTGCTTAATAGATAGAAGAAAATCTCTAATATGAAATTATTTGTTTGGGGCATGGAAGTTATGGTTATACTTTCAAAAAATAGCAAAAGAGGTAAAGGTTTTATTAGAGCTTGTAAGATAATTATGAAGTCTTGACCTTAGACATGACACATTTAAATTCCCAGTTCTACTGGAGGATTGAACTCAAAACCTACACTTGTGAAATAGCATGTCTACCACTACCATACCTGCAGATTAAATTTGATTGCTTATTTTGAGGTATTATCAATATGCCTGGGCCTGCTTGGACTGAGGTCCTCCTAACACAAGCATAAAACATTTTGCCTGGAACTGGAATTCTCTAAGCTCTGTTTTCCAAGTCGATAATATTATAGATTTGAGCCACTTTATCCAGTAAAAGTATACAATTTCAAAATATCTTGATATTGCCTATATTTGTGTTTAACATATATAGCTAGCCTTAATTTTCTCCCTCTTTTGTTTAGTACTCTGGGTTGAAAACATTGGCTTTCTTCATATACATGGCTTTGTTTAGGATGGAATCCCATCACAATCAAAAATGTCTCACAAAAGTTTGTCAAAAATCATGGAAAAAAAGGCTTCAGGTTGGAAGAAAACACTGATCTTTAAGTTATAATTGCACTATTATTTATAGTGTTAGTCAATGCTTGCATAAGTATCAGGAGGAAGGCAGAAATGTGAGAGATGTCAGGTCACTGTAGAAATTTTGTAGTTGTCACTTCATGTTATCTTCCTTCCTTAAAGCTTGTTTTATTAAAGCTCTCTGGGTGTATATTTGTTGGACTGATTGGTAATCATCTCTGGAAATAAAGCTGATTTTAAAAGGCTGATGGTGTGGTAAATAAAGGAATGGTCAGAATGAGCACAGATATTGTCACAGATTGAGCCGACCAGGTTAATTGCTGAACAGCCAAAAAAAAAAAAAGCAAAGTTTCAAGTTTGATGATCCACATTGGAACATATACAGATAGATAGATATATACATATACATATACATACATACATGAAAAATTAAATCTCCAGTAGATTATAGAGAAACGGCGTGACAGGTATTAAACTATATCAAACTGGTTGCAGGAAAGGTACAGTAAAATATAGATAGTTTAGCATAAATTTTGTAAAGGATGAAAATTCTTCCTTCATTATATACTTTACAAATATCCTTATTATGTTTTAAGTTTTTTTGTGCAAATAACATACAGAGATGTTACAATTACAGGGACAATGTAATGAGTACATTTTTATCAAGCATTGTTACCTCCTCCTTTCTATCCCTTTATCATCCCTTTCCATCTCACTTTCCTGACCCTCTCTCCCATCTTGAGCCAAAGTTGTAAATTTCATTTTTCTACAAAACATCTTGTACATCACATGGTTGCACTGGGTCCACCTGTTTTCCTATTTAAACAATTTGGTTTTTCCCTTCCCCTCCACAAATTATACCAACATCAAATACAGTGAAAACTAGGTTTAGTTTTTTTATATTGTAGTAGGAGCATCGATACAATGCTGACAATTTGAATTACACAAAATATGCAACATGGGTAGGCACTGCTGGTTCAAGGATGTAATCTTAGCTAGTTAAGAGGCTAAGATCTGAAGATCACAGTTCAAATCCAGCCTGCATAGGAAAGTTCGTTAGATTCTTATCTCCAATTAACCACCAGGGCAAATGGAGTTCCAGTGCAGATTGTATGTCGAGCACTGGCTTAGAACACAAAAACCCCATCCAGGCACTGAGTTTAAGCCTTGGGATCAACAGAAACAAAAATATAAAATAAAACATGGAGTTAGATATTTTATAATGAAGCATAATTTAATATACTCTACATTGTTAGAAAGACTAGACTTCTGTGTTAGCTTTATAACCTACCATAATAAATGATGTTGTCCACTTATTATACAGAAATGCTTATTTAGATTTACAAGTTTGAAGGTTTCAGTGTATGGTCAGTTGGTTTTATTACTTTGGGAGCCTGTGACAAGACAATGGCAAGGTGGGGAGTAGGTCAAAGAGAAAAGTTTTTGACCTAGACTGAGTAAAAGATAAAATAAGAAAGTAGTTGAGAGTTTATGTTCTCATAGCTTTCACGCTGAAGAACTTTATCTTCAGAACTATTCAGATATTCTCCACAGTCTGGGAGGAAATAGAAAGTCATTTTTCTTTAACACATAGATCTTTCTGGGGCATTCTAAATTCAGTTGGCAACACCTTCACAAATGATAATGACTTGTCCAGGGGAAGACACAAGTAGATATTTCTGTAAATTCTAATCAGAACTCAGCAGACTAAATATTTTATGGAATTCCTATTAAAATATTTTCTTGCAGACGGAGTGGGTCTTTATTCTACAAATGTGTGTATCTGTGTGTTTGTATGTGTGTATGTGTGTGTTTCAATAAACTAATATAACAATGTAGCAGAGAAAAGTATTAGTGGGCCTGGGAAGATCGCTTAGTTGTGGAGCCCTTGCCTTGCATGCATGAGGCCCTTCGTTCGATTCCTCAGCACCACATAATCAAAAAGAAAAAAGCCAGAAGTGGTGCTGTGGCTCAAGTGTTAGAGCGCTAACCTTGAGCTGAATAGCTGAGCAACAACGCCCAGGCCCAGAGTTCAGACCCCACAACCGGACCCCCCAAAAAAATTAGTATGGCCTTTCGTTTTTCTTCTTATACTATGAAAGTCTGTCACAATTCCCAATGATATCTTATCCAAGATTCAAACATTAATGCTGTCTCAAAAGTTTTGCATGCATGAAGAGCTGGGAAGGTTGCTCAGTGGTAGACCACATACCTTACTTACCAAAAGTTTTGCATGCCAACCGAAGTTCATCTACCTCATTTAAGATGGCCATGGTATATAAAATTTTAAGTCCTCCAATTATGTTGTCACCATGGAAACAACATATAATACTTCTTTTAAAATACCTAGATTGTAAAACACTTCACCCAGAAAATTGAAGGAATATACTTTATGGGATTTAATTTAAATATTTAGTCACTGAAATGGATGTTCTATATCCACAACTCAGAGTCCTATTAAGCTACATAATTGCAAAACTCATCTATTACCATCTTGCATGAATACAGTCCTTCCTGAAAACAAACCAGATGTGGTAAACAAATTAACATGTACGACATTGTCAAATGCAGCTGTTCTAAAGCATGGAACTGACAGAGCAATTAATGCCTGTAAACAGCTGGTTCTAAGGAGTATGGAAAGTGATTTTTCCACTATAAGTGGAAAAGTCCACAGATTTTTCAGATTGTGTTTCGTTGTTGGCATTTGTGAGGTATATTTTGGAAAGCACAATTAATGAAAGCATGCTGTTTTGTAAAACTTTGCTGGCTGACACACCAGGGAAGAAAAACTTTTGAAATGTTTCAAATGAAAAGACAAACAATAGGGTGGGTAAGTTGTGGTATGCAGTTTAAATACAGACTGAAGCAAACCAAAGAATGGGAAAAAATCATTTTCCTTAAGAAATGCTTTCTGGGTATATTATGCTATACACCATAACGATGAAATGATAATTTCTTTGGAAAAGTAAAGAAAAAACACTTACCTGTTGAACTTCTTTTTAAAGTGAATCTTAAATGACAAAGATGAAGAAATTTAAATGGGTTCATATTATTATTACTTTAATTTTTTATTAAAAGTTAAAACAAACTAACAGGCTATTAGTCCATGAAGATTTACAGAGTAAGTTTCTAGCATATATTTTATTTTGTTCCTCTTTTTTGGGGGTGATATAAATATTTTATTTCAAAAAGGCTACTTGGTTTTAACCATTTATGCAGTCATAGAATAAGAAATGTTTTTGATTAATTTAAGACAATAGTAGGCTCATTTTATGCCAACACAAAATATAAAAACCAATGACATTTTCAATGAACAACTATAAAAAATCATGAAATAATATAGTAAAACTCCAGGTCAATTTTTTTTGTTGGTTGTGGGCCTTGAACTCTGGGCCTGGGCACTGTCCCTAAACTCTTCAGCTCAAGGCTACCACTGTACCACTCGAGCCACAGTGCCATTTCTGGTTTTAAGGTGGTTTATTGGAGATAAGAGTTTCACAGACTTTTCTGCCCAGGCTAGCTTTCAATCACTATCCTCAGATCTCAGACTCCTGAGTAGCGAGGATTACAGGCATGAGCCACCAAAGTCCAGATCCAAGTCAATTTTTAAAAAGCAAGCTTATTGAAACTTTTAGCTTTTTCCAGTAAACAATCTTACTTTTTCAGAATTAGCTTGTAACTGAGTTATTTTTAGATGTAACCATGAAGTATTTTTATAGAATCAAATATAATTCTATTACTCAGTATTTCACAAAAATCCACTGTAATTGACTTTCCCCAAAATCAATTATTACATACTATCTCACACACTATAATCATTACAATCTAAATAGTCTGGACCATTTCATATAAATTCTAGGTGCTATTTTACATTATAAATTCACATCTGTGGTTTTAAACAAAGGAGAAAAGATTTTAAAGGTAAAATCAAATATGAATGTGTAGTGTGGCCCAAATAAACCAAAAATTGTGAATTCATACAGACAAAATTATTTTCTTTCCATTAAATACGCTGAAGTAATACCATTGGAAATAGTGAGGCAGGCAGTGGCAGAATTCAAATCTCTTCAAACAATGTCTCTGTTATTCTGCTAACCCCTCCACTAAGAAGACGTCCCTTTTCCCAGTTGTCACAAAACTTCAAGTGTCTCACTTAGAATTCTATTTGGAAAAGTTCTAAATCACTGATTCTTTTTGTATTTTCTGTTATATGAAACAAAATATAGGCACAAAACAATTGAACTAAAATGCACACATGTGTTGAAGTCATCACAGCTGGAAAATCAACCAACAAATTGGAACTTCCCCAGGAACAAAAACATATTGTGCCCAACTTATTTTTTTAAACTTCAAACACATGTTAATTTAAGTAGAACTATAAGTATAACTGTCTTTCAGAAATAAGGTTGTGTTAACTTGTAATTAAATTTATCTAGATCAACCTAATATAGAAAATCCCTTGAATGGATCAAATTGTTTAAATCAAATGTAACTGTATGTAAAATAAGATCTGAACATACTTAAAAGAAAAAATGCTACAGTACTAAATCACAAAAATCATAACATTGTTAAAAATTCCGAAATGCAATTAGTAATTCCAAAATATCCATAATGAGAACTAAATACTACTGACTTAACAAGAGCAAAATGTGCAAATAACAGAATCTGAGCAGTGTACATAATTTAAAAATACTCCAAATTATACGGTTTTTACAAGACTGAATGTGGATTATCTAAAAGAAAACATCAGCACATCATATAAATGAAATTAAAAATCTCATGAAAAGAGAGAATAGTAGTAGTTTCTGGAATATAATATTTTAATAAATCTTGGTCAAAATCTAGTACTGTCTAAATTGTATACCTAATTAGTTAGATCCAAAGAAGACCAATTAGTTAGATCCAAGTTACTCCAGCTGATTCGAAACTTTGGCAAAGTAGTACAATACAACTGAACACTATTATGGATGTTGACTCTGGCATGGAATTCATTTCCTCTTTGATCTGACAAATGAATATATGAAAGAACATAACTTCTCCAACTAAATATCAACACCTAACTAAGCATATAACTAGAAAAGTCATCATGCAATCCGTATTGCAACTGGGATAAAAAGAAAAATCAGTCATATTAAATGTTGGCTTTTTTCATAAATTATTTCCTTTGTCTTGCATTTTTTAAACATTGTGTTAAATGATTTATATCTTGGTAACTAAATTTGGATGCCTCCTTAAATTTTGTTCTGGGTATAATATCTCACTTCAGTTCCTATCCAATGAAATGATGTTGTTTACAAAACAAATGCTAATAACCACTGCTTATAATACACAAAATCTCATAAGCATGATTTCAGGAAGCATAGGTTAACATTTTGTTATCGTGGTCTCATGACTGATGAGGCCTATCTGCATTAGTAAAGTTGTACCTAGATTTCCCAGCCTAAATTTAGCCACTGTTAAAAAGTGTTTATACCTTTATCTGGCACCCACCAGAGATTAAACCTGATATAAAGTCTAAGGAAAATCATAAGGTAAGAATTTAGCTCTTCTGGATATAAAGTAAACCAAAATGCAGCTTAGAGTAACTCATTTGACTAAAGTCAACCTATTTCTCTAAAACATGTTAAGTATTCCTTACAATGTGTATTATTCTCAAGAAGGGAATGAAGAATGTGAGAAGAGGACTAAGCAAGTATTGACTTCAAATATACATAATTTGGATTTACCGCTTTATTTCGTTATAGGCATTTTTGATAAAAAACTGTTTGAATAATTGATTTCCTGGTTAGGTATAATATATCCTAGTTACATATTCCAAACTGCATTCAGAAAATGGCATATAGTAATTGGGTAGAAAAATAATCAATAAACAGCAAAAAGTATATACCTGTAGGGTAATATTTTGAAGAGTCAATTAGAAATATTCTAATATAATAATTTGAACAATTTCACATTGACAGTATTTACCTAGAATACTTTAATGCTAATTGGACAAGATTGTCCTTCTAAATGAGCAAAACGTATTACTCCTTTTACTTTATCAGGTAAATATCTGAGCTAAAAATGGAAATTAACATATGAATCTATAAAAACTGGAATGAAATTTACTTTTTATTAGCAAATATTAATTTTACAAAAGTATTTTATTGTGTTATAAACATATGTCCACATAATGTAGCTTGTTACATTTTATTCATTTTATTAATTTCATTTTCCTACTTTTATACTTATATTTTATTATGCCATCATACTAACATATGAAATATTTGAACATATTTACTCCACAATATTTCTCTTCATCTCCTCTCTTACTTTTTTCAAAACTTAATCAGTTCCATCTTTTACACCTGGGTCATTCATTTTATTTTCTGGGTCTAGAGTCTGTATATGAGAAATCTAATATTTGTTTTTCACAGTACCGCTAATTGCTTTGATATGAAGGTTTCCCATTCTATTTTCTTGAAGAAGATATTATTTCATAATTATGTGTGGCTAAATAGTATATCATTGTGTGTATATACATACATATATATATATATATATATATTACAGTTTCTCTCTTCAATGAATGATTAAGGAACATGCAGTTAATTCTGTAGTTATTTATGCTTTTTTTATGTGGGAGAAAGAAGGATGGAAATAATGATGTTTGGAATAAGAACATGCTCTTTAGGGAGGCAGTCTACTATTTGAAACATCTCTCAGCTGCTCTTTCATCAGTATTTCAATAATGCGTTGTATTTAAAAATAAAATTTAATTACATTTACAAAGGTGTTCTTTTTCAGTATATATATATATATTTATTACAATGTTACATTTAGTATGTCATGTGAGTATGGTGATGTATGTGAGCATGAAAATCTAGGCATGTTTGTACATGGAGCTGACTCGAAGGAAACTGAATCTGTGTGAGATACAGGATTCAAATAAAAGTTTGAGACCTGTAAGTTGCTAAATTGATGTATATGTCCAGTTTGTGGAGTGTGATTTCAAGATCACATTTTGGTAGGTTTTATACAAAGTAAGTAGATGTTTCTAATCCAAAATCGTAAGGAATAAAACAACAACTCTGTTTCATAATCATTCAGTCTTAGTACTCCAGACATTGTAATAAGTAGAAAAAAATGATTGAAAGTATGGCGGGTCAGTAGTAACCCTTTAGACACTCTACATTTTCCCGAAAATCTTCAGATGTACTCTTTGGATATAAATTACAAGTGTATTTATAAACATACAGGTATAATATGATCTTATATATGTAAATATATGTATATATTACAAATACATCATATATTTACTTATATTTTAAATGTGTATCACAAATATTGATTTATATTTAAATGTAATTCAACTCATCATAGATAGATAGATAGATAGATAGATAGATAGATAGATAGATAGATAGATAGATAGATAGATAGATATTTTTTTGGTCAGTCATGTGGCTTGAACTCTGGGCTTAGGTGCTGTCCAAGTGCTCTTCAGCTCAAGGCAAGAGCTCTACCACTTGAGACATAGCGCTACTTCCAGTTTTCTGGTACATTATTGGAGATAAGAATCTCATGGAATTTCCTGCCTGAGCTGGCATTGAACTGTGATCCTCAGATCTCATCCTCTTGAGTAGCTAGGACTATAGGCATGAGCCACGGGCACCCGACTATACTTATATCTGAGATTTGTTAGTGTAACAAAGGGTACAGAAACTATTATTCTTATCATGAAAGGACTTCACACTGACAGATATAATTACAAGAAGAAAAACAATAACTTTTCACAGTGGCACAAAAATCGTAGGTATCGGAGTTCCGGGAAGATGGCGGAGGAGAAGCTGGAATCTGAACAAGCTCTTGCATAGAAAATAGTTTCAGAGTTCCAGTGAACAGTCCCAAGCCAAAGAATCACACCAAGTGTGCCATCATAGGACAGAGAGTTACTCAAGAGAGGGGAAGCCAAGCAGACACATCTGAGCGCCTGCCAGCAGCTGCTGCTGCGGAGGCAGGGTCGCGGCAGCGACCACCGCCGCAGGGGCACACCTGAGACACAGTCCGGGACGAAGGAGCCAGACCCAGCGGACGAGCGGATTCTACTAAACACCAGCAAGAACCGACAAGGAGCGGACATCTTCATCCTGCAGTTTGCAGACCAGAGACGACCCGGGATCCAAGACTCGGCGTGAGTAGAAGCCCCACTTCCTCACTCCTTCCCAGGGAGCAGAGGAGGGAAGGCCACCCCTCCCCCCCCAGCACCGGTGATCTCCATCTTGGATACCGACAAAGCTCGGAGGAGCGGCTAGCTCCAGCTCAGGCCTTGGAATAAAACTAGTCATATAGCAGGTCACAAGAACTTAACGGCGAAGTGACCTCACAGACTCAGTTCCATCCAGGGAAAAGTCACCCAGCTCAGGCGCCAGCCATTAGAGTGGCTCTCCTCACCTGGTAACCAGAGCCAGAGGCTGCCCCTCCCTCTAGCAGCCACCACAATCAATTGAAAAACAGAAACCCTGAGAATGGCTCCAGGCTGGGTGCTGTGAGTTTTTTTCACAAAATAGCCCCAGGGAAAAGCTACTGTTGGTTGAAAGGCCTCAACTCTACCCAGAACCTAGCCTCATCAGTGCATGCCCCTCTTTTGTGATTCTCAAAGCAGATCACCCTCCCAGTAAACTAACCTGGGAGGGGGATCTCAAAATCTTGGGTAAAGCAGAGCATTTTTCTGCCTGTTCCAACAAACTGACTTAAGAAACCAATCAAGCCACAGGACCTCAAGCTGACCAGAGACTCCAACCAGACTCTGGTTACAGACAAAAGGGAGATACAGGACTCTTCCCACCCCTCCCAAAAAAAAAAAAAAAATCAAAGAACTTTTTTTTTCTTCTTCTTCTTCTTTTCTTTTTTTCTTTTTTTGTTTTTTTTTTTTCGTTTTTTGTTACCTTATATATATAAAAAAATTTTTTTTGCTTTTCTAAAACTTTTATTAATCTCTAATTTTTGCCACTTCTGAAAAAATAATTGTTTTCCATTAACTTTTTTTTTTCTCTCCTCTTATAATTTTTATTTTAGGAATACGTGAATGTGTGTTTTCCTTTCTTTTCTTGTCTTCTTTCTCTTTTTCTTTCATTCTTAATTATCTTTTTGTTTTTTGTCTAGCTCTACTGAACTTCAGATCTTTTCTTCTCACTTTCCTATCCTTTCCATCTTTTCCTCTTTGTTCTACTTTATGTGACTTAACTCTTTTAAAGTTTTTCAAATCTCCTCTATGTCCCTCCCTTTCTCTCAACATATTCATATTCCCCTATAAATAGATGGTCTTTTAATCTCTAAAATAACATTAATTTTTACGTTTCTATTTTTTTTTCTGGTCTCTTTTCATTCCCCTTTCCCTTTCTTCTTTTTCTCTCTCTCTCTCTACTTGCATCCTACCCAACCTATTTCCTGCATTGTGATTAGGACATAGTTAACTCTCCCTGTGCCTCCCCACACCAATCTATTCCTATTTTTTACCCACATCTCTCCCTAACCCTAATAATTTCTGGTTTTCGAATTCTTCTCTGCGGTTCGAAGCCCTTTAACATATAGTTGTTTGATGTCGAATAGATGTATCTGTTGAACTACATTGTATCTGTAGACTATTGACTGTACAAATGCAAACTTTGGTTGATGGTTGCCTTAAGATAGTGTTCTAGCACAAAACTGGTGCTATCTTCATCTCAAATGGGCAGAGTAAGCCGGAAAAACACAAGAAAAATGGCAAATTCGGGTATCTCAATTCCCAATCTTGATAATCAGGGGTTAGAACAGATAATGAATAATCCAGAGGAGAGTTCCCAAACAGCTCTACAAACACTGCTGGCAAACATGATAAATGAAAAGTTTGACAACGTAAAAAGGACTCTATATGAGCGTGACAGGGAGAGAGAGGAGGCATCCCAGAAGTTTATACAGGAATATCATAAGCGTGAGGAAGCTACTCAAAAACTGATGCAGGATTTGCGTGAACAACTTGAGAATACTCAAAGAGAAAGGGAGGAATGGCGTGAGCAGGTTGAGAACACTCAAAGAGATCTGCAGGAATCCCACGAACGGGAGGAAGCTAATCAAAGAGTAATACAGGAATTGAGAGACCAGGTAGAGAACACACAAAGATCACTAAAGGCATTCATGGAATCCATTAACAAAGAGCTGAAGGAAATCAGAGAGACCACAAAGGGAATGCTGAATGGAAC
Organism: Dipodomys spectabilis; assembly: GCF_019054845.1. Classification (NCBI taxonomy): domain Eukaryota; kingdom Metazoa; phylum Chordata; class Mammalia; order Rodentia; family Heteromyidae; genus Dipodomys; species Dipodomys spectabilis. The sequence goes on from NW_024871102.1 coordinate 552,212, forward strand.
CCAACAGAAGTAATGGGAGCCCAAAGAAAAAATAACCAATCAACTAAGTGATTTGAGGACAAACACTGAACACCAAATTAAGGAAGTAAAGAAATTCATACAAGACCTAAAACAGAGCTTCAACAAAGAACTTGAAGCCATCAAAGCTGACCAACTAGAAGGAAAAGAGATAAAAAACAAAGTAGAGAGTCTTGACAGCAGGTTAGACCATGCAGAAGATCGAATCTCAGGGATTGAAGACAGCCTAGATATTATAGAGAAAGAACATACAACCATCCAAGACAAGTCCAAGAAATATGATAGATCTATCCAAAACCTGGATGACACCATCAGAAGGCCTAATCTAAGGATAATGGGTGTAGAGGAGCACCTAGAAACAGAAGTTAATGGTCTAGGAAATTTGTTTAACAGGATCCTAACAGAGAACTTCCCAAACATGCAAAAAGATAGGCCTGTCCAGATACAAGAAGCCTTTAGAACCCCAAATAGACCAGACCAGAATAGGACATCCCACCGCCACATTATAATCCACACAGGATCAACTCAGAACAAGGAAAAGATCCTTAAAGCTGTCAGAGAGAAAAGGGTAATCACTTATAAAGGGAAACCAATTAGAATCACCTCAGATTTCTCAGCAGAGACAATCAAAGCAAGAAGAGCCTGGAATGATGTATGCCATGCCCTAAAAACAAACAACTATCAACCAAGAATACTGTACCCAGCTAAACTCTCCTTCATAACTGAAGGCCAAATAAAAACCTTCCATAGCAAACAAAAATTGAAACAATACATCTCCACCAAACCAGCCCTACAAAAGATTCTTAAAGATGTCCAACACATAGAAAACCAACAAGACCGCAATAAAGGCCAAGAAACTGCACCCAAACTGAGAATCCAAGAACCATAGGAAGAACCCAGTTTTCGCAGCCCCCAAGAAGGTAGATAACATGGCAGGAACTCCCAAATAACTCTCAGTCCTATCTCTTAATGTTAACGGACTGAACTCTCCAATTAAGCGACATAGACTGTCTAGTTGGATTAAAAAACAAGACCCTTCTATCTGCTGCCTGCAGGAGTCACATCTTGCCCGTAAAAACAAACACATTTTCAATGTTAAAGGCTGGAACAAAATCGACCAAGCAAACGGACCGCATAAACAGGCGGGAGTTGCAATCCTAATATCAGATAAAATAGACTTCAAATTAAAATTCGTGAAAAGAGATAAAGAAGGTCGCTACATACTAATTAAAGGATGTCTCCTCCAGGAGGATATTACAATTCTAAATATCTATTCGCCAAACAATGGAGCACCCAAATTTATCAAAGAAACACTACTTTCCCTCAAATCCCATATAGATCCAAAGACATTAATTGTTGGGGATTTTAACACACCACTCTCCCCACTAGATAGATCAACTCGGCAAAAACTCAACAGAGAAACCACAGATCTAAACAGCTGCGTAGATCAACTAGGCTTAACAGACATTTACCGAACATTTCACCCAGCACCATCAGAATACACGTTTTTCTCAGCAGCACATGGAACGTTTTCTAAAATAGACCACATTTTAGGCCACAAAGCAAACTTGTCTAAATTCAGAAACATTGAAGTTATACCTTGCATTCTCTCTGACCACAAGGGAATAAAATTAGAACTCAACACCAAAAGCCACCAAAGAAAGTCCGGTATCACATGGAGGCTGAACAACACACTGCTGAATCATGAGTGGGTCATGGAAGAGATTAGAAAGGAAATTTAAATGTTCATGCTATTCAACAAAAATGAACACACAAAGTACCAGCTCCTCTGGGACACAGCAAAGGCAGTACTCAGAGGCAATTTTATAGCGCTGAGCTCCTACATCAACAAATTGGAGAGATCTGAAACTAACAATTTAATGACACATCTAAACCTCCTTGAAAAAGAGCAGCAAGATAAACCCCAATCCAGTAGACGGAAAGAAATAATCAAAACTAAATCAGAATTAAATGAATTAGAATCCAAAAAAACTATAGAAAGAATCAACAAAACAAAGAGTTGGTTCTTCGAAAAACTTAACAAAATTGACAGACCCTTAGCAAATCTTATCAGAAAAAGAAGAGAACACACCCAAATTAATAAACTCAGAGATGAGAATGGAAACATCACCACGGAAACAAGCAAGATTCAGAACATTATAAGGGAATACTTCTCAAAACTTTATGCTAATAAGTTTGAGAACTTGACAGAAATGGACCTCTTCCTAGCAAATATTGACATGCCAAAACTAAACCAAGATGAGTTAAACTATCTTAACAGGCCCATATCAAGCATTGAAATAGAAACAGCAATAAGAGACCTCCCAGCTAAGAAAAGTCCAGGACCAGATGGTTTTACAGCAGAATTTTACAAGGCCTTCAAAGCAGAGCTCACACCAATTCTCCTCCAACTCTTCAATGAAATTGAAAGAGAAAGCTCACTACCGAACACATTCTATGAAGCCATCATAACCCTCATCCCAAAACCAGGCAGGGACTCATCAAAGAAAGAGAACTATAGACCCATTTCTTTGATGAACATTGATGCAAAACTTCTCAACAAAATTTTGGCCAACCGACTTCAACAATTCATCCAAAAAATCATACACCACGATCAAACAGGATTCATTTCAGGGATGCAAAGCTGGTTCAATATACGCAAATCAATTAATATTATTCTTCACATCAACAGGAGCAAGAATAAGAACCACATGGTTATCTCAATAGACACAGAAAAAGAATTCGACAAGATCCAACACCCCTTCCTGATGAAGGTTTTGGAAAAATTAGGAATCCATGGAACACTCCTCAATACAATAAAGGCTGTATACGACAAACCTACAGCCAGCATTATACTCAATGGTGAAAAACTAAAGCCATTTCCTCTTAACTCAGGAACAAGACAAGGATGCCCACTCTCTCCACTTCTCTTCAATCTAGTATTAGAATGCCTAGCTACAGCAATAAGACAAGATGCAGACATAAAGGGGATCCAAATAGGGAAAGAAGAAATAAAACTCTCCCTCTTTGCAGATGACATGAACTTGTATTTAAAGAATCCCATAGACTCCACTCCCAAATTACTCAAGCTGATTCAAAACTTCGGCAAAGTAGCAGGTTATAAAATTAACCCCCAAAAATCAATGGCTTTTCTGTATGCCAACAATGAGAAAAGTGTGGCTGAAATTAGGAAAGCAACTCCATTTGTAATAGCCCCACAAAAAATAAAATACCTAGAAATTAACTTAACTAAAGAAGTGAAGGACCTCTATGATGAAAACTTTAAAATCTTGAAAAAGGAAATCAACATAGAACTTAAAAAATGGCAAAACCTCCCATGCTCCTGGATTGGAAAGATTAACATCGTGAAAATGGCAGTACTTCCCAAGGCTATCTACAAATTCAATGCAATACCTATAAAAATTCCACCCTCATTCTTCAAGGAAATAGAAGAGGCAATCCAAAAATTCGTATGGAACAATAAAAGACCCCGAATAGCAAAAACTCTCCTCAACGGAAAGAACACTGCTGGAGGAATATCAATACCAAATTTCAAACTCTACTATAAAGCTATAGTAATAAAAACAGCCTGGTATGGGCATAAGAACAGACCTCAGGACCAATGGAATAGACCTGAAAACCCAGAAATGAACCTACAGACCTATAGCCATCTAATCTTCGATAAGGGAGCTAAAACAATATAATGGAAGACAGACAGCCTCTTCAGTAAATGGTGCTGGCAAAACTGGTTAATTACATGTAGAAAACTAAAGCTAGATCCTTATATATCACCCTGCACCAGAATCAACTCCAAATTGATCAAAGACCTTGAACTCAAAGCAGACACTCTGAAAACATTACAGGATGGAATAGGAGAAACCCTGGGTCTCCTTGGCTCAGGCCGAAATTTTCTGAATAGAGACCTGGAAACACAACAAATCAAAGAAAGGTTGGACAAATGGGATTGTATAAGGTTGCAGAGCTTCTGCAGGGCAAATGACATAGCTAGCAAGATCAATAGAAAGCCCACGGACTGGGAGAAGATCTTTACTAGCCATACAACGGACAAGGGTCTCATATCTAAAATATACTTGGAACTCAAAAAATTAAACCCCCCAACAAGAAATCCTCAAAGAAACAACTGCCCAATAAGTAAGTGGGCGAAAGACTTAAAGAGAAGCTTCTCTGAAGAAGAAAGAAGGATGGCCAATAGACACATGAAGAAATGTTCAACATCCCTAGCCATAAAAGAAATGCAAATCAAAACAACATTGAGATATCACCTCACTCCAGTTAGAACAGCAAAAATCAAGAACTCTAACAACAACAGATGCTGGAGGGGATGTGGACAGAAAGGAACCTTACTTCATTGTTGGTGGGAATGTAAACTTGTTCAACCACTTTGGAAAGCAGTATGGAGGTTCCTCAAAAGACTCCACATAGAGCTCCCCAATGACCCAGCAATCCCACTTTTGGGCATTTACCCAAATGATCACAAACAAGGCCACACTAAAGCTACCAGCACAACTATGTTTATTGCAGCATTATTTAACATAGCTAAGATATGGAACCAACCCAGATGCCCCTCAGTAGATGAATGGATCAAGAAGATGTGGTATATATACACAATGGAATTCTATGCCTCCATCAGAAAGAATGACATTTCCCCATTTGTTAGGAAATGGAAAGGCTTGGAAAAAATTATATTAAGTGAAGTAAGCCAGGCCCAAAGAATCATAGGTCCCATGGTTTCCCTTATTTGTAATATCTAGTATAGGTATGAGTCAAGCGGAAAAAGTCAGAGAATGTGATGTTAGGAAAACGAACCCCCAAATATGTATTTTCATGTTTTTGTTTCTTTCATGCATGTGTTTCTAATGCATTTATAAGATTATTTCTTTGTTGCTTTGTATGTCCCTCCCCCACAGTGTAACCCCCGCTTTCACTATATTTGATGTCAGTATAACATGTGGAGGAGACGGGGACAAACAAGTCGTTTAAGGATTCAGGTGGACCTGTTGCAACAATGAGAAGTACAAAATGTCATGTCAAAACCAGCTTTACAATGTCGGTGGGGGGTATGATTGGGTGGGGGGGAGGGGGGAGGCTGGGAAGGGAGGTGAAGGGTAAACAAAGGAGGAGGCTGCAATGCTTGGTAAGAAATGTATGCATTATCCTGCCCATGTAATTGTAACCCCTCTGTACAGTATGTTCTCAAATAAAATAAAATAAAATTAAAAAAAAATCGTAGGTATCTAGCAAGACAGCATGTGTTTCCCAACAGAGCAGTTTGCAACCCAAGCGACTGTGGAAGATATTGGACCCTAAACAAACCTGACAATTGCATAAACACAGCACTCTATGACAGATTTAGCAAGGCCTATCTAAGAGATTCTTGTTAGGGACATTATGAAAAAATGTATAGTTTAGTTGTGATTACAGAACTCTTTTACACATATCACTCAGCCATTAACTACATTTAATATAGTTCCTATTGCTCTAACTTATATTTTCTTGGCTCAAAAACTGTTTTTGTTTGTGAAAATTTAGCTGTTCAAAACATAGGCCTTGGTTTTTAATATTTTTGAAATTACTGTCTGCATAGTGTTGTATGAGATGAGCTTCTCTTTACCATATCATAGGAATAAACTTAATCTGATTCAAACTTGGAAACAGGTAGCTTGTTCTCTCTCCTAGAAAAACATCTATATAGACTTCTTTACATGTAAGCAGACCCTCATTTACTAGCAATAGTCTGTCAGTCAAGCCTAACTCACCCAAGTGAGATGAATTCTTCTCTCATGCTTCCTTTACATTAAAAATGGTAAGAACTGTTCAATAATGTGCATACTTTTTATTATGAAGTGTCTCCTATTTTTCATAATATGAATCAAGCAGAGGAATCAGTTTAAGATGTGAAAGAGTCTTAAAAAGAGTCTTGGACCTTGAAAATTGTCCTGGGTATGAATTTTTGGAGAAATATCCCTTTTCATAGAAAAAGGACTCATTTTTTTTAATATTGTGCTGGTACTGGGATTTGAACTCCTGGCCTTGAGCTCTATCTGGGCTTTAATTCTCAATGTTTGCTCTATACCACCTGAGCCACACCTTCACTTCTTCCATTTACCACAAGTGGAGAAAAGAATCTCTTAGGATTATCTACTTGGAATAGCTTCGAATTGCAATTGTCAAATTTGAACCTACCGACTATCTAGGTGTAAGCCACTGGTGCTGTGCTAGAACTCACTTCTTAAGAATAAAAAATCACAAAAAGAGGAGAAGAAAATATTTGTTCAATTATTTATGTGTTTTCTGATAAACCAAAGCACTTGCTACTGGAAGAGAAAAAGAGAGAAGATAGAGATGAATATTATGCAGTAGAGAGACACAAAGAAAGAAGAAAGTAAGGGAGGTTAAATGAGGGGAGGGGAATAGAAGGGAGGATACAAGAGGGGGGGGTAGATGAGTAGAATTGTCTACTCCTCACTAAGGTTTTGTTGGACAATCAGTACCTTTGCATTTATGTAGCCAAAGCTTTTTATTTTTGGTAGTAGTAAGCTGAGATATAAAATACCAATTTATGGGTAATAACCTGTTAGTGTGCTTCCTCTGCACCAAGGAAGCCACAGTTAGGTTACTGTCAGAAGGCAAGGTTAAGCAATTTCAGTGATTCTGAGAAACAATAATTGACATGGCAGGAATGCTCCCTTGTATGGTGAAGTCAAGCATCACTCTTGTTCCCTGGTCCAGTCTTCCTCTCAACAAAACCACAGAAACAGAAGAGGAAGGAAATATCTGAGTAATGATCATCTCTCTGTTTACCCTTATCCCTTGGTCTCTCAAAAAATACAGCGAAAGGAGATTTAACCTGAACTAGTGGGGAACATGGGAGGAAAAAGTTCAGTCTAACTTATTGTGAAACTTTTAAAATAATTGGAGCAGCATTTCAAATACTGAAATAAAACTTTTTAAATTATTAACAAAAAGTAACTCGAAATTTATCGAAAATTTAGAAGAATGCAGGGCTCACTACATAGAGGAATCTGAAAATTAAAACTGATTCCTGCTTCTATCATCAGAAATTGAAGATCGTCCCTAAACTTCCAATACTAGGTAAATTACCCTTGATATTCACTTATACTGTGTGAATATAATGCAGAAAATATGACTTTATATTTAGACTGCTGAAGTGAATAGCGATGGGAATTCATGATGGATAACATAATGCTGACAGCATGGAAATTATTTCCCTTCCATCTTCAGTGTGTAGAGAATAAAAATGTTCTATCGGATGTCCCTGAAAGTCCAATTCTAAATTTAAGACAGAAGGAGAATAGTAAAGGAGATCTATCTTAGCCATTCAGAGATTAGAAATGTGGAGAAATATATTCATTTATGTAGGTCAAACATGGAAGAGAGGATGTGGCAAGCCCATAGCCAAATGCCAAAGTAGAGATATTTAACAAAATACCATGAAGTTGAAACAAGTCTTAAAAAGGGGATCTGGGCTAAAGGGAGTAGTATAGAAGAATGGAGAGGGAAATGGTGGACTAATACACTCATAACATTCAATGTACACATGTCAGAATATAAGTAGGAAACATGAAGGGATAGGTGGGGTTGGGGTAAAGGAAGGAAGAAAAATGTGAAGTTTGAAAATGATCCAGATGCACTGTATATTGAAATGCACATACACTTTATTCAAAACTGACACGATGAAGCAAAACCCTTTTACAACTAGCTAAACATACTCTTTTGAAGTTATAATATTAAGAGACCAGAAGCATAAACCTTTAGAGATAAATAAGAAGAGAAAATTGACATATTGTTGAGGCTTGTTTCCCTTTCAACATACAAAAGTTAATGTGTCAAATCTGCTGCAAATGTAAATTTTATTTTGCCTATTCTTTTAAGCAAATTGCTTAAAATGTAGCGCCAACCCCAAAGAAATATAGGTCCCATGGTTTCTCTTATTTGCAATATCTAGTATATGTATGAGTCAAGCAGAAAAGGTCAGATAATGTGATGTTAGGAAAATGAACCCTTAGATATGCATTTAAATGTTTTTTTGTTTCATGCATATGTTTCTAACGCATTTATAAGATTATTTCTTTGTTGCTTTGTATGTTCCTACCCCACAGTATAACCCCTGCTTTCACTATATTTGATGTCGGTATAATTTGTGGAGGAGATGGGGAAAAACAAGTCGTTTAAGGATACAGGTGGACCCACTGCAACAATGAGAAGTACAAGTTGTCATGTTGAAAACGAACTTTACGATAATGTACTCATTATCTTGCCGATGTAATTGTAACCCCTCTGTACAGTATGTTCACAAAAAATAAAAAAATGTAGAGAACCTAATTCCAATATCCTTTCATTTCCAATAAAAAAATCTTTGGAGGGGGAGATTGGGTGGGAGGGGGTGGAGGCTGGGAAGAGATGTGAAGGGTAAACAAAGGAGGAGGCTGCAATGCTTGATAAGAAATGTATTCATTATCTTGTCCATGTAATTGTAATCCCTCTGTACAGTATGCTCACAAAAAATAAACATTAAAATTAAAAAAAAATCTTATGCACATTTAAGTTATTTCTAAATACCTTAATGGAATGCATTATTGGAACTAATTTCATTCCATATTTAAATTTATTTTTTTGTTTTTGTGAAAATACTGTACAAAGGGGTTTCAATTACATGGGTAAGATAATGAGTACATTTCTTATCAAGCATTGTACCCTCCTCCTTTGTTTCCCCTTCCCATAACTTCTTGTCCTTTCCATGCTCCCCACCCAATCCTCTCCCCACACACCAAAATTTTAAAGTTTGTTTTCGACATAATGACATGTACATCTCATTGTTGTAATGAGTCCAGCTGTATCCCTATTATTTAAACGATCTGTTTTTTCCTTTCCCCTCCACAAATTATACCAACATCAAGTACAGTGAAAGCAGGGTTTGTACACTGGGGGAGGGACATACAAAGCAAAAAAGAAATAATCTTTTAAATGTGTTAGAAACAATCACATGAAGGAAATAACATTAGAATATATATCTTAGGGTTTATTTCCCTCACATCAACTTGTCTGACAGTTTCTGTTTGTCTCAGACATATACTAGTTATTGCAAATAAGGGAAACCATGGGACCTATGTTTCTTTGGGCCTGGCTTATGTCACTTAATAAATTTTTTTCCAAGCCTTTCCATTTCCTAACAAATGGGGCAATGTCATTCTTTCTGATGGAGGCATAGAATTCCAGTGTGTATATATTCCACATTTTCTTGGTCTACTCATCTACTAAGGGCCATCAGTGTTGGTTCCATATATTAGCTATGGTAACTAATGATGCAATAAGCGTAGTTGTGATGGAAACTCTAGTGTGGTCTTGTTTGTGAACATTTGGGAAAATACCCAAAGTGGGAATGCTGGGTCACATGGGAGCTCTATGTGGAGTCTTTTGAAGAACCTCAATACTGATTTCTAAACTGGTTGAACAAGTTTACACTCCCATAAACAATACAGTAGTGTTCCCTTCTGTCCACATCCCCTCCAGCATCTGTTGTTATTACAGTTCTTGATTATAGCCATTCTAACTGGGGTGAGGTGGTATCTCAATGTTGTTTTGATTTACATTTCTTTTATGACTAGGGAGGTTGAGCATTTCTTCATGTGTCTATTGGCCATCCTTCTTTCCTCTTCAGAGAAGTTTCTCTTTAAGTCTTTAGCCCACTTATTTATTGGGCAGTTGTTTCTTTGAAGATTTGTTGGGGGATTTTAATTTTTGAGTTACAGGTATATTTTAGAAATGAGACCCTTGTCCATTTTATGGCTAGTGAAGATCTTCTCCCAATCCATGGGCTTTCTATTAACCTTGCTATCTATGTCCTTTGCCATGCAGAAGCTCTGCAATTTTATGCAATCCCATTTGTCCAACCTTTCTATGATTTTTTTGTGTTTCTGGGTCTCTATTAAGAAAATTTCGGCCTATGCCAACAAGGCCTAGGGTTTCTCCTATTCCATCCTGTAATGTTTTCAGAGTGTCTGCTTTTATTCCAAGTTCTTTGATACATTTGGAGTTGATTCTGGTAGAGGGTTATATATAAGGATCTAGCTTTAGTTTTCTACAAGTAGTGAACCAATTTTGCCAGCACCATTTACTGAAGAGGCTGTCTTTCTTCCATTCTATTTTTTTAGCTCCCTTATCGAAGATTAGATGGCTATAGGTCTATAGGTTCATTTCTGGGTTTTCAATTCTATTCCATTGGTCCTGAGGTCTGTTCTTGTGCCAGTACCAAGCTGTTTTGATTATTGTGGCTTTGTAGTTGAATTTGAATTTGGTATTGATATTCTTCCAGCACAGTTCTTTCTGTTAAGGAACATTTTTGCTATTCAGGGTCTTTTATTGTTCCATATGAATTTTTTGATTGCCTCTTCTATTTCCTTGAAGAATGAGGTTGGAATATTGATAGGTATCACATTGAATTTTTAGATAGCCTTGGGAAATATTGCAATTTTCACGATGTTGATCTTTTCAATCCAGGAGCATGGGAGTTTTTGCCACTTTCTAAGTTCAGTTTTGATTTCCTTTTTCAGGTATTTAAAGTTTTCATCATAGAGGTCCTTCACTGCTTTGGTTAAGTTAATACCTAGGTATTTTTTTGTGGGTTATTACAAATGGATTGTTTTCCTAATTTCAGCCACACTTTCCTTTTTGTTGGCATACAGAAAAGGCATTGAGTTTTGAGTGTTAATTTTATACTCTGCTACTTTGCCAAAGTTTTGAGTAATTTTGGAGTGGACTCTGCGATTTTTTAAATACAAGATCATGGCATCTGCAAAGAGGGAGAGTTTTAATTCTTCTTTGCATATTTGGATCCCTCTTGTATTTGCATTTGTCTTATTACTCTAGTTAGGCATTCCAATACTCGAATGAAGAGAAGTGGAGAGAGTGGGCATCCTTGTCTCATTCCTGAGTAAAGAGGAAATAGCTTTAGTTTTTCACCATTAAGTATAATGCTGGCTATAGGTTTGTCATATACAGCCTTTATTGTATTGAGTAATGTTCCATGGATTCCTAATTTTTCCAAACCTTCATCATAAAAGTGTGTTGGATCTTGTCAAAAACTTTTTCTGCATCTATTGAGATAACCATGTGGTTCTTATCCTTGATGCTGTTGATGTGATGAATTATATTAATTGATTTGAGTATATTAAACTAGCTTTGCATCCCTGAAATGAATCCTGTTTTATCGTTGTATGTGATTTTTTTTTATGAATTGTTGAAGTCGATTGGCCAAAATTTTGTTGAGAGACTTTGCATCAGTGTTCATCAGAGAAATGGGTCTATAGTTCTCTTTCTTTGATGAGTCCCTTCCTGGTTTTGGGATGTGTGTTATGATGGCCTCATAGAATGAGTTCAGTAGTGAACTTTTTCTTTCAGTTTCATTGAAGATTTCGAGGAGTATTGGTGTGATGTCTGCTTTGAAGGCCTTATAGAATTCTGCTGTAAAACCATTTGGTCCTGGGATTTTCTTAGATGGAAGGTCTCTTATTGTTGTTTCTATTTCAATGCTTGATACAGGCCTTTTAATATAGTTTGACTCATCTTGGCTTAGTTTGGGCATGTCAGTATTTGCTAGGATAAGGTCCATTTCTGCCATGTTCTCAAACTCATTAGCATAAAGTTTTGAGAAGTATTCCCTTATAATGTTCTGAATCTTAGTTGTTTCTGTGATGATGCTTCCATTCTCATCTCTGAGTTTATTTGGGTGTGTTCTCTTCTTTTTCTGATAAGATTTGCTAAGGGTATGTCAATTTTGTTATTTTTTTCGAAGAATCAACTCTGGTTTTTTTCTATTTTTTTTATAATTCCACTTCATTTAATTCTGATTTAATTTTAATTATTTATTTCCATCTACTGGATTGTGTTTATCTTACTGCTCTTTTTCAAGGAGGCTCAGATGACTCATTAAATTGGTTCAGATCTCTCCAATTTGTTTGTGTAGAGCTATAAACTTGCCTCTGAATACTGCGTTTGTTGTGTCCCAGAGGAGCTAGTACTTGGTGTGTTCATTTTTGTTGAATATCATGAACATTTGAATTTTCTTTCTAATCTCTTCCATAACCCACTCGTGATTGGGCAGTGTGTTTTTCAGGATCCGTGTGTTACATGACTTTCTTTGGTGGCTTTTGGTGTTTGTAAGGTCCGCTCCTGGATGGCTAGCAGACTCCACCCACCTCGCAGCAAAGTCTCCACCCATTACCTGCGTTACCTAGGCAACTGGGACACCTGGAAGAGGTCACATCTGCATCCGCTGAGGTCACATCTGGATTTGATGTGGCCAGACCTTTCCCCGCCCATACCCTAGATAAGGGCTAGCCCAGGCCCAGACTCTCTCTTTCTCTCTCTGTTCGTTTCTAGCTCTTGCTCTTGCTCTTGCTCTTCTTTTCTAGCTCTCTTGCTCTTGCTCTTCTTTTCTAGCTCTCTCTGCTCTCTCTCTGCTCTAGCTCTTTCCTCTCTCTTTCCCAGCCACGTGGAGTGCCAACCTTGCCTGGTCCTAGCAGGTCTACTGAATAAACCTACCCCTTACCTGAATACCACGTGCGTGCTGGTGCAGTTCTTACTCGGTTACCTCTTTTTAAAAACCTAACATAACTGCTGCAGTTCTTACTCGTTAACCTCTTTTTAAAAACCTAACATAAATGGTGCCGTGACTCGGATAAAGGCTTATAGTCAGGAAAGCTGGGATTTCTCTGTTTTTTTCCTCTTTTTTCTTTTTTTTGTTCTTCCCTTTTTGCTCTGAGGAATACCCGCAGTTATGACGGCCTTTTGCAAACCAGTCTGTCTGCGGCGGAATCAACGCATCGATACCATTGCTGCCTTCACATCCACGTCCACACCACTTCTCTACTCTGGTGAGTGAAACTACTCTACGGCTCTCTGTTACTCAGTCTCTGTCCGGACTTGGTGCCACGCCAGAGAGCTCCTACGGCCTTTAGCTGAAAGGCCGGTCACCTCTGAAGCCGAGGACGCTTGGTTATGGGGGCTTGGCCATTTCTCTCTAAAGGGCTCTGGGGGAAGTCGGGACGCCGCTTCTGCCTGGTCAGCTCTCCTTCACTCACCAGACTGACTCTACTCATTTAATGGGGTGCTACGAATCACGTCTGAGCCGTGAAACCCCTTTGAAATGTCTCCTGTGCTCCCTGGAAAGCCAGAGAGCCTCATTTTTATGCCATTCTCAGAAGTACAGTTTTTGCTACTGCAATGGTAAATGATCAGAAGTCTGTTTACTTTCGGGCTCTCTTTGCTCACTGCTATTCATGGGCAAGTTTCTACCCTTTTTTTCTACAACTTTTTGGCTTGTGCCTTGAAGAGTGCGACACAGGCTGGGTCCCAGGGACCGCCCTCTAGGTTCCCTCTCAAAGGCTAGCCAATGTAAGCTTGGTCTATTTGTTCAGGCTTTCTTTGCATTCTTTCAGAAATTCGCCATCTTGAATTCGCCATCTTGGCCACGTGGTGGATTAAGGGTTTGGCCCCATCTGACCCTTAACCTTCCACTAAGTTTACTACTCCATCTATTCTAAGGTGCCTTGCTAACAAGTTGCTCTTTTCACAGGCCCTGGTAACGGAGGCCCAACCATCTGATATGCTTTGTTAGCAAAGATGTCTAAACGTTGTCGAAATTTTAGGTTTTAAGTTTTGCCTTTTTTGTTTTGTGTTGAGTATTCTACTACTGACTACGTGGTTCTAAAATACTGGGCATATCTGTGCTAAAATTCTCATTACATCTAATGAGTTTTGTCATTTCAGAATACTTGTTGGCAATTCTTGATAAGAACCAGGTAAGCTCTACTTACTCTACCTGATCTCCTTATTGCTTTAATTGGAAATAATAAAGGGCTTTTGTGGCAAAGATTGCAGTTCAAAGCCCGCCCGGCTGAAAAATCCCTAAGACTCCATCTCCCAGCTAAACACTGCAAGTGGTACTATAACACAAAGTGGTTCAGTGCTAGCCTTGAGCAGAAGTGCTCAGGGACAGTGCCCAGGCCTTGAGTTCAAACCTCCTTGAATACTAGTGGTACTATAACTCAAAGTGGTTCAGTGCTAGCCTTGAGCAGAAGTGCTCAGGGACAGTGCCCAGGCCTTGAGTTCAAATCTTGAATACCAACTGGGACAAGCCATCCCTGCAACGAGCACCTAGACTCAGCCAGTCTGGGGAACAAGGGAACATGGAGAGGAGTAAGAGGAAATGTCACATCAGCTACTTTGTGTCTGCCCTTTCAAAATTAACCTGAGCTGGAGGTCAGTAGAAGTAAGAAGCGTGCCCATCTAGTGTCCATACCAGTCTACCTATTAACTGGACAGGAATTTATATTCTTGCCTTTGTCACCTGACTTCTCCACCTAGTCTCCCGATGTCAGAAGTAGCTAGGGACATTTCTACCAACATTTTCAGCCCCAAGTCCTTCCTCTTGCCATTTATTTGCTGTCTAGTATTGTTTTTTCCAGCCCCTCAATGCTCATGAGACTTCTCCAGATTTCATCTAAGGACTCACGCCACCAAGGGACAGCTGCTGCTCACTGTCTTCTCTGGGAGGAGACCAAATTCCAGCCTTTTACCCCTATTGTCGACGCCCCTTTTCAGCAGGAAGTAGCCAGAGAGAATCCTTGCCCTATTTCATGATTATTAAAAGGCTGGAATGTAAGGTCCGCCCCTGGATGGCAAGCAGACTCCACCCTCCTCGCAGCAAAGTCTCCACCCAGTACCTGCGTTACCTAGGCAACTGAGACACCTGGAAGAGGTCACATCTGAATTTGATGTGGCCACACCTTTCCCCGCCCATACCCTAGATAAGGGCTAGCCCAGGCCCAGACTCTCCCTTTCTCTCTCTCTGTTCATTTCTAGCTCTTGCTCTTGCTGCTCTTTTCTTGCTCTCTCTGTTCGTTTCTAGCTCTCTCTCTGTTCGTTTCTAGCTCTTGCTCTTGCTCTTCTTTTCTAGCTCTCTCTCTGCTCTAGCTCTTTCCTTTCTCTTTCTTCTCTCTTTCCCAGCCACGTGGAGTGCCAACCTTGCCTGGTCCCAGCAGGTCCACTGAATAAACCTACCCCTTACCTGAATACCACGTGAGTGCTACTGTTCTTACCCCTCTCTCTGCTCTTTTCTAGCTCTTTCCTATCTTTCCCAGCTCTCTCTCCTTCCCAGGCCTTTCCCAGCCACGTGGAGTGCCAACCTTCCCTGGTCCCAGCAGGTCTACCCCTTACCTGAATACCACGTGCTGCTGCAGTTCTTACTCAGCAACTTCTTTTTAAAAACCTAACAGTGTTGAGTTCTAATTTTATCCCCTTGTGGTCTGAGAGAATGCAAGGTAAAACTTCAATGTTTCTGAATTTGGACAAGTTTGCTTTGTGGCCTAAAATGTGGTCTATTTTGGAAAATGTTCCATGTGCTACTGAGAAAAACGTATTGTCTAAAGCTGCTGTGTGAGATATTCAGTAGATGTCTGTTAAATCTATTTGGTCTATACAGTTGTTTATATCTGAGGTTTCTCTGTTGAGTTTCTGCGAAGTTCTTCTATCTAGTGGGGAAAGTTGTGTGTTAAAGTCCTCAACAATTAATGTCTTTGGATCTATGTGGGATTTGAGGGAAAGTAGTGTTTCTTGGATAAATTTGGGTGCTCCGTTTTTTGGCAAATAGATATTTAGAATTGTAATATCCCCCTGAGTGATCCCTTAATTACTTTGCACCGACCTTTTCACTAATATTAAAAGTCTATTTTATCGGATATTAGGATTGCAATTCCTTCTTGATTATGGGGGCCATTTGCTTGGTAGATTTTGTTCCAGACTTTAAAATTGAAAATGTGTTTGTTTTTGTGGGCAAGATGTGACTTCTGAAGGCAGCAGATAGAAGGATCTTGCTTTTTAATCCAAGTAGACAGACTTTGTCGCTTAATTGGTGAGTTAAGTCCGTTAATGTTGAGAGATAGAACTGAGATGTATTTGGGAGTTCCTGCCATTTTATCCAACTTCTTCGGGGCTGAGGCAACTGTGTTCTTTCTATGGTTCTTGGATTCTCAGTTTGGGTTCTGTTTCTTGGCTTTTATTGTGGTCTTGTTGGTTTTCACTGTGTAGGACATCTTTAAGATTCTTTTGTAGGGCTGGTTTGGTGGAGATATATTGTTTCAATTTTTCTTGGCTATGGAAGGGTTTTATTTGACCTCCAAATATTAAGGAGAGTATAGCTGGATAAAGTATTCTTGGTTGATAGTTGTTTGTCTTTAGGGCATGGCTTACATCATTCTAGGCTCTTCTTGCTTTGATTGCCTCTGCTGAGAAATCTGAGGTGATTCTAATTGGTTTCCCTTTATAGGTGATTGATCTTTTCTCCATGACAACTTTAAGGATCTTTTCCTTGGTGTGAATTGATCCTGTGCATATTATAATGTGACAATGGGATGTCCTGTTCTGGTCTGGTCTATTGGGAGTTCTAAAAGCTTCTTGTATCTGAATAGGCCTATCTTTTTGCATGTTTTGGAAGTTTTCTGCTAGGATCCTGTTAAACAAATTCCTAGACTATTGACTTCTGGCTCTAGGTGCTCTTCTACACCCATTATCCTCAGATTAGGCCTTCTAATGGTATCTTCCAACGGTTGATTGTTGAATAGATCTATCATATTTCTTGGATTTGTCATGGATGGTTGTATGTTCTTTATAATATCTAGGCTGTCTTCTTTCCTCAGGATTTTTCTGCATGGTCCATCCTACTATCCACACTTTCTACTTTTTTTTTCTTTTCCTTCTACTTGGTCACTGTTTGTGGCTTCAAATTCTTTGTTGGATCTTTGTTTTAGATCTTATATGAAATTTTTTACTTCCTTAATTTGGTGATCAGTGTTTATTCTCAAATCACTTATTTGATTGGTTATGGTTTCCTTGGACTCCCATTCCTTCTGTTGGCATCCATTCAGCATTCCCTTTGTGGACTCCCTGATGTCTTTCAGCTCTCTTTATGGATTCCATGAATGCCTGTAGTGATCTTTGTCTATTCTCATCCTGCTCTCTCATTTCCTGTATTACTCTTTGATTAGCTTCTTCACATTCATGCAATTCCTGTGGTTCTCTTTGCCTGATCTCAGCCTGCTCACACAATTCCTTTATTTCTCTTTGAGTGTTCTCAAGCTGCTCATACAATTCCTTTATCTATCTTTGAGTAGCTTCCTCACACCAATGAGCTTCCTGTTTTGATCTTTGGTTTGCCTCCTCTCTCTCCCTATCATGCTCACACAGAGTCCTTTGCAGGTTTTCAATCTTTTTATTTACCATGTTTACCATTAGTGTTTGTAGAGCTTTTTGGGAACTCTCCTCTGGATTATTCATTATCTGTTCTGTCCACTGATTATCATGAGTGGAAGTTGAGATACCTGGACTTGCCATTTTTCTTGTGTTTTTCCTGCTTATTCTGTCCATTTGGGATGAGAGTAACACCACTTTTGTGCTAGAAAACTATCTTAAGGCAAGCATCAACAAAGTATGTAATTGCAAAGTCAAAAGCCTGCAGATATAATCTAGTTCAGCAGATATATTTTTCAACATCAAACAACTATGTATTAATAAGCTACAAACTGCAGAGAAAAATTTGGCAAACCAGAAGTTATTAGGTTTAGCAAGAGATGTGGGTATAAATAGGAATAGAGGGTTCTGGAAAGGTAGAGGGAGAGCTAACTTAGTCCTAATCTCAAAGCAGGAAATAAGTTGGATAGAATGATAGTAGAGACCGGGGAAAAAAGAAAGAGAAAAAAAAGACAAGGAAAAATAGTAAAACAAAAATTAAAAAATGGAACACTTAAAAATTATGCAAATTAAAAATGTAATATTCAGATTAGGATGGGAATAGGATAAGAGAAATGGAGGGATAGAAAGGAGACATGAAAAATTAAAAAATAAAAATGCTTAAAATTTTATATAGGTATATACAGGTAGTACGGCTATTAAGGAATTTATGTCTAAGAGGTTTTGAATTCAGTAATAAATTTCTGGATTAAGTGTGTATACAATGGGTTATAAGGTCTAATAATCGAATACAGGTATATCTGAGAATGAGCAGAACAGCGATTAAATCACGCAAAAAAAGAACGAAAGAGAAGAAAAAGTGAAAAGAATGAGAAAGAAAGGAAAAAAGGATAAGAAGGTCAATAGAGCTAAACAAAAGTGAAAAAAGCACACACACACATATAAACCTAAAATAAAAATTATAAGAGGAAGAAAAAAAAGTTAATAGAAAACAATTTTTTAAATTAAAAATGTTAAAAATTTTAATAAAAGGTACCAAAAAAGAGTTCTTTGCTTTTTTGGGGTGAGATGGGAAGATCCTGTACCTCCCTTGTGTCCATAACCAGTCTCTTGTTGGAGTCTCTGGTCTGCTTGTGGTGTTTGATTTTCCTGTAGCTTGGTTGTTTCTTAAGTCAGTTTGTTTGAGCAGGCAAAAAAATGCTTTGCTTTACCCAGGATTTTGTCATCCTCCTCCCAGGCTAGTTCAATGGGAGGGAGATCTGCTTTGAGTATCACAAAAGAGGGTGATGGCTGTTTCTTTTAGTTTGGAAATGCTGTGATGGGGCTAGGTTCTGGGCAGAGTTGAGGCCTTTCAGCAAACAGTAGCATTTCCCTGAGGGGCTAGCTTCTGAGGCAGTCACAGATCCCAGCCAGGAGCCATTCTCAGGGTTTATTGTTACTGAATTTCAATTGATTGTCTAGGCTGTTGTAGGGAGGGGCAGCCTCTGGCTCTGTTTACCTAGTGAAGAAAGCCACTCTTGGGCTGGGTGAATTTTCCCTGGGTGGAGCTGAACCTGGCAGGTCAGGTTAGGTTCCTGTGACCTGCTAAATGACTTTTTGTTTTCATCCAAGGACTGAGTTGGAGCTAGCTGATCAGCCAGGCCTTTGCCAGTATCAAAGATGGAGATCTCCGGTAGTGGGCAAGGAGGGGTAGCCTTCCCTTCTCTGCTCCCTTAGAAGGAGAGAGGAAGTCAGGCTTCTACTCACACAGGAGTCTGGTTCCTGGGTCATCTCTGGTCTGTGATCTGAAGAATGATGTCTGCTCCTTGTTAGTTCTTGCTGGTGTTTAGTAGAATCCTCTCTCCTGCTGCATCTGCTGCCTTTGTCCTAGACTCTCTGTGTTGCAGCTATGGCGGCTACGGCTGCCACCATACCCGCCACAGCTGCAACCATGGCTGCTGGCAAGTGCTCAGATTTGTCTCCTTGCCTGGATTTTCCCTCTTTGGCCTAACTCTTAGTACTGTGATGGCACACTTGGTGTGATTCTCTGGCTTAGGACTGTTCACTGGAGCACTTAAACTGCTTTCTATGTGAGAGCTTGTTTAGCTTCTAGCTTCTCCTCTGCTATCTACCCGGAACCCTAAATTTAAAATTTTAATGATAAATTATTTTAAAATCTTTTCATTCGGGCACAAGTATGGATAGATAAGTGATGTGTGCTGAATCAGAATTATTCAGAAGGTTGTAAATGGATGCTTACCTAGTTTTCTCTTGGATGAATCATAGAATACAGACTGTCCTAATTGGAAAAAGTTAGCCTTCTGAGATTTTCTCCATATAAACACTCCACCAACATTTTATTAGAGGATTATTCAAGATTAGCTATATGTTGATTGATAATGACTGATCATGACAGAAAGTTGAGGGAAAACCATCTACACTTCAGTGAGGTTCTGATTTGTGCTTCACAAACTGTTATGAAAGCTCTACATGAGAAATCTAGTAGCTGCATTTCCAAAAATTCCTTGAGTTGTTACACTTTCTGATATTGTCTCAATTCAAGTACTTCTCCTTGAAGTTCCATACTATTCAATGATGCTGTATTAGCTCTTTTTTACAATTTGCAGACTGGTCTTTTTGATGAAATTTGTGCTTTTCAAAATTGCTCTCCAAATTCCATCCACAAACTGCATACAAAATTTATCTGAAAAAATTTCTATCAGTTGATAGTGCATAACTTTTAGTTTTCATTACAAATATAGAATGTAGTAAAAATTCTCATAGCAATTATACTGCATTAGCTTGTGGGCAGATTCTAATATAAATAATATACTGTGTTCATGTAGAGATTTTGAGTATCCAAAGTAATAAGCCTGTGGTCCTAAAACCTATACCTTACTTATATTGAGTGACAAATACATCTTCATATAAGTACAGAAGTTCTCCTTGTATCTTTTTAATATATATTTTTTATTATAAATACTGTACAGAGGGGTTCCAATTACATAAGTAAGGCAATGAATACATTTCTTATTGAGCATTGTTACCCCCTCCTTTGTTTTTCCCCTACCATCTCTTCCCTTCACACGTCCCCACCTCCCCACTTCACCCATCCTCTGATAGAGAGTCTTGTATATCTCATTGTTACAATGGGTCAATCAGTATCCTTTCCTTATATCTTAAATGAAAAAATGCTGGATTGATTTATGCTGATTCTATTTGTGTAGATACATCTAAAATCACTGGCCAAGTCCAGGAGCACATAAATGAAATGCCATCATTTTTTTGTCAGTTGGTATAATTGTGTTCTACACATTTATTGACAGGCTACAAATTATTCTCAAACTTGAAAACATTAAAAATAATTCTTTTTTTTCTTATTTTCTTGGCCAGAAAATCAGCAAGACCTCAGTCAGCATTTCTCACATAGGAATTTTCACATGGGTTAGTTAAATGTATATGTAGAGTCCAGTTTCCTGAGGACTCACTCATCTGCCTAGGAATTCATGCTTGGCTGTTGGAAAAAGAGCTCAAGTAAGGATGCCATTTAAAGCCTTTTAACTTTACTCTTTACCAGGGTATTCTCCTGCTACTTTGGTTGTTGAGAGTGTCTACAAAAGTAAGCATTCTGTGAGGAGCAGGGAGACACCATATGACTTATACTTATTGAGATTTCCAAGTGACTTGCTATCCCTTGTACTGCATTTTTGTAAGTCAAATCTCTCTAAAACTACCAGTTTTAAGAGATAAGAGGAGTGGTAAAAGAACTCTTAGAGACAAATACATCTTCAATATATATTGTTCCAAGTATTCAGTTTAAGGCATATTCAAAAACTGGTGAAACTTTTGTTGGCTGTAATTATGTGTCTTTCTCCATGTGTGCATGTATACATGTGTATGAATATGTGTGTAAATAGTAACATACATGTGTACATTATGGCTTATATCATCATTTATTCCTTGCTAACAAATAAAGTAAGGAATCCCTAAAGTATTAACAGAAACTGTGTAGTTAAAGTCTTAATTCTTCACTCTGCTTCTTTACACAAAGACTTTGCAAATTCTCATTAATAAAGTTTCCTTAAAATCTGAAATGTACATACTTAGTACATAATGTCTGCTACCGTAAATCTTAAATACTTTGCAGAAAAGTTTTATACCTGCCAAAGAGTCCTATTTTTGGCATATATAAACAAAATCCCAAAATTAAGCATATTTAAAACTTTTAACAAGCCTTAACACTTGCTGCAATGTTCATTTTGACAGGTTCCTTGTATAGAATAATTGAATTCCTCCTCTTACACATCTCTTGAACTACAAATTTCTGGAATTATTTTGTTTTTGGCATGGCTATCTTGATTTTATTCTTCAATGTGTGCTTATAAAGAAATACATGATTCTAAAATTTCACAATTCTTTTTAACTTACTTTCTGTTGAATTGTCTAGTTTAATAAAATAAAAAAAATTATACTTGATATATAAAAAATGTTCTGTGCTCAAGTTAGCATCACATACACTAACATTGGAACGATACAAAGAAGATTAGCATGCCCCCTGCACGAGGATGACATGCAAATCCATGGAGCCCATATTTTTACAACAACAGATGTTGAAAGGTATGTGGCCACAGGGAATCGTACTGCATTCTTGGTGGGAGTGTAAACTTGTTCAACTACTTTGGAAAGCAGTATGGAGGTTTCTCAAAAGACTCCACATAAAACTCCTCTATGACACAGTAATCCCACTTTTGGGGATTTACCCAAATGATCATAAACAAGACCATACTAAAACTACCAGCACTACTATGGTTATTGTAACATTATTTACGATAGCTAAGATATGGAACCAACCCAGATGATCTCATTAGATGAATGGATCAAGAAAATGTGGTATATATACAAAATGGAATTCTATGCCTCCATCAGAAAGAATGACATTGCCCAATTTCTTAGGAAATAGAAAGGCTTGGAAAAAAATTTATTGAGTGAAGTAAGCCAAGTCTAAAGAATCATAGGTCCCATGATTTCCCTTATTTTCAATAACGAATATATGTCTGGGATAAGCAGAAAAGTTCAAAAGATATGTGCATATAACCAGATAAGATGATGTTAAAGAAATTGAACCCCAAGATAGGGACACAAGTCGTTTTTTGTTTCTCGCTATTGTTTCTAACATACTTATAATGTGTGATGTCGTTTTTTTTTGTTTCTTTGTATGTTTCTCCCCACGCCATAACCCATGTTTTCTCTGTATTTGAAGTTGGTGCACTTACATCTTGTATGTATGCTTCTCTAATTTGGGGAGGGGAAGGGAAAAATATGCTCAAATAGGGATACAGGTTGACCCATTGTAACAATGCGATGCACAAGACACTATGTTGCAAAATGAACTTTACAATTTAGGCAGAGGAAGGAAGGGGGAGGGGAGTGTACTTGTGGAGGTGGGAGGGAAGGGATTGTAGGGAAAATATAAAGGAGGAGGTAACAATGCTTGTTAGGAAATGTAATACTCTCCTTTTTTATGTAAATCTGAGCCTTCTGCACAGTATTATTAGAATAAAAACACAAAAATGTTCTGAGATGGAAGAGTTTATTTCCTCTATTATACCCATATAATATCGTTAACAAAGAAATTAATGCAGAACACTGAGATGAAGGTAATTTGAATAAATGTGTGTGTGTGAGTGCAGCAGCGCGCAAGCAAACACGCGCATGCATGCGAACACATGCCATGTATGTATATTGGTGTGCTCAGAGTTTAAAATCAGGGATTCAAGGTCTTGCTAGGCCTTTCCTATCTAGATTGGTGAGCTACTATATAAGCTACATCTCAATTCCTGGCTCTTTGCTAGTTAATTAAATATTTTGAAAAATAATTCATTGAAGATTTTTTTTTGGGGGGGGGGCCTGATTGACTACCAAGTGTTATCCACAGATCTCAGTCTCCTGAGCAAATATTCAGAGTAGATAGGATTGTAAGGGTGACCAGCCAGCACAAGGCTTTTAGAATAATTTTAAAAATAAAGAAATTTTATTTCATGGGATCCTGTTTTATCATCACCTAATTTGAAAGACTTTTGGAGTGATTATATGCCAATTTAATTCGTTTGGAGATTAAAAGATAGTAAGTGATGATACTTAAAAATTTTAGTACTTTTTAAAAAAGAAACTGGAACTGTGGGACAGAAGAAATTTGGCTGTCTTCCGACTTCAATTTGTAAGCTCAGCTCTGTGCATGATAACCAAATTTCACCAACACAGTCTGTGTTGAAGACAAAATGTGACAAAAAACAATCACTATGGGCAATATTTGCTATGCTATTATTTCTTGGACAATATGAATATTGAACTGAGAGTGTAAGAGAATGGAGAGATTTTACCCACTTTTGGTATTGCTGAAAGACTTTTGGAAAATTTGACTCATTTCCTTCCTCACTGTGTGTGTCTTTGGGCCATGCACTTACTGTCTTTTACTACAATTTTTCCTAACACTAAACTGGTAATAACATTAGCATTATAGCAAATGTTATCTTAAGAATTAAGAAAATAAAACTTGTGAAACACTTAACATAAACCTATGAATGAGCTTTGAGTTTAGCCAGCATTCTTTTTTAAATACTAAATAGAATGTGATAAGTAGTACAGAAACCATTACATGTAGTGTGAGCAACCAGAAGTAATATCTATTGACCATGCTCTGCTTCCAAGGAAGAAAGGTGGATAACTTCTCATGCTGTAAATCAAACAAGTAATCTTATGTAGTCATAGTGTAAAAATATCAGGGACAGAACGATGAAGGAATGTTGTAGACTGAGGTGAAATCCATATGAAAATGTGCAAAACTGATAAAACATAAAAGTATCTGAACAGTATATTGTGTTTTACATCATTTAAGTTACAATCCAAAGATAAGGAAGACCTAGAAGAATAAATTTTCTTTTTGACATTCTATCATAGGTCCTTAGAAGGATGAACACTTTCCTCATTCTTGTAGAGGCATCATCAGATGAGGGGAACTATATTTTTGTTTGCTTCCTTCCGTTTATTCTTCAGGTTGAAATCTGAACTACATGAGACTGAAAGAAACCAAGTGAAATCAGTCATGTAGGCTTTGGAAAGAACAATCAAAGTAAAATAAGTAAAATATATATAGCCTTGTAAATTGAGTTATATAGTCTCAAGCATTAACAGAAAATGATTAAAGCAATATCACTTTATTAAAAATTTAAAAATGTTAGGAGCTGCTTAATTTTTTCATTTCTACTACCTTGAATTAATTATTGATTTTCTATAAAGAGATTAAAGATGAGATTAACAAGAAACTTGATTAAAAATGGACAAAAGTTCTGAATAGACATGTTTTCCAAAAAGCCCTGAAAATCGCCTGTGGATTTACAAATTTGTATTTAATACAACTTCTATGCTGGCTTAATGCTTTGTGAGCAGAAGTCATTAGAGAAATGCAATTCAAAATTACTATGATACTACTTCTTAACTATTATAACTCTTATCAAAAATATCCAAGGAACCAGGTGTGGTGGCAAAGGCTGGTAATTCCAAGTGATTGGAGGTTGGAGTAAAAGGATTTTAGCCTAAGGCCAGTCTGGGATACTGTGCACAGTAAAAACCTGCCCTTTAAAAAAACTCAAAAGGTAATAATGTTGGCTGGCGACACTGTGGAGAAAAGGAAATTTTCTACACTCTTGGTCAAAATACATGTTAGTGTTCTCATTGTAGAAAGTAGTATGCACTTTTCTAAAGAAATCCAAAATTGAAATATCATCTGACCCACCAATCGTGTGATTATTTCTTTCTGGGTAACTCATAAATATATCTGTAGTTCATTGTTATTCACATTATTCACAACAGCCAAGATATAAATCGAAGTCCAGTGTTCAGCTACAAACTAATAAAGCAACTGTGGTACATGCACAAATATCTTTTTCTGTTGATCCCAAAGTAATTTTTTTATTATTTTCCTGTTTCCATGTGATTAACCTCCAAATTAGAAATCCAGATATATGATTTAATTTTACCAAAACTATTTATTGAGTATAAGGACCTTCTACTCTCTACATTCTTCACACTAAGATCACCAAATATGATGAGTTTGAAATAATTAGTCTCTTTTTGACCTATGTTAATATTCTTTACAATGTGAGGGAAATGTTTAAAAAGTAGTATTTGTTTTAGCTTAATTGCTCTGAAGAGACAATAAATGATATTATCAAAGCTTAAAAATGATTTGATTTAAAACTTAGAATTCAGTAAATGGTTTTGACCACTCTGGTTACTGGAGCCTTCACTACAACCTCATGAGACAATTTATATTGATGAAGCAAAAATCTGAGGTTAAATATTTATGAATAAAAAAATCATGTCATTCTGAATATGTAGAGTTACATATAAAACATAGAAAATTTAGCTTTTAAATACCTAAATATGCTAGTACATTTAATTGCAGGGTAAGTATTTGTTCTGAAAGGAGATAAAATTGCACTTATTTTGAAATGAAAACTTAAGTATTTATTTGAATAAAAGACAATGCTTAAAATATCACTCATTCAAGAAACAAGATGTACAGTTAGTTGTTTTTCATGCCAATTATGTTCTCTAAACTTACTACAAATACTAGATTAGTAAACCTAATTCATTGCTTTGTGGGGAAATAGCAATTCCGTTTCCTAAAACTCATGACAATAACTTTTTCTCAAACAATTGCTAAGTAACTGTTTTATATTTTTTGTCATGGAATCTTATTCGATAAATTTATATTCATTAAGTTAAATAATTGGCCAACAATATAAATTATGCATGGACGAAGTTTATCTAACACGAGTTTTTTTTTTTCAGAAGACAGATCATGGCTCTCTTAAAGAACACTAAAAGGCTGTGTGTTCTTTATTAATTTTTAGTGATTTTGTTAATGGATATTAATTGTCAGAAGTGACAATTCCATAATATATTTAACATATTTGATTATACTCCCTCTATTTCCTTCTCATTACTTCTTCCTCCAAAGATCTTCTGTTTTTCACATAAAATTACATCTTTATACATGCGCATATAAACTAATTTGGAAGATTTAAGCTGAACTGCAAATTAATTCAAGATGTACAGTAAATTAATAGGATGAATAAAAACCTGAATATTTTCGCTAACTTTTGAATTGAGCTATCAATTCAATTATTTTGGTTAGGGTTAGGATCCCAGACAAAATTAGAATTAGGATTAGAGAAATAGAAAATTTAGGTTCATCACAGGATGACTCATTGCAACAATGATACTCACATTCACTATGTTGAAAATGAAGTTTACACCATGAGACGGGAGGGGTAAGGGATGTGGGGAGGGATGGGATAGTGGCAGAACAAGAAAGAAATGGGTAACAATGCTCAACAAGAAACATACTCCTTACCTTACACATGTAACATATCCTTCTTTAAAGCATCTTTTCAACAAAATAAAATTTTAAAAAAAATAATGAACAATAAAACCTGACAGGAAATAGAAAAA
Organism: Dipodomys spectabilis; assembly: GCF_019054845.1. NCBI lineage: Eukaryota > Metazoa > Chordata > Mammalia > Rodentia > Heteromyidae > Dipodomys > Dipodomys spectabilis. Next base: position 579,011 of record NW_024871102.1, read on the forward strand.
CACTTAACATTTTATGTTCAAAATGCAAATAAAATTTAGACCTACACGCTAAGCAATTGTTAGGATAAATATGAAAAAAAGTGGCTTACTATTAACATGATGATTCGGTTTTATGTAGGCTTAGGATTAGGCAAGGTGTGCCAGTTAGAGTGGAGTTAGGATGAAAAAAACATGTAATACATTGTGTAAAACTGCCACATATTTTAAGAAGAGTGAAAGAAAACCAGTCTGTGTTAACTTTAAACATTCAGATACAATTTGGTTTAAAGTGTGAGATACTTTTTTGTTCTGGTTAGGGTTAGGGAAGGATAAGCTTTAAGGTAAATTTTAGTTTTCCAATAAGAAGTAGAAGCCAAAAAAAATGTACGATTGAATAGAATCTAGATAATTTTCCTTACAATAACCATTTGGTGTTAAATCAGAATGTGATTTGCATTAGGTTTCTGGTTAACCGGGGATGAGGATACAGTCAAGAAATGGGTTAAACTAGTGGCTCGCGCCTATTATCCTAGCTACTCAGGAAGCTGTTTCCTGAGGATCTCAGTTCAAAGGTAGCCCAGGCAAGAAAGTCCATGAGACTTTTATCTCAAATTTACCACCATAAAACACAAAAGCGGTGCTGTGGCTCAATTGGTTAAATGCACACCTTGAGCTAAAGAACTCAGGGATCATGCCCTTGCCCAGAGTGCAAGCCCCATGACTGACAAAAAGAAAAAAAAAAAGAATTAAATATTAAGTAAAGCTGAACCTTTTTTTATGTTCTAGGAATTCACGAAAAGCTGGGATAATGGAAGTACAATGTATTTCATAATATCAGGATTTGAGATCAATGGGTATAATGATTCCTGCTATGGAACAAAATACATTCAGAGTTAAGAGTGAAAAAATCTTTAGGGTTTACAGAAAACCTGCAATTTATTTCAAGAATTACCAGTGGAATTTCAGTTAGGATTGCACAAAATGAGCATTTTTCATAAATTTTAGAATTGGGATACCATTAGTGTCAAGGTTATGGTTAGGATTCCAGCCATGGTTAGGCTTAGAGTGAAGGAGAAAAAAAATGAGGGTCAAATTGAAGGTAAATTTTAATATGAGCCTGGTAAGAATTAAAATGAATGCAAACTAGAGTATTGCTATTAATATTAGAATCTACTTACAATAAGGCTGATGGTTATTCTCAATGTTCCAGTTAAGAAAGATCAAGTTTAGGGTTAGAAAATGACTAAGATATTGGAAAAAAATGCAACCTATGTTTGGAAGGATGAGTGAAAACTAGTGTACTTGTGTTAGTGTTAGTATTGTCATATAATTTGGATTAAGATTAGGGTCAGTAATTTCTTCTGATTATATTTATATATAAGAAAGCTTTTAGTATAAAATTGTGTTCACTAACAAGTAGAAGCAAATATGCAAGGCTGAATAGTAACTAGAACATTATCATTATATTTATTTCTCAGTGATCATTCTTGTAGTGATTAATGAGAGTTTTCCAGCCAGGTTTAGGTTGAGAGTTAGCGTTAAGTAATGGACTTGATGGTAAGTAAATATGAAACTGTTTTCAGATACAGTGGTTCAGGAAAAAGTAGACTCAATGGAAACTACAGTATTTTTCCTGGTAAGAGAATTTGAGGACAAGTAATATAATGGCTTATGTTAGGGAACAAGATAACTTTAGAGGTAGAGTCAGAAAATTCGTGGGAATTAGAGCAAACAAACTCATTTCCAGAGTGAAAACTAGAGTATTCATTAGAATGATTAAAAGCTAGAGTGTTTTTCTTAAACATTAGAATTGGATTATCATTAGGGTGAAAGTTAGGTTTTAGTTCCAGCTAGGCTTAGAGTAAGCATTAGGAAAATGGAAAAATTAGGGTCAAACTGAAAGTAAATCTTTGAATCACAAGTAGAGTTAGAATTAGGATGAATGTGAAATAGAAAACTGCTAATAATATTAAGATTAGAGTATGATTAGGGTGAGGGTTAACATCAATATTCCAGTTAGGGTTAGGGTTACAATAAAGACAAGATAATGAGTGAAACTACAAGCTATTTTTAGAAAGATGAGTTGAATTGAAGTTAGGATGAATAAAAACTAATGTATTTGTGTGGCTTTTAGACTCCAAAGGCCATTAGTTCTAGGTTTAGGTTTACTTTCCTAATTCAGTTTAGGCTTAGGGTTAGGGAAGAGTAAGCTTTAAGGTAAAACTGAATTTCTACTAACACTTTCAAGTAATGTAAGTGCGAAATTTAACAAAAACTAGTTTCCCTAATTTTCCTATTCAGGGTTCAATAGGGTTAAATTTAGAGTTAGGTTTCTAGAAAGGATTAGATATATAGTTAGGGTTTGCAAGTAGAGTAGATTTTCAGTAAACCTGCAGCTTCTTTTTGGATATACAGGAGTTCAGTAAAAGTTGAGATCAATGAAAACTATGGTATTTTTCATGATATGAGGATTTGAGGTTAATGATTCCTAATAGGGAACAAGATAGATTTCAGGGTCCAAGTTAGGGAATCTGTAGGATTTGGAGAAAATTGCAAATCATTTCAAAGACAATGGGTATCTGTAAGTATGTATCTAAACTCGAGTAATTTTCATTAATTTTAGGATTGGGTTACTATTATCATCAAGGTTACTCTTAGGGTTTTGACCAGGATTAGAGTTAAGATTAGGGAAATGGAAGTTGAGAACTCGAGTGACTTACTTCATTTGTGTATATATATGCACTATTCTAAGGCTTTAACTCAAGGCTTGAGTTCTGTTCCTGAGCTTTATGCTGTAGGCTACAAGCCACGAATCCACTTCCAGCTTTCTTTGGCAGTGAATTTGAGACAAGAATCACACAGACTTTCCTATCCAAGCTGATACTGAACTGAGATCCCCAGACCTCTGCCTTCTGATTAAAGTTAGAATTAAAGGCATGAGCTACCAGTGCCCAGGAAAGTGCTTGATTTTATTGATTGTTTTTACTTAAGTTTGAGATCAAGACTTGAATTCAATATCTGAGAGCTTTGCTCACGAGGTAGACAATGCCACTTGAGCCATAGCTCCCAAAATGATTATTTTAAATAGCTGGAAATCATTAAATTTTCTTCAGATGATAGGCATTTGAACAACATTACTGTTGTTCTAAAACTCATCCTAATAAAAAAAGATTTATAGACACTAGAGATGATCTGAGCACATTCTCATGCTTTGCTTCTAATTGCATAACATTTTAGGGACATGATTTTTAATCATTATTTTGAGTTATCATTAAATAATGAGTTATCATTAAATAAATCAGTTAATGCATACAGTATACTTTGATCAATCCCAAGCCTTTCAACATTCTCATCCATCCCTCCTCTATGAATATCTTACTTCACTCTTCATAATTTTGTAGGAAATGTACTGGATTCTTCTCTGCACTTCCTCCAATTCCTCTTGGTCATTCTACCTTTTCTCCCTTCACCTCTCTTTTGACTACCCACTTCCATATTATCCATCAACTCTACTCCTAAGCATTTACTGTCCTTGTACTGCAGTAACTGACACATGCAAACTGATGTAAAAAATTTTCAGGGTTATTGGCTAGCCATAGATTCCTGAATATGAGTTCTTTGCTCCTTCTCTTTGTCTATTCATGCCTTTGAGTAGTGATTGTGCAGATTCATTTGTACCATTTGCTACACAGAAAAGAGATGAACTACTTGTACATATATTTACATACATGTATATACATACATACATGGATATATGCATTTTATATTTTCAAGAATTACGGAGCTAACAAAACTCGCATGCATTTTCCTTCCTTTTAAATTCTTTCAAAGCCTAAATAACTTTGTCTCTTTAGAACACCTAATTTTAAAGAGAATATCACCATCTCTGAACTGTCAGTGGCCTGGAAATTAGATGTTCAAATAGGAGAAACTTATTTAGGCTTTTTGGTGGGAGAGAGGAGTATTACTAGGGTTCTATCCAGGAGTTCTCTGCTTGCTAGACAGGACTTTTGTTGTATAGCACCAAGCAGCTCAACCACTGTTGCCATACTTCTAGTCCATATTATTTGCTTGAGATCTTGAACTTTGCACAGGTGTGATCTTAGATTGACTGAGACTTTGTTACCTATGCCTCCCACATAATTAGCTAGGATTTCAGATGTGAGTCACGATGGCCAGCTCATTTGTTGAGATGGGAGATGGCTGTCTTGGCAGTTATTTTTGTGGTCTTGCCTCATACCATGATCCTTGTCATTTCTTCTTCCCAATCAGCTGGGATTTCAGAAGTGGACTACTATACTTGGTGTACATGACACCTTCTTTTTTTTTTGAAGAAGAAGTTTTTATTGTAAAAATATTGTATAGAGGGGTTATAGTTACTTGAGCATTGCAATGAGCGCATTTTCTATCAAGCAGTGTTACCTATTCCTCTGTATTTCCCTACCCCCCCTTCCCTCCCACCTACACAACTTCACTCCGCCTCACCCCTCTTTCCTGCTTCCCTGCCTAAATTGTAAATTTCTTTTCTCAACATAGTCTCTTATGCATGTCATTGTTACAATGGTTCAGCCTGTATCCCTATTTAAACATTTTGTTTTTTCCCTTCTCCTCCCCAAGCTAGAGAAATGTGTATACAAGATGCGGGGCACCGACATCAAATACAGTGAAAACAGGGGTTATACCATGGGCGAGGAACATACAAAGAAACAAAAAAATCACATCATTGATTATAAACCCCTATCTTGGGGTTCATTTCACTTCATATAATCTTATCTGGTCTTATATACATAGTTTTCGAACTTTTATCCTTGTCCCAGATATATACTAGTTATTTCAAATAAGGAAAACAAAGGACCTATGTTTCTTTGGGTCTGGCTTACTTCATGTAATATAATTTTTTCTAAGACTCCAGTTATAGCTCCTATGACCCAGCAATCCCATTTTGGGGCATTTACCAAATGATCACAAACAAAACCATACTAAGCTACCAACACAACGATGTTTATTGCAGCATTATTTACCATAGCTAAGATATGGAACCAACCTAGGGGCCCCTCAGTAGATGAACTGATCAAGAAAATGTGGTATATATACCCAATGGAATCCTATGCCTCATCAGAAAGAATGACATAGATCCATTTGTTATGAAATGGAAAGACTTGGAAAAATCATATTAAGTGAAATAAGCCAGGCCCACAAAAACATACTTCCCATGGTTTCCCTTATTTGCAATAACTAATATATGTCTGAGACAAGTAGAAAAGGTCAGATAAGTTGATCTGAGGCAAAATGAACCCCAAGATAAGGCTTCAAACATTTTTTTCTTTCTTTTGCTTGTTTCTAACATATTTATAAGATGATTTTTTTTGTTGATTTTTATAGCCCTCCCCCACCGTATAACCCCTGTTTTCACTGTATTTGATGTTGGTATAATTTGTGGGTGGGAAGGGAAAACCAAATTGTTTAAATAGGGATATAGGTGGACCCATTGCAACAATGAGATGTTCAACACATTATGTCGAAAAACGAACTTTACTACTTTGTCTTGGGGTGGGGGGATTCGGGGTAGGAGAGATGGAAAGGGATGGGAAGGAGAAACAAAGGAGAAGACAACAATTCTTGATAAGAAATGTACTCATTACATTGCCCATTTAAGTGCAAACCCTCTGTACAGTATTTTCCCAATAAAAAAAGAGAAAACATGATATATATATATATATATATATATATATGTATGTATGTATGTATGTGTGTGTGTGTGTGTATAGTGGAATTTTATGCCTCTATCAAAAAATCAAAAATGGCATCGCCCCATTTGTAAGGAAATGGAAAGATGTGAAAAAAATTATATTAAGTGAAATATGCCAGGCCCAAATAAACGTAGTTCCCATAGTTTCCTTTGCTTGTAGTAACTAGTACATGGTACCATATGACCATATAAGATGATGCTAATTAAAATGAACCCCAAGATAGGGACATAACTGATTTTTTATTCCATGAGTTTCTTATCTCTATATAATCCCCAAAATAAAGTTGGAAGGGGAGCTGCGTTTCATGTATAGAGCAACACTCATTAGGGAGAAAGCTTAAGTGAGAAGGTAAGATCCTGAGTTTAAACCACAATATCAGCACTCAAAATAGTTGATTTCTTTTCCTTAATGTTTTTATTAAATTGCTCAGAAAATAATCAACATTTAATTTATGTTTAACATTAGTATTAAAATCTAGTTATATTTGTTGATGTTATTCTTTGTTTTCCTAAATTTTACATACACATTAATATCCAATAATGTAAAGAGGTGATTATTGTTTCACTAGTTTTTATGGCAGTTGAATATGTGGTTGATAGATGCATACAAGGAATTTGGACTGAAAATAGATATGTGCAGCTCTTCACATAAAGAAATGATAGTTGAAGAAGGTGTGGGCATGTATGAAATAAACTAAAGAAACAGCAAGGAAAGATAAGGTATGATTCTGGAAAACACAAAATTTTGAAAGAAAAAAAAAAACAAGTAAAATATATATCTTTTAGCAAGAACTTTGTAACACACAGACACATTTTTTTCCTTATTTCTTCTGTAAGGCATTTCAGTAAAGTTTATTTTACAAAGTTAAACATGATTGACAATTAATACTAACTGGCTTCTGTCTCAGGTAAGCAATTATTCTAGCCAGTTGCTTATAATCTTAGCTACTCAGAGGACTGAGATCTCTAGATCCTAGTTCAAAACCAAGTTGAAGAGTAAAGTTGGTGAGACTTTTCTGTTCAATTAACCATGAGATAAGTGGAAGCTTCACTGTGGCTTAAAGTGTAAGCACTAGCCTTGAGTAATAAATTTCAGAGACAGAACCTAAGCCCAGAGATTTAGCTCTCTGAAATTATTCTTTTTTTTTTAAATCCCCCCCCTCTGAAATTATTCTTAAAATACTTTTTCTCAGGATTTCTTTAACTTGTCTAAAGAATGTTTTAAACTAAGGTATTTTTTATTTCGTGTTATCATCATTGATATTGAGGATGTGCAGAAAACAATTATTTATAGTCAGAACTGGTTTGTATTGCTTTGTATTACACATTCCCTCTACATCCAGAGATCAGCTGGAAAGCAGATGGCCAAATCCTGGTGGTTGGCAAGGAAGATACATATGTGTTCTTTGGGCAAAGAAACAAACTTATGAAATGGTAGCCTTTATATATAACACCTTAATAGTAACAATAAAATTAATGTTATTACTATTATTATTTTTTGTCATTTGTGGTGTTTGAGCTCTGGGTCTGGGCATTGTTCCTCAGCTTTTCAGCTCAAGTCTACCACTTGAGCAACAATGCCACTTTACATTTTCTGAACCTTTAATTGGAGATAAGGGACCCACAGATTTTCCTCCATGGACAGGCTTTGACTCTTTAGTAGCTAGAATTACAGGTGTGAGCCACTGGCCCCAGGCAGTAAAATTATTTTGAAAAAGAAAAAACCTCACGATTGTATCCTTAAAAAATTACAATCTAGAAAGTGTATCTGTAATGTTAGTTGTGTCAAGTCACCATCGGCAGCAATCATTTTTAGATCTCACTATGTCTTGTCTAATGCCAGATAATATTTCATTAATTTATTTTACTTTTTCCTAACAAAGTTCATCATGAATGGCTACAGCAAAATTTTCTTGTGAGCATCAACAATTCTTCAACATATTTATTTCAACAAACAGCATTTTGCATTTGGTTCTTGTTGTTGTTTAATTTTGCCAGCGCTGGGGCTTGAAATTAGGGCCTGGGGCCTCTCCCTGAGCATCTTTGATCCAGACTAGCACTCTACCAATTGAGCCACAGTACCAATTCCAATTTTTCTGCTTATGTCATACTGAGGAATCAAATCAAGTGCTTCATGCATGGGAGGCCAGCACTCTACCAGTAACCACATTCCCAGTTATTGGGACTTATGTTGTTGTTGTTGTTGTTTTAAGATAGCATTTTACTATGTGTCCTTCTGTTGGCCTAAAACATAGGCTGGTCTCAAGCTAACTTCTAAATCATCCTCTCAAGTTCAGAGATTACAAACATTGACCACCATATTTGGCTCAGGATTCTTGGTGAGACAATACTCTTTCAGATATAGAAAGAGTTATTCTGTCTTCCCTGGACTCAATGGATTTTGCATTCTGCATTTTAATCACATTCTGTCCTGGTGTGTTTCCACTTCTAGATCAATAGAAATATTTCAGGATCAGAACTTGAAGCTGATCCCTGCCATCCAACAACATCACATTCTTGTGAATAGCACTAGCTGGCCTCATGAGCATAGCAGCCAGCTGGAGCTCAGCTATCTGATGGCCTTGGGCTCCAACAGTGCAATTATTTCTGTGCACAGACTGAAATCTATCATAGGTAATTTTGATTTATTCCATTCTATTCTCAGCTAAATTCTATTCTCAGCTTTGTATGCTTTAAAATCTCTTAAATATTAATTACTATTTTCCTACATTCTCAAAAGTAACATCTATGTCTTACTCTAAAATTCATTCAAACATGCAAAAATATTAATGTAGTTGCTGCCCAACTATGGCTCATATTTTAAAACCTGGCTACTTTAGAGGAAAAATAGGAGGATCCTGGTTTAAAGCAGCCTATGCAGAAAAATCTGAGATATTTCTCCAATTGAGAAACCAAAATCCAGAAGTGGAGATGTGGCTCTCGTGGTAGAGTATCACCTTTGCGCAAAAAGACTAAACAGGAATATTAAGTCTACTTCTGACTCCATTATTTACTCATGGAACTCACACACACACACACACACACATACACACACACACAAACACACAGACATAATCTACATTCTCTTTGCCTCCCCTTCTTGAGCAGTATTCAGTGCCATTAACTTAATGCATGTTTTCTCCAAATTATTATGGTAGGGAATAAACTATATTTGCATTTATGATAATGCACTTTTTTGTACTTTTTGTTTTGCGTTTTATGTACTTATGTGAGAGAACAGTGTTTTGTGAAGACTAAACAGAAATTAATGTGTCAGTAAGTGGGTAGGTTACAGACTGAAAAATGCAGATAATACCACTTTAAATTTTATTTCTCAAAATTTAAATATATATACATATGTATGTATTTAAAATTTCTGCCAAGATTTTATTTCCATTAACAATAATTAATTTTTTTCCATTATATAAATTTAACATATTATAGGTCTCATAGTAGATTTATATTTATAGATTTCCTTTCCTTGGAGACAAGGTTCTGCAGTGTAAATCTAGCTTTCCTCAACTCCTAATTGTGTCTGGCATTACCATGTGGTAGTATAGTACCATGTCCAGCTATATTATTTACATTTTGTACAGTAGAATATTAATATGAACAGCTTTAAGTCACATATCTTCATGAGTATGAATGAATTTCTTGCAAAAAAAATGTTATAGAGTTACTGAGTGAAGCCAATTATGGTAGATATGCCTGTAATCACAGCACCCAGGAGGATTGTAAGCTTAAGAGCAGCCTGAGCTACACAGCAAGTCCCTTTTAAGACAAAACAAAACAACAACAACTTTTGAGCTTGGAAGTGGGAAAGTATTGTTAAGTGGGGTGATAGGAGCATACAAAATTGTGTGTGTGTTTGTGTATGTGTGTTTGTGTGGTGTGTGTGAGTGCATGTGTGTGTGTGTGTGTGTGCTTGTGCTGGTCCTAGGGCTTGAACTCAGGGCCTGCACACTGTTCCTGAGCTTTTTGCTCAACCCTAGCATTCTACAACTTGAACCAAACTCCACCTCAAGCTTCTTTAGAGGTCAATGGAAATGAGTCTGCTCCATTTTCCTGTTCCGGCTTAGAACCTTGATCCTCTTTTCTCTGCCTCTTTTGTAAGATAACAGGCATGAGCTGTATAGTTGCTGTATTACTGTTAAGTAATATAGTAAACATCATACCAGTTTATACTCCTTCCAGCAGTGTTTGAGTGTTGCACACACACCTAAGATAAAACCCACTCCAGGTTTGATGACATCCATATCTCATAATGTGAGATATGTATTGTTATGCTCACTTTAACTATGAAGACTTTGAGATCCAGAGAGTTTAGTTAATTTTGAGTCCCTATCTCATATACAGTGGAGCCTGTATTCCAGTTCAACTAGGTCTGTTTATTTCAGAAAACATGGAGTCATCATGTGTTCTAGTCAACCTGTGTTCTAGCAAGTACTTCTCCTTAAAAGCACAGTTCTGTGCCTGACAGCTTACTTTTCTCTCTCTTTAACTGTTTGCACCCCTGTTCATAAGCTAGGCAAAGCACACATGATGAGAAGAGCCATTTTTGAAGGGGAAATTGATAATGGGTTTTGAACTTGGTATCACATACATATTAGTTGGATCTTCCATTTGAGTTATGCCTCCAGCACTATATTTCTGTCTTTTTTTCTTTTGTATTATTATTACAAAGATGAGTTACACAGAGTTTATAGTCATATAAGTGAGGTATGGATATATTTCTTTTTTGAAATGTCACCCCTTCCCTTGCTCTCTCAATTTTTTTCACTCACTGGTTTGGTTTTATTAACTTCTCCTTCTGTCCTCCTGCTCCTGCTCCTGCTGCTGCTCCTCCTCCTCCTCCTCCTCCTCCTCCTCCTCCTCCTCCTCCTCCTCCTCCTCCTCCTCCTCCTCCTCCTCCTCCTCCTCCTCCTCCTCCTCCTCCTCCTCCTCCTCCTCCTCCTCCTCCTCCTCCTCCTCCTCCCCCCCCCCCCCCTCCTCCTCCTCCTCCTCCTCCTTCTTCTTCTTCTTCTTATTATTATTATTATCATTATTTTGCTTTAGAGGGGATAATTACATACGTGTGGTAATGACTACAATTCTTTTGTAGTTGTTTTTGTTTCAGTCAGTAATCAGGCTTGAACCAAGGGCCTGAGCACTGCCTTTCAGCTCTTTTGCTGAAGAATGGCACTCATATTGAGCCACAGCTCTACTTCCCAGAGTGCATTTCTTTTTGGAGAATGTTACCCTTTCCCTTCATCTCTTAGTTTTCCCATCCTTCCCCACAAATAAGTTGCATAGATCATTTTCAATATAATACCAATTGAATACCACTGTTGCACATGTTCATCATTTGTCTCACTTTAATATGACTCCTTTAACTTCTCAAAGAGAGATAAATGAAGAAACATGACAAAAATGAAAGAAAATAAAGAAAAATATCATCTTGTTTCTGATTCCTGGTCACTGGCTATTTTTGAGATAAAATGTGTTTGTGTGTTGGTGTGTGTGTGTGTAAATACTTGGGCTTGAAATCAGGGAGTTGACTTTTAGCTTTTTATTCAAGGGTAACTGTGTGTGTGTGTGTGTGTGTGTGTGTGTGTGTGTGTGAATGTGTGTGTGTGTGTGTGTGTGTGTGTGTGTGTGTGTGTGTGTGTGTGTGTGTGTATAATGGAGCTTGAACTCAGGGAGCTGACCATTAGTTTTTTAACTCAAGGGTAGCCGTATACCACTTGAACCAACCTTCACTTCTTGATTTTGAATGGTTAATTGGAGATCAAAATTTCACAGATTTTTCTAACCTGGTCTAGCTATAATCCACTTTCCTCAGGTCACAGCTAGAGTTACAAGTGTGTACCACTGGCCGTGATTGGCTTACATTCTTTTTGTTAAGTACTTGAAATGTAAAAGACAGTTGCAACCATAGTAAAAAAAGAAATCCATTTAACTTTCCCAGCTTCATTAACTTTTAATACTTTGTCACATATGATATGTACAGAAAAACATTTTTGGTTTTTTCTTGTTTTTTTCTTCATGATGAACTTGATTTTATATAGCTTTTAACCTAGTAAATATTGATGAGAATATGTCAGATGGCCTTAATGACCTTTTGTTGTCTTTCATAAGGAAATGGTGCAAACTAACACTTGTGATAAATTTGTGTGCAGGACCCTGATAATATATCCACATTCTTAGCCAGAAGACAGCAGTGACTGTTACAAATCATCTAGATCTGACAAAACCCTGACTCAGGCCTTATTACCACATTCCTGTATGTCCTGTTAGAGTATAATCCTAACTCTCCAGTGAACATCACAGAACCTTTCTGGACCTTCTCAGGACACAGCCAAGGTCACCAGGCAGGCGTGGCACCTACAGTGTGATGGGAGACTGGTGACAGCTTCCTAAGATGGAACAACACAGGAAATATTACGTCCTTAATCTGTCATCAGTCCATAGGGTTCCTCATTGAGCATTCGACCCTAAGATTTAAGGAGAAATCAAACTCTCACTTCCTTGTGCCACTTGTGGACCTGTATATCTTCTGCTGCTGTCATCTGCTGTGGAAAGAAATGATCTGAGCTCTATAAGCCATTTTGCTTCTTCTCTTAGGGTAAGTCTGGCTTCTTTACTTAGAAGAATAGAAATGTAGTGATATAAAATAGCAAACTTAACCTTTTTCTAGTCTATTTTATTACCCAAACATGTTTTCAGATTCTACCAATAATTATTATTAGTAAGAGGCACTTAATTACAGTCATTTCCTCAAACTCCTAAGCTGTGTGAGAGAAACAACAGCAAGTGTGAAGGGTCTTCCAGTCTAACTTCTTGACCAGGGAGGAGTGCCTCCAAATTGAACAAAGAATACTACTTATATCTCAGATTACATGTCCAAGTTATACATACCAAAGAAAGTTAAGGACAAGAGATTAGTCTGACTTGGGAACAGTGCAGATAACAAACACATATTCTATGTTAACAGAAACAAAAACAAATTTTCTTTTATTCATCTAACAAAGTACAAAGCGCTACTTTTCTCATTATCTCTTAATTGTGGTTATATGTACTTAGTACTAGCTTCTTGATAGTCCTGAAAAACTCTTTAATACGAACTCAGAAGTTCCATTGGTATCAGCTTGAGATTTTATGAAAAAATTTAATTTTTATATTTTTAAAAATCTATTTTATTATAAAGATGCTGTATAGAGGGGTTACATTTACATGAGTAAGTTACATTTCTCATTAAACATTGTTACCCACTCCAGTGTTTATCTTCCTCTGTCCCTTCCCTCCAATCCCCCCACCCCGTTGGAAAGTTAATTTCTGCCATAGTGTCCTGTGAATATCATTGTTGCAATGCATCACCATTTAAACTTCTTTCAGCATTTTGTTATTTCCCTTCCCTCCCCCCAATCAGATAAATGAATATACAGAATGCAGGGTACCAGAATCACAGATGGGAATTGCCATGGATAAAACCAATAGGAGAAGAAAAATAACATAAAGTAAGAAAAATGAACTATCTGCCGTACATTGGTTACATCAAGCTTAACAACGAAACAAAAGAAGACGTGTCGTTTCTATGTATTAGCATTCATTTAAGTTAGCATCATTTTGTATGGTCATGTATATATTCATAAAACTCCTGTGCTACTATGATCCACTTTCAGGAGTAATAGGCTAATGATAATCATTGCAAGTGAAGGAAATCATAGGGCTCATGTTTCTTTGGGATTGGCTTGATTAACTTAGTATGATTCCTTCAAAGTCTTTTCATTTTCTTACAACAGGAACGATGCCATTCTTTATGATAGAAGCATAAAATTCCATTCTGTAAATATACCATATTTTCTTGATCCATTCATCTATTGAAGGGCAACTGGGTTGGCTCCATATCTTAGCTATGGTAAACAATGCTGCAATGAACATAGTTGTGCTGGTAGCTTATTGTGCCCTAGTTTGAGATCATTTGGATAACTGTGAGGAGTGGGATTCCTTGATCTTAAGGGAGTTCTATATTTAGTCTTTTGAGGAACCTCCATACTGCCTCCCAGAGTGGTTAAACCAGCTTACATTCCTACCATCAGTGTAGTAGGGTTCTCATTGAGGCATATCCACCCCAGCATCTGTTATTATTTGTTTTTTTTTTGATAATGGCCATTCTAACTGGGGTGAATGGGATCTAAATGTGATTTTGCTTTTGATTTGCATTTCTTTTATGACCAGTGATGCTGAGCATCCCCCTTCTCTTTCCAAGAGGCCACACTATAACAAGTTTCTAGTGTCTCAACAGAGGCATAGAAACTTGTAATATTGTATGCTTTTTGTTGTACATTCACTTCACTTGGAGCTTCCAATGACTCCTATAACTTACAGAAAAAGTTTATACTATTTACCTTACTGAAAAAAAACACCAATTTTCAAAAAACATAGAAAAATGTATCTTTGTCAGGGGTCCCAGTGAATACTAAGGAAGTTTCTTTACTGGGAAATTTTACTTGGTTGCTTTTTCGTTATGTTATTTGAACACAGGTTGAATTTGGGGTTTCCCGGCCAACTCTTTAACAAACTAGCAACTATGTTCCTCATTGGATTTTGTTTCACAAATTACAAATATTTTGACATATTTTTGGTTTGGTGTTTCGGGGGAGGTTGGCTTTTGAAGTACTAGTGGGCCAGTACTCAAGCTTGAACTGAGGGTCTGGAGCTCTTGCTTAGATTGCTTTACTCAATGTTGTCACTCTGCCCCTCGAACCACATCTCCACTTCTGGCTTTTTCTACTTGATTGAAGATAAGAATTTGAGGATTTATTAGCTTGGGTTGGCATAAAACTGTGATCCTCAGATACCATCCTTGTGAACAGCTAAGATTACAAGAATGATCCAGAGGATGGATATATTGTGCTCCCTATGAAACCTAAACAAGGGCACATAATTCTGAAGCATGTGTGTAAGATTATGCATTTCTCTGTACAGTATTTTCACAATAAAAAAGAAAATTAAGGGGCTGGGAAGGTGGCTCAGTGGTAGAGCGCTTGCTTTGCATGCTCAAGGCCCTGGGTTCGATTCCTCAGCACCACATAAGCAAAAAGAAAAAAGCCGGAAGTGGCACTGTGGCTTAAGTGGTAGAGCACTAGCCTTGAGCTGAGGAGCTGATGGACAGCGCCCAGGCCCAGAGTTCAGGCCCCACGACCAGACCCCACCCTAAAAAAAAGAAAATTAGTTAGAAAATATAGCCCTTATATGTGTGTATAAATAATATAAATGTGCAGAGGGAAATGAGGATGTATCTGCTGCTTTTGAGGAAAGATTTCACCTATGACTTTTCACAGACTGGGCTACACTGTACAGAATGCTTGAGACTAAAGGTGAGGTAATTGATGTCATCATTCCATTCATCTATATCCCTTGTTAACATGTGCATATCCTGTGGTGTAATCATGATTATTTTGTGTATGAGAGGCAGTACTGGGCAGTACTGGGGTTAATTCAGGACCTAGGTACTGTTTCTTAGCTTTAATATGCGATGCTAACACTCTACTATTTGAAGCACAGCTCAGCTTTCTCGATTTACTGTTTAAATGGAGGTAAGAGGAGGTAATTTGATAACCATTCTAGAATTTTAAGCTTTAATGCTTATTAACTCAAAGGAGGATTATAAACATTCAGAATAGTGGAATGTGGCTACTACTCATTTGATTTATGTGGAAAGATGATCAGAATTCTTATGGTAAAAAATATATATATCTTCAAATTTCCAATGGTTGACTTCTATGCTAACTGGGAGGAGACATTGGTGCTGCCAGGGGTTTGAAAGTTGGTAATGAAGCAAAATATCTGGGGAGAGCATTTGCTAAGGATATAATTTCCAAGACTCATACCAAATACATTGAACGAGAATGCTAAGTGATGAATGACTGAGCACCAAATTTTATTTGTTGGCTTCTTTGTTTTTGATGTCCTGGGTTTTGGTCCTAAGGCCTCCGTGCTGTTTCTTAGTTTTTTCCCTCAAGGCTAGTGATCCTCCAGTTGAACCATAGCTTCATATCCATATTTTTGGTGTTTAATTGGACATGTCTTACCAAATTTCCTCTTTGGGATTCCTTAAAACTCATCCTCAGATATCAGCCTCCTGAGTAAAAAGGATCCCAATTGTAAGCCACCAGAGCCCAGCAAGAATCACATTGTAGAAGTATTATTTCGGTGAATCAGATGTGTTCGACTGCTAATTTAGCACTTGTTTCCAGTGGGTCATGTCAGTTTTATACTAAAATCAGAACTTTTCATCTTGTAATCCACAGTATCCCATATCTATCTATTTTATTCCTATCTTCATTTCTGACCTCTTTTTGCTTCTTTGTACATTTCCATTCTTACTTCACAAGCAAGCATGTCAGTGCAGTTTTCCTTTTCTGAAGTAAGTCAGGTCCATTTTCATCAATGGGGGATGTACTTGCTGTTCTTACTGCCTGAAGTACCTGCTCCTAGATAATTGCCTGGATGATGGCTCTCATATCAACTATCTCTTGTTCAGGGTTGTCTCCTCCCATCTTCACTGTGAAGTTGTTGCTACGAAATCACCAATGTCATGTCTCTGATTTATAGGAATTATCATTATGATTTCTGGTTTTCATTTCAGCATGAAATTGGTGAGCAGAGAGCTATATTCACTTCTGTTTCCCCAATACCTATAATAGTGTCTAATCCTTAGTGTTCAGGAGTCTTACATGGAGATCAGCCTTGCCCAGCTAAATTTATCCTAGCTTCTGGTGAGGACAGCTCTTCAAGCTGAAGTCTGGTGGCTAATAGTCATTCCCTCTCATTCTTTGTGCCTGTTGGTGTGGTTGAGTCCACTTCAGGGCAAAACCAGTGCCTGACACCTATTTGTTGCTATGGCAAAGGTGGCTGTGTCATCATAGAAGTTATAGCCATTATTTTGTGAAGCTGTGTGAGGATATTCACCCCCACATAATTTCTTCCATATATGTGTCTCCTTTGCCCAGGAGTGCATTCAACAAATCAGCAACCAAACAGTCACTTAGTTCCTGATACATTCAGAGTATGTTTCCATTTCCTTTAAAAAAAAGAAAAATTCAAGACATACTTTTGTGATTTGTCATTGAATTACTGAAACAGAATATAATATTTTATGAATTTGTAAGTCTTTGTCCATCTCACGTGAGCCCTTGCCATATTTCTATGTGTTTTCAGCTTGGGAAGGGAAATAAGGTTTATTTCAGTATAGTCAGAGATTATAGTTCAGAAGGCTCTTTTTAGATCCTTTTGGAGGGAATGCCTACTTTTTCTCTGATGTTTTACAGATAGCCATCTTGGTACAGAAACTGAGTAGAGTGTCATAAGAGGCTTGTCCTGATTTCTACTGACTTTCCTCTGGGTTCGGGGAGTGTGATCCCACTGTATATATGTCCCTTTGCTAAACTGAAGGGCCCAGACCTCCTCTAAAAATCTAAGGCCTTGGGGGTAAGAGAGACTAAACCTCAGAATCCAGCTTCCCACATCACTAGGATTACAGGCCTGAGTCTCTTGGACTCAAGTCATAGGTGCATTTTAATACATAGTGTAGTCAGTTTCATTATATTCACTTCATAGACAGATATATACAAATATATGTATATGTTTATTCATCTATTAATAATCAGTGTTAGATCTAGAAACACACAAATATATATTCATATAATCATATAATTATAATCAAATTATAGCTGTATTTCACCAAAAATATTTTACACTAATATTTTATGAAATAATTACTTAAAACTAAAAATTTAAATGCCTGTGTAGTTTGAAAACTCATATTCAATTTTTTATATTATATAATATACTATATGTAACATCAAGAATATAACATGTATTTACATACAACTGATTTAATTGTGTTATTTTCCTTCCTGATTTTGTGTTTGTTCATCTGTGTAAACCTTCTTTCTTCTATTGATGATGGTTTTTACTTTCCAGTATAAATATTTCCTATATATTTTGTCAAATATCAACCATAAGTAGATTTTTATATTATTGGAGCCAAATTTTTCTTCCATATTTACCCAAAGCACAAAGAAAATCTATACAGATTTGAACTCACTGTTGGAAGAATGTCCCACATACCACTATAAATATTATGTCATTTGTCCCAATTGACAGAATAGCTTTGTAGGACATCTTATCTGCTGTCCAAAACCTTTTCTGGCCACCTTATCACCCCAGCCAGGCATGATCTGCCTTCTTTGCTGCTTCCTGTGCATTTAACAGTTCCATTTATACACAGTAGGCTCTCTTGTTCAGCCCCCTGTCACTCTGTGTTTTCCCTCCAATAGCACACATATGCACGATGCTTCAGATTGTAGGTTTAAAAAGAAACATATTTAGGATTCATGAGTCTACAATATATCAAAAACATTGACATTTTAATAAAGTTAGAAAACTAAATAGAATTAACACATTACAACAATCAGAACAAAAGGAAAATAAAGATTTTTCCAGGAAGGGGGAATGGAATCTCTAAGTCTAGATTGGCCTCTAAGTTGCCTTCAAGCAGAAATTCTCCCTCTGAGTACTCAAAGGGATTTACTTCCTCATTAAAGACAGGATTTTCTTCCTGAGTCCAGGGAGGGACAGGTTCTAATTTCTTAATTGGATATTGGATCCCCTGCAAGAGGACAGATTGGTCTGGGTATTCTGTGAGGAAAGATTCTCTTTCCTCAACTGAATCTAGATTTTGGACCTCTCTTATTGATTTTCCTGAACATAGACTGGGGTCATTTTCCATTAGCACACATTTACCCTGCACACCAAGACGAGTCTTTTTGACTGGTTTGGCGCCGATCTAGGTGAATTGTGAATATCAATGGGAAACATTCTGGATCATCTTCTTCCTTGGTTGTATGTGCAGGTGCACCTGCATCACAGGTGGTGTTCAGAACCAGTGAGATGTCCACAAGACTCAAAACTTGCTTGGGCCTTTCCACAAATTAAAAAATAAAGCCCTCTATATTCACATGCTTTCTGGAGATTAGTGATGGCTTCCTATGTCTATCAGTCACCATAGATAACATCACTGATGGGTTCTTTATCTGGAGTTCTGCAGGAGTTGTTCTACGGTGATGCAAACCTGAGCATGGAAATAGGTTCAGGAGTCTTAGAACTGTAGAAGTTAAGGTGTGACTAAACATTCATGAGGATCTAATGTGGGAAGCTGTAGAACTTGTGTTTGGACTGAACACTGATAAGAAGGTAGGGTGTTTCTAATGGGTGATTACTTCCAAGTTCTTTCAAAAGGAGAACAGATATTACCTGACAAAGTATATCAATGAAAGGACATTTTACCAAACTGGGGCGTACTAAGGGCTCTTGGCCAATCAGGCACAGACCTAGAGACCCAGGTTCCATCCACACTCACCAGGCCTAAGGCATCTAAACAAGGACTTCTTCCTCTTTTCTTGGTCTGAAGGATCATGCATTCCTAAAGCTGCTCCAGAAGTATATGTGAGCAGAAGAGCAAGTCTGAAGAGGGCATGTTGAGCTTGACATACTGTGTAAGTTCTTTCATGGTGTCATGGTACTTGTGCTCATAGAAATCATCATGGTAGAAGTCCATCCACATAGGAAAGATGGATCAAACCATGCTGTGTGCAGACAAGGAAAATGAGAGCCTGCCCACCACATCCAGAGCCTATAGCATTTTTCTGGCGGACATGCATGTTGGGAGGTGGGAAGAGACTCCTACAAGCAGGATGCTCCTCACAATTTCTCAAATACAATACTCTAAAATTCACCCCGTGATAGGAGGAGAAATTTGTTTCCCCACTGAATCTGACTTGTTATACACAGACCTCCTTGTCATCCATGAGAGTCCACAACAGCAACCGCATTCACGATGTGTAATCTGCTATCCAGTGAAGTGCCAAACCTCAACCCCCTGGTGAAAATCAAAACTGGTGTGCAAAGAAGAATGTTGATTTTGAATCAGAAACCTCAAAGATACCCATTTTTCAAGGACATAACTTCTAATTGTCCCAACGTCCACTTTCTTTTTCATCTTGTTCATCTTCTTCTCAGTTTCGGTAGAAGGATCTGTACCAATGGGAGGAGAGAAGGAGAATTTCTGTGCTTCTCCTTGTTCTGAACTAATAGGATACACATGGGACTGGTTAAGTCCCACAGAGTAATGTAAACATGACAGACAAAAAGTGAAGATATGTCTACACAATTTCAAGAAAATTCAGTGAGTATGCTTATATGCATCTGTCCAAATAAGTGCACAATGGCTCATGCCTCTAATACTACTAACCAGGAGGGTGAGATCTGAGGATCCCTGTTTGAACACAGTGTAATTTGTAAAATTATAAAGATACTTCAATTAACCAGCCAAAGGCCAGACCTGGACCTGGGGATCAAATTATAGAGTACTATGAACAGGACAGCACTCAGGCCCCGAATTCAAGCTCAAGTTGCATTCTTTCTTCTGTCGATATTCCTTCAAATGCCTCCAAGATACTGGTTTCCTAGGTGAGGGTGGACGTGGGTGCCCCTGGCTCATTCCTATAATCGTAGTCTCTCAGCAAGCAAACTGCTAAGGCTCCACTAGTTTCTGTGGCAAATGAAATGTTCTGACAGCCCACTCCTAAGGAGTTAGCCATGGAGTGAACTTCTTTGTCTCAAGACAAGCTCCTGTGATCAGACCCTAGTGAAACAGTCTCCGAGAGGTACCAAGTATTCCAATCATCTGCCAGGGTGTTTCATCAGCCCTGTTTGAAAGAGGAACACTCACTTTTTAAACAATATCCAGCAACTGCTCCATTGTCTCCTACTCTATAGTGGTGAAGGATGTTTCCCACATAGAAAAGATCACCATTCTGGTAAGCAGGGACCAGGTCCATTACCAGCATTTCAAACAAGCTTGACTCCAAGCTCCCTATATTATAAGGCACATTCAGGGTTTGGGCTGACTCATTGTCACACTGAGGTGGTAAAAAGAATGGATTTTTGAAACGTGGAATTGGGAGTACACTTTAAAATGAGTAATAGAGTGGATTGAAAAGTACAAAGTAAATATTTTCTCAGTATACACATATAAAAGCACACAAGAAGAAGGTTGTACTGTGGGCTACGATGAGATTAAATAGGTTTCCTGTCAGTTATAACTGGCCTGAATTGCCTTGGGTTTTCCTTGGTTTCTTCTTATAAAAAGGCCCGAGAATATGGATTCGTGTTTTTGCACTGATCCAATGTCTGCAGCATTGAGTGAGCCACTCACACCTCTTATGCCTGAGACCTGAGTCTCTTGACCTTTGAAAACAACACAGGAATATTTTTCTTGTTCCTGAGCTACAGGCCACTTGAGCTGGCTTGAGCTGTCAGTTACAGTTGCCTGGCACTCAGAGTTCCATATTCTGTTCCATTGTGAGGTAGAGAGTGTCATCTCTCAGAGCCCAATGATCTAAGCTGCTTGCTCACATAAGACCATCCCAATGACATACTGGAGACTGAAATCTTCCCTCATACATCACTCTATACACATGTGAACATTGTCAAATCCCAACATCCTCAGCTACGTCTGGGAATCATCATGCTCTCAACCTCAAGGAACACCTCCTAGGTCAGATCCATGCCTTATTTGTCACTATTCCTCTCATCCTGCAGAAATCATTTTGCCTCTCAGGGCCCTCTCAGCATGCCAGGTACTTCATGTATCTTTTTTTGACAACTACATAGTAGGACTTTGTTTTTTGTTTCCTAGTCTTCTTTGCTCTTGAAGCCCCAGTGTGCTGTCATCTGGAAAAAACCTAAGTACTTAGAGGTGGGAAAATCATACAAGTATTGAAAAATAAACCTTACACATATTGTCAGACATTTTTGGAGATGTACATTCTTGTAAGATAAGAGAGTATTTTTGATACTTTTGTCATATTTTATGACAGAGGGGCGGGGGAGGAGGGAAGAGGTGCTGCATTGTCTTCTCATGATTCAATGATTATTATAGAAAAATACTATAGTTGAAGGAATGTAAGCTTTAAATATGAAAACTTTGCTCCTGTTTTTTTTATAATAAGCTAGTCGTTTATAAAGAATTCTTCACTAAAGTCTTGTCATCTTTGTCCCATGAACTATCCTCCTCCTTAAAATAATCAGGAAAAAAACCTTCACAAATGAGTGGGCTGTTGCCCAATCTCTGGATAAGAATTTAAGATACGGGGGAGTTCCAGGAAGATGGCGGAGGAGAAGCTGGAATCTGAACAAGCTCTTGCATAGAAAACAGTTTCAGAGTTCCAGTGAACAGTCCCAAGCCAGAGAATCACACCAAGTGTGCCATCACAGGACAGAGAGTTACTCAAGAGAGGGGAAGCCAAGCAGACACATCTGAGTGCCTGTCAGCAGCTGCCACTGTGGCGGCAGGGTCGCAGCGTAGACCACCGCCCCGGGGGCATACCTAAGACACAGTCCTGGACGAAGGAGCCAGACGCAGCTGACGAGCGGATTCTACTAAACACCAGCAAGAACCGACAAGGAGAGGACAACTTCATCCTGCACTTTGCAGACCAGAGACGACCCGGGATCCAAGACTCGGCGTGAGTAGAAGCCCCACTTCCTCACTCCTTCTCAGGGAGCAGAGGAGGGAAGGCCACCCCTCCCCCCCCCCAGCACCGGTGATCTGCATCTTGGATACCGACAAAGCTCGGAGGAGCGGCTAGCTCCAGCTCAGGCTTTGGAATAAAACTAGTCATTTAGCAGGTCACAAGAACTTAACGGCGAAGTGACCTCACAGACTCAGTTCCATCCAGGGAAAAGTCACCCAGCTCAGGCGCCAGCCATTGGAGTGGCTCTCCTCACCAGGTAACCAGAGCCAGAGGCTGCCCTTCCTTCTAGCAGCCACCACAATCAATTGAAAAACAGAAACCCTGAGAATGGCTCCAGGCTGGGTGCTTTGAGTGTTTTTCACAAAATAGCCCCAGGGAAAAGCTACTGTTGGTTGAAAGGCCTCAACTCTACCCAGAACCTAGCCTCATCACTGCATTCCCCTCTTTTGTAATTCTCAAAGCAGATCACCCTCCCAGTAAACTAACCTGGGAGGGGGATCTCAAAATCTTGGGTAAAGCAGAGCATTTTTCTGCCTGTTTCAACAAACTGACTTAAGAAACCAATCAAGCCACAGGACCTCAAGCTGACCAGAGACTCCAACCAGACTCTGGTTACAGACAAAAGGGAGATACAGGACTCTTCCCACCCCTCCCAAAAAAAAAAAAATCAAAGAACTTATTTTTTTCTTCTTCTTCTTTTCTTTTTTTCTTTTTTTTGTTTTGTTTTTTTTTCGTTTTTTGTTACCTTATATATATAAAAAAATTTTTTTTGCTTTTCTAAAAATTTTATTAATCTTTAATTTTTGCCTCTTCTGAAAAAATAATTGTTTTCCATTAACTTTTTTTTTTTTCTCCTCTTATAATTTTTATTTTAGGAATACATGAATGTGTGTTTTCTTTTCTTTTCTTGTCTTCTTTCTCTTTTTCTTTCATTCTTAATTATCTTTTTGTTTTTTGTCTAGCTCTACTGAACTTCTGATCTTTTCTTCTCACTTTCCGTATACTTTCCATCTTTTCCTCTTTGTTCTTCTTTATGTGACTTAACTCTTGTCCTGCACATCCTCAGATAAACCCGTAGTTAACCAGTAGACGGTATCCCCCATTGTGTACACACTCAATCCACAAACTTATTACTCAATTCAAAACCTCTGAGACTTAAATTCATTAATAGCAGTACTACCTCTTTATACCTATATAATATTATAAGAATTTTTTTAAAGTTTTTCACATCTCCTCTATGTCCCTCCCTTTCTCTCAACATATTCATATTCCTCTATAAATAGATGGTCTTTTAATCTCTAAAATAACATTAATTTTTACGTTTCTATTTTTTTTTCTGGTCTCTTTTCATTCCCCTTTCACTTTCTTCTTTTTTTCTCTCTCTCTCTACTTGCATCCTACCCAACCTATTTCCTGCATTGTGATTAGGACATAGTTAACTCTCCCTGTGCCTCCCCACACCAATCTATTCCTATTTTTTACCCACATCTCTCCCTAACCCTAATAATTTCTGGTTTTCCAAATTCTGCTCTGCGGTTCGAAGCCCTTTAACATATAGTTGTTTGATGTCGAATAGATGTATCTGTTGAACTAGATTGTATCTGTAGACTATTGACTGTACAAATGCAAACTTTGGTTGATGGTTGCCTTAAGATAGTGTTCTAGCACAAAACTGGTGCTATCTTCATCTCAAATGGGCAGAGTAAGCCGGAAAAACACAAGAAAAATGGCAAATCCGGGTATCTCAATTCCCAATCTTGATAATCAGGGGTTAGAACAGATAATGAATAATACAGAGGAGAGTTCCCCAACAGCTCTACAAACACTGCTGGCAAACATGATAAATGAAAAGTTTGACAACGTACAAAGGACTCTGTATGAGCGTGATAGGGAGAGAGAGGAGGCATCCCAGAAGTTTATACAGGAATATCATAAGCGTGAGGAAGCTACTCAAAAACTGATGCAGGATTTGCGTGAACAACTTGAGAATACTCAAAGAGAAAGGGAGGAATGGCGTGAGCAGGCTGAGAACACTCAAAGAGATCTGCAGGAATCCCACGAACGGGAGGAAGCTAATCAAAGAGTAATACAGGAATTGAGAGACCAGGTAGAGAACACACAAAGATCACTAAAGGCATTCGTGGAATCCATTAACAAAGAGCTGAAGGAAGTCAGGGAGACCACAAAGGGAATGCTGAATGGAACCCAACAGAAGGAATGGGAGCCCAAAGAAACCATAACCAATCAACTAAGTGATTTGAGGACAAACACTGAACACCAAATTAAGGAAGTAAAGAAATTCATACAAGACCTAAAACAGAGCTTCAACAAAGAACTTGAAGCCATCAAAGCTGACCAACTAGAAGGAAAAGAGATAAAAAACAAAGTAGAGAGTCTTGACAGCAGGTTAGACCATGCAGAAGATCGAATCTCAGGGATTGAAGACAGCCTAGATATTATAGAGAAAGAACATACAACCATCCAAGACAAGTCCAAGAAATAAGATAGATCTATCAAACACCTGGAAGACACCATCAGAAGGCCTAATCTAAGGATAATGGGTGTAGAGGAGCACCTAGAAACAGAAGTTAATGGTCCAGGAAATTTGTTTAACAGGATCCTAGCAGAGAACTTCCCAAACATGCAAAAAGATAGGCCTGTCCAGATACAAGAAGCCTTTAGAACCCCAAATAGACCAGACCAGAATAGGACATCCCACCGCCACATTATAATCCACACAGGATCAACTCAGAACAAGGAAAAGATCCTTAAAGCTGTCAAGGAGAAAAGGGTAATCACTTATAAAGGGAAACCAATTAGAATCACCTCAGATTTCTCAGCAGAGACAATCAAAGCAAGAAGAGCCTGGAATGATGTATGCCATGCCCTAAAAACAAACAACTATCAACCAAGAATACTGTACCCAGCTAAACTCTCCTTCATAACTGAAGGCCAAACAAAAACCTTCCATAGCAAAGAAAAATTGAAACAATACATCTCCACCAAACCAGCCCTACAAAAGATTCTTAAAGATGTCTTACACATAGAAAACCAACAAGACCGCAATAAAGGCCAAGAAACTGCACCCAAACTGAGAATCCAAGAACCATAGGAAGAACCCAGTTTTCGCAGCCCCCAAGAAGCTGGATAACATGGCAGGAACTCCCAGATACCTCTGAGTCCTATCTCTTAATGTTAACGGACTGAACTCTCCAATTAAGCGACATAGACTGTCTTGTTGGATTAAAAAACAAGACCCTTCTATCTGCTGCCTGCAGGAGTCACATCTTGCCCGTAAAAACAAACACATTTTCAATGTTAAAGGCTGGAACAAAATCGACCAAGCAAACGGACCGCATAAACAGGCGGGAGTTGCAATCCTAATATCAGATAAAATAGACTTCAAATTAAAATTCGTGAAAAGAGATAAAGAAGGTCGCTACATACTAATTAAAGGATCTCTCTTTCAGGAGCATATGACAATTCTAAATATCTATTCGCCAAACAATGGAGCACCCAAATTTATCAAAGAAACACTACTTTCCCTCAAATCCCATATAGATCGAAAGACATTAATTGTTGGGGATTTTAACACACCACTCTCCCCACTAGATAGATCATCTCGGCAAAAACTCAACAGAGAAACCGCAGATCTAAACAGCTGCATAGATCAACTAGACTTAACAGACATTTTCCGAACATTTCACCCAGCAGCATCAGAATACACGTTTTTCTCAGCAGCACATGGAACGTTTTCTACAATAGACCACATTTTAGGCCACAAAGCAAACTTGTCTAAATTCAGAAACATTGAAGTTATACCTTGCATTCTCTCTGACCACAAGGGAATAAAATTAGAACTCAACACCAAAAGCCACCAAAGAAAGTCCGGTATCACATGGAGGCTGAACAACACACTGCTGAATCATGAGTGGGTCATGGAAGAGATTAGAAAGGAAATTTAAATGTTCATGCTATTCAACAAAAATGAACACACAAAATACCAGCTCCTCTGGGACACAGCAAAGGCAGTACTCAGAAAAGTTTATAGCTCTGAGCTCCTACATCAACAAATTGGAGAGATCTGAAACTAACAATTTAATGACACATCTAAACCTCCTTGAAAAAGAGCAGCAAGATAAACCCCAATCCAGTAGACGGAAAGAAATAATCAAAATTAAATCAGACTTAAATGAATTAGAATCCAAAAAAACTATAGAAAGAATCAACAAAACAAAGAGTTGGTTCTTCGAAAAACTTAACAAAATTGACAAACCCTTAGCAAATCTTATCAGAAAAAGAAGAGAACACACCCAAATTAATAAACTCAGAGATGAGAATGGAAACATCACCACGGAAACAAGCAAGATTCAGAACATTATAAGGGAATACTTCTCAAAACTTTATGCTAATAAGTTTGAGAACTTGACAGAAATGGACCTCTTCCTAGCAAATATTGACATGCCAAAACGAAACCAAGATGAGTTAAACTATCTTAACAGGCCCATATCAAGCATTGAAATAGAAACAGCAATAAGAGACCTCCCAGCTAAGAAAAGTCCAGGACCAGATGGTTTTACAGCGGAATTTTACAAGGCCTTCAAAGCAGAGCTCACACCAATTCTCCTCCAACTCTTCAATGAAATTGAAAGAGAAAGCTCACTACCGAACACATTCTATGAAGCCATCATAACCCTCATCCCAAAACCAGGCAGGGACTCATCAAAGAAAGAGAACTATAGACCCATTTCTTTGATGAACATTGATGCAAAACTTCTCAACAAAATTTTGGCCAACCGAATTCAACAATTCATCCAAAAAATCATACACCATGATCAAACAGGATTCATTTCAGGGATGCAAAGCTGGTTCAATATATGCAAATCAATTAATATTATTCTTCACATCAACAGGAGCAAGAATAAGAACCACATGGTTATCTCAATAGACGCAGAAAAAGCATTCGACAAGATCCAACACCCCTTCCTGATGAAGGTTTTGGAAAAATTAGGAATCCATGGAACATTCCTCAATACAATAAAGGCTGTATATGACAAACCTACAGCCAGCATTATACTCAATGGTGAAAAACTAAAGCCATTTCCTCTTAACTCAGGAACAAGACAAGGATGCCCACTCTCTCCACTTCTCTTCAATCTAGTATTAGAATGCCTAGCTACAGCAATAAGACAAGATACAGACATAAAGGGGATCCAAATAGGGAAAGAAGAAATAAAACTCTCCCTCTTTGCAGATGACATGATCTTGTATTTAAAGAATCCCATAGACTCCACTCCCAAATTACTCAAGCTGATTCAAAACTTTGGCAAAGTAGCAGGTTATAAAATTAACCCCCCAAAATCAATGGCTTTTCTGTATGCCAACAATGAGAAAAGTGTGGCTGAAGTTAGGAAAGCAACTCCATTTGTAATAGCCCCACAAAAAATAAAATACCTAGGAATTAACTTAACTAAAGAAGTGAAGGACCTCTATGATGAAAACTTTAAAATCTTGAAAAAGGAAATCAACACAGAACTTAAAAAATGGCAAAACCTCCCATGTTCCTGGATTGGAAAGATTAACATCGTGAAAATGGCAATACATCCCAAGGCTATCTACAAATTCAACGTAATACCTATCAAAATTCCACCCTCATTCTTCAAGGAAATAGAAGAGGCAATACAAAAATTTATATGGAACAATAAAAGACCCCAAATAGCAAAAACGCTCCTCAACGGAAAGAACACTGCTGGAGGAATATCAATACCAAATTTCAAAGTCTACTATAAAGCCATAGTAATCAAAACAGATTGGTATTGGCATAAGAACAGACCTCAGGACCCATGGAATAGAATTGAAAACCCAGAAATGAACCTACAGACCTATAGCCATCTAATCTTCGATAAGGGAGCTAAAACAATAGAATGGAAGACAGACAGCCTCTTCAGTAAATGGTGCTGGCAAAACTGGTTAACTACATGTAGAAAACTAAAGCTAGATCCTTATATATCACCCTGCACCAGAATCAACTCCAAATGGATCAAAGACCTTGAACTCAAAGCAGACACTCTGAAAACATTACAGGATGGAATAGGAGAAACCCTGGGTCTCCTTGGCTCAGGCCGAAATTTTCTGAATAGAAACCCGGAAACAAAACAAATCAAAGAAAGGTTGGACAAATGGGATTGTATAAGGTTGCAGAGCTTCTGCAGGGCAAATGACATAGCTAGCAAGATCAATAGAAAGCCCATGGACTGGGAGAAGATCTTTACTAGCCATACAACGGACAAGGGTCTCATATCTAAAATATACTTGGAACTCAAAAAATTAAACCCCCCAACAAGAAATCCTCAAAGAAACAACTGCCCAATAAGTAAGTGGGCGAAAGACTTAAAGAGAAGCTTCTCTGAAGAAGAAAGAAGGATGGCCAATAGACACATGAAGAAATGTTCAACATCCCTAGCCATAAAAGAAATGCAAATCAAAACAACATTGAGATATCACCTCACTCCAGTTAGAACAGCAAAAATCAAGAACTCTAACAACAACAGATGCTGGAGGGGATGTGGACAGAAAGGAACCTTACTTCATTGTTGGTGGGAATGTAAACTTGTTCAACCACTTTGGAAAGCAGTATGGAGGTTCCTCAAAAGACTCCACATAGAGCTCCCCAATGACCCAGCAATCCCACTTTTGGGCATTTACCCAAATGATCACAAACAAGGCCACACTAAAGCTACCAGCACAACTATGTTTATTGCAGCATTATTTAACATAGCTAAGATATGGAACCAACCCAGATGCCCCTCAGTAGATGAATGGATCAAGAAGATGTGGTATATATACACAATGGAATTCTATGCCTCCATCAGAAAGAATGACATTTCCCCATTTGTTAGGAAATGGAAAGGCTTGGAAAAAATTATATTAAGTGAAGTAAGCCAGGCCCAAAGAAATATAGGTCCCATGGTTTCCCTTATTTGCAATATCTAGTATAGGTATGAATCAAGCGGAAAAAGTCAGAGAATGTGATGTTAGGAAAACGAACCCTCAAATATGTATTTTCATGTTTTTGTTTCTTTCATGCATGTGTTTCTAAAGCATTTATAAGATTATTTCTTTGTTGCTTTGTATGTCCCTCCCCCACTGTGTAACCCCCACTTTCACTATATTTGATGTCAGTATAACATGTGGAGGAGACGGGGACAAACAAGTCGTTTAAGGATTCAGGTGGACCTGTTGTAACAATGAGAAGTACAAAATGTCATGTCAAAACCAACTTTACAATGTCGGTGGGGGGGGGGGGTTGATTGGGTGGGGGGGAGCGGGGAGGCTGGGAAGGGAGGTGAAGGGTAAACAAAGGAGGAGGCTGCAATGCTTGGTAAGAAATGTATGCATTATCCTGCCCATGTAATTGTAACCCCTCTGTACAGTATGTTCTCAAATAAAATAAAATAAAATAAAAAAATAAAAAGAATTTAAGATACAACATTGCCAGCGAATCTGTTTGTTTACATGTGTGTTGAGTGTGTGTGTATGTGTGTAAGGTTTTGCTGTGCATATCTGTATTTTAGGTCTTGAATTCAGGGGCTATATGACAAGCCTGAGTATCTTTCTGGTGACTGTAGTGATCTACCAATTGTGCCACAGTTCCACTGCAAGCTTTTTGTAGTGAAATGGAGAGGAGAGGCTCATAAAATTTCATGCTCAGGCTGTCTGAACTAAATCTCAGGTCTCAAACTCCTGATTAGTTAGAGTTATATTTGTCAGTCTCCATAACCTGATGATCAAACTGTTACTGGAGGCAGTGGGGTTGCAAGTTTCTGTCTAGATTCACAACAGTTTATATCATAAAACAGCAACAGTAGAACCCTATATAAAAATACAATAATAAGATATAATTAGAATATAATTTAGTGATATAGTCTGTTAGCATAAATTTCAGGAAACCATGGTCTTAATGATTTAGCATCACAAATCCAAACAAAATGAGATAATTTCAGTAGACTCTACAAATTTTAATTCCATCATATAATAATTTCAAAACATTATAATAAACAGGAAAACGTACATACTTACAACGTAAAAAGATGTAAAAAGACGAAGATGGCAGATTATGAAATGGGAAATTCTACACTGCAGGAAAATTATTGTCATGGTGAATATATGGTGGTATTGTCATGGTGAATATATGAAAATATTCTTAAGAGGAGCAATAGATAAATATATATTTACTACACATATTCTAACTTGTCTCTATCTCTATCAACTTCCAATATTCTGCACATTGTCAGTGTATTCATGTTTATGGTATATTCCCAAACAGCAAGCAGAGTCAGGAGTTAACCAAACTAAATTAGCTTGAATGTTTTAGGAGATAAACCTGCTAATTATATTGACTATTTTATATATTTAACATGTAGTGTGTTATCATTGTACTCTCTAAGTATATACATAAGCTATCCAAAATAAAATGGAATATAACATTGTTTTGCCTGTAAAGGTAGATATTTGGGACATCAGTTCCAGACCAGTGTAGAGTTACCTGCAATGCTCCCCAACCACTGGCTATGCGTGATGGAATACTTCTATCATCTCAGGCCCATGGGGAGCTGAGAACAGGAGGTTTTCAATTCCATTCAATGCCATTCTAGGAAAGATCGTCCACATGGCTCCATCTCAACCAAAGAAAGCGCAACACTGGCTAGCACTTATCACCCCCACTTATGTGAAAATAAAAATAAGAGCATTGTAGTATAAGAAACAAACAATATTATAGCATGGCAATATAAACCATCATGAACAACACTTAACTAGTGTTTGTTTCTCATAATTGTAATCCTAACTATAGCTAGGATTATATATGTGAGCCAGAGGCAGCAAGCAGTTCATTTTAAAAATGATTATTTGAAGCCAGGTGCCAGTCTCTCATGCCTGTAATACCAGCTGGTCATGAGGCTGAGATCTGAGGATCGCAGTTCAAAGCCAGCCCAGGAAGAAAAGTCCCCATAAGACTCTTATCTCCAATTAACAACTCAAAAAACAGAAGTGACTCTGTGGCTCAATTGGTAGAATGCTAACTAACTTGAGCACAGAGTCTCAGGGACAGTGCCCAGGCCCTGAGTCCAAGCCCCACAACTGTCAAAAAAATAAACATTTTAAAGTCTGAATTTTTTGTAAATTAAAATGACAGCTGTGGTATACAATTCTACAGACTACTACAGATTTCATTATATTTGTAGTTAGAAAAAGTAGCAGCAGTTGAATAAAGGACATTTTTTCATAAACTAGGGCAGATTGGTCTCTAATTTGACGAAATTGCTGGACTCATAAGTAATATTTTTTGGTGACTTTTTGTTTTGTTTTTAGAACAGGATGAGAAACCTTATTTCTGCCAATGGCCATTTGGGTGTGTCTAACATCATTCACAGGCCATGAAAAATTAACAGTAAAAACAGGGCACAGTCAACTGGCAATAAATTTACTTGTCTTTATGCCACGTTCCAAATGATTTGTTTAGCTTATATGTCCCTATAGTGTATAGTTTCCTATTCCTGCCTTCCTCAAAATACAAGCATGTTCCACCAATTCAGATTTGAGCCAGGCAATATGGAGTATTAGTGCCAAGTGTTGAGGAAAATTGTAACACAACCAGATAAGCATGAAACTAACACGTTAGTAACTGGACACTGGGGACTCAGTCATATAATCCTACCTACTCAGGAGGCTGATGATCACAGTACAAAGACAGCAGGAGTGAGAAAATCAGTGACTCTTCTCTCCAATTAACAACCAAAAAGCCGTAAAGGGTGCTGGGACTCCAGAGGTAGAGTAGCCTTGATTACAAAAACTCAGGTGCAGCAACCAATCTTGAGTTGAAGCTGATGTTTAGGCACAAAAACAAAAACAAACTACAACAAAACAAACAAAAACTGGGAGAAAGCTCAGGAAAGGATGGCATTGTCTACAAGGCAAATGTACACATTACATGAATTGCGATATGGTAAACACACTCTACACACCTTAGTAACAATTACATTTAAAAAAGAATCTGAGAAATCCCAAAACCATGGACCTTATGATATGCATCTGCTTCCTAATTTTTCAAAGTCCCATTATCTGACCTGGTAGCACACATGTTGTAGCCCAGGGTGATTAGAAAATATGACGGTAAAGATCTTTTCAGATTATCCCACCAAGTCTTTGATTACTTTAAGCTAAAAACAAAACAAAGCAAAGAAAACGAAATAGACTTTAAGGTTAATTAGGCTGCTATTAAAAATTCAGATGTTGGTAGTGTTTGTGGAGTGCAAGGGAAAAAACAAATTATGTAAATAAGGATATAGGTGGATCCATAGCAGCAATGAGATGTACAACACATTATGTCAAAAAACAAACTTTACACCTTTGGAGGAGGAAGTGGGAGATGGGAACTGATGAAAAGGGGAAACAAAGGAGGAGGCAACAATGCTTAATAAGAGATGTACTCATTATCTTGCAAATGTAATTGCAACTTCTCTTTACATTATTTTCAAAATTAAAAAATTGAAAAAAAGACTCCAGGCAGAATTATACTGTTAAATGATGAGTTAGTACATATGTTTTTTAGATACTGATCTCACATATGTCAGAAAAATATCCATTAATTCATAACTAAAAACTATGAAGTGTAAGGTGTATTAATTAGGTAAGTATCATTAGGTAACCAATGAAGAGAACACCACATGGTATTCAGTCAGGTAAAGTAGTTTATTTACTGAACTGCTGCCCATGTCATATGTGGTGGAGAGGCATGTGAACAAAAGGGGATTGACCCAACCTCGGGCCAGGACATATCTAGGCCAAGGACCTGATGACATATGGCCTGGAGGGGGAAAATTCTGGCCACACTGGATGTGACCTCCGGGTCTGGGAATCTCCTCTGGTCAAATGGAAAGTGTGACCAGAGGCTGAGCAAGTTGTGACTTAGTAGGAGGGGGAGGTGTCTGCCTCCAGGCATGCCAGATACCTGGGTAACACAAAAAGGATGGAAACTTAGCCAAGAAGAGGGGAAGTGTCTGCATTGGGTCTGCATGGCTTGGGCAGACCTAATACCAAATACAGGTATCACCTCTGACATGTAAATCCTGACTCCAAACCGTTCATTCTCAATCATTATCTTTCTTTTCTTTCTTTCTCTCTCTCTCTCTTTCTTTCTTTCTTTCTTTCTTTCTTTCTT
Organism: Dipodomys spectabilis; assembly: GCF_019054845.1. Lineage (NCBI taxonomy): Eukaryota > Metazoa > Chordata > Mammalia > Rodentia > Heteromyidae > Dipodomys > Dipodomys spectabilis. The sequence continues at coordinate 612,540 of NW_024871102.1, forward strand.
TCTTCCTTCCTTCCTTCCTTCCTTCCTTTTTTCTTTCTTTCTTTCTTTCTTTCTTTCTTTCTTTCTTTCTTTTTTCTTTCTTTCTTCTTTCCTTCCATCCTTCTTTCTTCTTTCCTTCCTTCCTTCCTTCCTTCCTTCCTTCCTTCCTTCCTTCCTTCCTTCCTTCCTTCCTTCCTTCCTTTCTGTTCTCTCTCCCTCTATCTATCACTCCTCTCTTTCACTCACCCTCCCTCTCTCCCCTACCTCAGTATTCTCAACTCTCAAAATATGGACAATTGGTGAGTTGAACTCACAGGCTGTGAAGAACAACTCAATTGGAAAATGTGAAATTTAAATTACTGTTACCTTATACCTCTACCACAGGTCACTGGAATCAAATAATGAGCACTCAGCAGCATGACATCTCAAACCATTTGGAGGAGGAAAGCATGCACATTCACTGCATTCTGGAGGTCCACCCTGGGAAGGTGGGAGAGACTCCTCCCTCCTCTTGGCTAAATCTCAGCCCAGTTTCTGCATCAGGACAGGTGACTGCCTCCAAGTGAGCCAGTTACCTAAGTGACACAGGTACTGGGCAGAGACTTAGCCTCTTGTGGTGTTGAGATTAATGGCATGATTCAACATGATCCACTAGATTGTTGAGATGGAGACTTCCTAAATTTTTGGTTAGGCTATGTTCAAATTGTGATCTATTTATTTCTGATTGCTAACCATGATTATAGATGTGAACCAGCACATCAGACCATTCAAAGATCTTTACCACGCATGGAAGACATTAAGTATTAAGTTTATTTTCCCAAATGACATACAAGTTGACAGACAGCAATATAAGTCCTGAATTCTGGTCGAGGTGTTTTATAATGTGAAGCAAAATTTACTTAGCAAAATATATGACTACTGTGATTGTACTTTCAAACTTACCCTACATTTTAATATCAAATCACCTATGAGCCAATGATTCACTCAAATTGCCTGTAATCATTAATTCCTGTCATATCTTCTAGAGGTAGGCAGAACTGGAGCACACACTATTAACTAAAGTGGTAGAAATTTGAGAGGATCACAGTTCTGAATCAGTCTAGGAAGGAAAGTATCACCCATATCAACCTACTAGGTAGGTATATTGGAATGAAATCATGGTCCCTGCTTTTGGGGCTGGGTGCAAAAATTGCTACTCTATGAGTGAAGTAACTTAAACAAGAAAGGATTGGTGGAGTGACTCCAGTGGTGGAGTACCTGTCTGGCAAACACTACATCAAAACTGAAATCAATATCCTAAAGATAAAATAAGAAAAGGAAAGAAAGAACAACTCATACTGAACGTGTGTTCAATGTAAAGATTTAGACTAACTTATTGCAGTTATAATGCCATCATTTATTTCTAGGGCAAACACATTTTGTGTCAAGCCTAAATGAAAAAAATAACACACTATATACAAAGCTTTGGTAAAGCACAGGTCTGGCTTACAATTGTGAACACTTATGTTTGCATGTGCAGTGATGTTGCAGGATTGTTAAGGTTTATGGAAGTCCATCCCTTTGATGAACTTGACATGATGAAATTACCTAACCATGCAGTTCACTGGACAGATATTGCTGATAAATATATGCATATATATGTATATGTATATATACATATATATACATATATATATATATGTATATATATGTACATATGTGTATATATACATATCTATGTGTATATATATATATCTTCACACTTGTATGTATTTATATATTAAGTTACATGTAAATAAAATGGAATTTACAATGAATAAATTTAGTGAACAGATACCTTTCCTAGATAATTATTTAATGAATAAATTCATGTCTTATAGTCTCCAATGCTATATCACACTTACATGGTTGCTGATCCGCTTCAGCTTTTTTATGATATTTTTTTCAGATGAAAAAGCCTGCCAATAAATATACTTGTATGACCTTCTTTTCTTTATGAAATGAAAAGAAGCTGTGTAATATAGCTCTTTATGTGTCATCAACATATTTTTTTATAGTTTCGAGTGCATATTGCCTTATACTTAGATTTCACTCATCTTCCAATAATACCTATGGGAAGGAGAAAATGAAGGATAGTTCTGTTACTTTGGGAGCTTCTGTTATTAATCACTGCAATAAATATTATGAAAATGAAACTCTGAAATTATTTAGAGAGATGACTTGAAAGTTTCCTTTCTACACACTCATGCTACTCCCTCAACTAAATCATAGAACTTAAAATAAGTAACATTTTAGCTGGGAGCCAGTGGTTCATGCCGGTAATCCTAGCTATGCAAGAGCTGAGATCTGAAGATGGTAGTTCAAAGCTAGCCCTTGCAGGAAATCTGTGACACTCTTGCCTCCAATTAAACACCAGAAAACTGGAAGTGGCACTGTGGCTCAATATTTGGAAAGCTATGTTTTGGACATGTTGTTGGAGTGACAATTGCTGCAGTTTGTTCAAGTGTCAGTAAAAGGGTACAGTTTTAGCACAATGATAGAAATCTTTCCGGGATCTGGTAGATTTTCCCACTGTCTTCAATTTTCCTTTTTTTCTGAGAACTAAAATGTCATTAAGTTATCAGATATTCAGTCTATCACATGTCTAAATAATAGAGAATGGCACCAGGTCTACATTGAGCACTCACAGGAGACAGGTTTCTGGACATTCTCAGGAAGAGCCTTCTTCAGTTGTGGAATTGAGAGGGCTGGATAATTTACAAAACAGCCATCATAGATGGAAAGTATTCTGCTAATTTGACCCCTGAGATATTGGAAGTTTTATCAGCATTGTATTGATTTTTATGAATCAGTTAATCAGATTCTTTATACTACATGATGTTACTAAATTGTGAAATGCATGTTTATTGCATTTCCTTTGTATAACATATAGTATGGTTTGAAATTTGGTATAAATCATTCATGTTTTTATTTTTTCAATATGGATTACTCCTAGTTCTCAAGAGTGGGGAAATGCTTTGGAACTTTGTAACTTGAAGTCATATGTTGCCATGTGTCATATCCTATTTTCCTTGTACAGAGTTGGTAATAAATTATATGTAATTTATTTTTTATTTTTATTTATTGTTTATTGCAGACTTTGAACTTGGGTCCTGGGCACTGTTCCTGAGCTCTTTGGCTCAAGGTTATCTTTCTACAACATTGAGAGACAGCATCAATTTTAGTCTTGATTGATTAATTGGAGATAAGTGTCTAATGGCAACTTTTCTGCCCAAGATGGCTTTGAACTGTGATTCTCAGAAATCAGCCTCCAGATTAGCCAAGATTACAGGCATGAGCTACCAGCACCTAGCTATATGTAATTTCAAATGCAGTTTCTTCAAGTATTTCATCCTGCACTGAAGTTTATTTTTCTGACAAACTTTCTAATAAATATACAATCTATTTAATTTTTAAAAGTACTGCTGTACCTCCTACTAATTTGTGGCATTTCCGAAATCCAAGTTCCTCTGTGTGCCAGGGTAGATACTTTTGCTTGTAACAAGTATTGTTGTTGGACACATGACATATACCTACTAAGAGAACAAAGGATATGAAGCTACAGTGGCCAGATGAAGAACTCCCAGGACAATTCAAGTGCAACTCATGTACTCTCTGTGTAGGTGCATAGGAAACATAGAACAGACATTCTTTATTTTGGGGGGGGCGATCATGGGGCCTGAACTCTGGGCCTGGGTGCTGTCCCTCAGCTCTTCAACTCAAGGCTAGTGCTCTACCACTTGAGCCACTGTGCCACTTCCGGCTTTTTTCTTATACTTGAAAGTGATTGAGTGTGTGTGCACATAGATGTTGACTTAATTATCTGTTGCTATAGTTTTACACATTCACTAGTATAAAACAATATTTCATATATGTGTGCAGATCACAGTTTCTAGAATCCAGAGAACCACCTCCATGGGCACCACTTGCCTATGTTGCTCTTTGGGTAATAAGAATGAAACCTGGAATTGTCCAGTGGTAGAGAAATTACTCAGAGATTCAAGCATTTGTCTTTCAATATGTTGCTTGTTCCTAACTCTAAAATTAGGAAGTCTGTTAATATATATGTTATATTATAATATATTTATTATACTACATAATGTATAATATATAGTACAATATATATTACATATAATATCTGACAGAATTATGTATTTATAAGGAAAAATGTAATAAACACATCAATGTCCATACTTTCCTAGTCATGATTAAGTTCAGCAGAGTTAGGTGCATTATATCTCAACAGGAAAACTCTACTGAAGTTCTGATGACCTTGAACGAGATAAGAATTCCTGTTTTTTTGTTTTTTTTTTTTTATTGTAAAGCTACTATACAGAGGGTTACAGTTACATGAGTGAGGTAATGAGTACACTTCCTCTTGAACATTGTTACCCCCTCCATTGTTTTCCCCCTACCATCCCCTCCCTCCCTCCCTTCCCCGAGGTTCTTTTTTTTTTTTTTTTTTGATTGTGATTGAAAAGCCTCTCCTCAATTATGAGAAAAGATAAGTTTGGAAGTTTATTTTGTTTTGTTTTTTGGGGTTTTTTTTTTTTTGGCAGGTCATGGGGCCTGAACTCTGGGCCTGGGTCTTGTCCCTCACCTCTTCACCTCAAGGCTAGTGCTCTACCACTCGAGCCATAGCACCACTTCTGGCTGAGGAATTGAACCCAGGGCGTCAAGCCTGCAAGGCAAACACTCAACCAATGAGTCATGTTCTGAGCCCAGGTTTGGAAGTTTTTGGGCAGAAGAATTTGGCATTTGCTTTGCATCCTTGATTAGTAATGAATAGGTATCATTTTGCTCCAAATTTTTTCTCCTTTTATGTTCCCTAGACAGTTACACAGGATCATCATTCCATCGTATATCTATAAGTCCTTCTTTTATTTCTTTTTATCATTATGGTTTTGTTGTTGTTTTGATGATCCTGAAGCTTGAACTCAGGGCCTAGGTAGTGTCTCTGATCTCCAGGCTAGTGCTCTACCACTTGAGCCACAGCACTACTTCTGGCTTTTTCTGCCTGGGCTTGCTTTGAATAATAATACTCAGATCTCACCCTTCTGGGTAGCTAGGATTACAGGTGTGAGCCACTAGTGCCCAGCAAGTCCCTCTCTTTTAGATATTATTCTAAAAGCCTCCTATCCAAAGTCACTCCTCAGATAGTAAATGGACTTATGCCAACAATTCCTTCACACTCTCATCTCCTGTTATGGCTATTATGTGTCTTTTCCATGTTATCTTGAAGCTATTTCACTGTTTTCTTCCTAATCCATGATTGTATATGTGTTACTAATAATTACCTAAATTTAGTGGTTATACACCCTAAATTACTCAACCATTAATTTCATTTACTTATTTTTTTCAATATGATTGTTCTTCAGTACCAATCTGAGCTTATCTCACTTTCTCTACCTCTTGGCATGTGTGAAGCCTGGGCCTTTTCTACCTTCAATGCAAGAGGTTAGCCAAAGGATAGCCTACAATATTCCTGCTTAGGATTCAGGACAAGTAGTTGAGTGCCTGAAAGAAGCAATGCATTCTTGGCATGGGAAGAGATGGGAGAGACAACAGCCTATAGAGTAAACTGGTAGACACAACATTTAACAACTTCTTTGAGGAAACTAACCTCCCGCACAGTGGCAGTGAGATAACTCACCTAGTGAATTTTCATATATAAAGGAAGTTGTCATGTCTCACTGCACAACTCACTTTTAGTCAAAGAGATGAACATTCTTTTGTGTACTCCTTAGGCCCAGTCTCACTTTATCTCCATCGTAGACTCTGCCCAGACTCTGTTCCTCCCAGAAAGGTGCCTGATGAGGAGGAAAATGTGATCTGTTGGTTTCTGACTGGCCCTGTGAAAACTGAGGTCACTTTTAGTTTTGAACCTATTCCTCCTGACAAAGCTGTAGTAAGTGGTGGGAAAGCTCATTCTCTGAATTGTGGCCTAGTACCAAATCTCTTCAGAGAATGTCAAGGAATGATAGATCCTGCCTGAGGGATTGACTTTATTTCCAAAGAGGTCAATTAATATCTGATTCTGAGTTCCAGGTGAAGCTCTTTTACTAGATCCTCCAAGCTGGTGTGGATGTTGCTCAGATTCCAGACCATCCTCATATTTCTCAAGCTCTTTCCAACAAACCAAAAGGTCACAGGAGTTGAGTTTAGAAACAAGGAGAAATGAGAATAGCAGAAGAATTATTGGCAGGGGAAGGAATTAGAAATTTTGGGTTAAAAAGGGCCCAGAAAATCTAGGATCACTCACATCATTTGGGAATCATATCATAAGATTAGGGAATAAAAGTAATAAATTACTGCCTAAATTAGTACTCCACTGTTCTGACTACATTACAAGTGTTCTGTCAAAAGTTAGCTGTCCTAGCTCACTGTTGATGAGCAAAATGGAACACATTTTTTCCTCACAAAGTTCTACTGAGTATCTTCATCTATGGCCCAGTTTGTTCTTACTCTCTACTTCTCTGTTACTTTCCTTTGCTGGATTCAATCAATGATACTTGAATGTGTTATCATCTTCAGACATGTAATCACATTTTCTTTTAATCCATTTGTTATAAATTAAAACAAATTATGGGGAAACATATATCTATGGTACATTTTCTTCCGTGGCATACTTACTTGATGTTATTAAGTATTATTTTAATTGTTTCATTTTTAAAACTTGAGGAAAATATTTTGTTAGTATTAGCACTAATCAGTTGCACACTTTTAAAAAATGTTCCATGTCTGTGTTTTTGTTATTAAGCTTCTAACATTGTCTTGTCCCCCAACTGTTGCCTTCTTAAAATTGGATCAAATTACAAACTGTATATGATGGTCCTTTATGTGTTCATTGTTATATTTAAATTTCTTCTAATATCCACATATTATAGGATATCTTCAACCTATTGTAACTTCTCTAAAAATGAATATGGAGGTCCCTTTTAAAGAAAAACACTAAGCCACAAAACCTGTGAAATTAGGATTAGGTATATATCCAAAAATATTTAGCAGTGATATTGGAGAAATTTTCTTCTCTTACATACCAGAACATGTTTATAGTTATGAATAGCATATTTCCTTTATTCCCTCTTTTTGTGCATCTAGGTTGATTACACAGCTTTCTTTCTTGCTGCCATGCACATGGATGTTGATGTTGATTTATATTCCTTCTTTATGTAGTAAGGTTGCAGTAAAGGTCATCAATACATGTGTCTTTTTGGTATTGTCTAAACTTCCATTATGATCTTCTTATGGGTTGCATTAGTTTACAATATCACAAAACCAAATACAGTTCCTGATTTATTTCAACCTCCCAGATGTTTATTTATTCGAGTGGTGATAGCTATTCTGGTGTGTAGGATGGGATTTCAGTGACTTTCCTATTTATTTTCCTTTGTATTTCCTATGTGGATAAGAATCTCAAACATTTCATTTATTTATTAAACACTTACATTTGTACTGCATTCTTGATCAGAGTCTTTGTTTTTCTTTTGGTATTTGATCAGTTTTTAAGTTCTATAATAATTGATTTTTTTCATATTCTAAATACTTACTTTAGTAAAAAGATTTTTTTCATTGCTGTGGTGCACAATTAACTAAAATCAACAAATTGTACATTTATACCACTGGAATTTTTGTTTGTTTTACAGCCAGGAAATTGTTTCAATAAAGATGCTGAACTTTTCTCACTAGATAGAGTGAAATTATAGTATCTCATATTAGCCTAAACTAATCTCAGAACTAACAGTCACAGCCTGGGCCACAACAGTCTGGGTTAAGTAAAACCAATAACACAGCACATGATCCATTTAAATAGAGCAAAAGGCTTCATAAAAGTAAGAAGAAAGGCACCCTCTTTATGAAGCAAATTCTGAAGTTCACAAGCAGATGTTAGGAATCTGAATATTAAGAAGATCTAAGGATAAAGCTATATAGAAGAAGAAATTTAGAGTTCATCATTCAGGAGGAGGAACAACCACTAGATACCAAAACTCAATGCTGTAGGGAAGAAGTGTTTTACACCAAACCTCAGCTGTGTCTGACTCTCTCACACCAAACACACCCACACACACACACACACACACACACCTAATGAGAGACCTTAGCCAAAGTATAGCCATTCTGGACTTAGTCCATTTTGAAGGCCTCTACTGAAAGTATCCATTGTGAAGGCATTTACTAAAAGTATCCATTGTAAAGACTTTTACTGAAAGTTAGGACTCAAGTTCCTGGAAAAACTATTAAATGTCCCAAAAACATTCTTCCCGTAACTCTCCTAGCAATAGCCATAAGCGGATGACAGGAAGGTACCTAAAGCTACAGATGTTTCTTAAGATTCCATAGTTAACATAATTTGTTTCTTACTGCTAAGCCTGCACATGTTAGCCAATAAGATTGTTACAATATTAACTCATTAAATGTCAACCAATCATGTAACTGACAAGCTATGAACCCACTTACTTCAGCCCTATGCCCTATAAAAACCCTGTTAACTGAAGGTTCAGGGCTCTCAACTCTGACCCACTGCGATGCTGACAGTTGTCAGTCCAGGCTCGAGCTTGCAATAAATGACCCTTGTGTGCTCGCATCAGAAATGGCTTGGTGGTCTTTGGGGATCATTATCTCAGCACAAGAGTAGTGTACACAGAGAACTCCAAGGGCAGCTGTATCTGGGACAATGAAGCATTTCCCTCTTCCAAGCTGAAATGGGGGTATGCTTTGCCTGGAGGATGGCACCCTGTGAGCCCTGCATGCATGGTGAACCAGACGTGGGAAGCCCTGTGAGCACATCTGGGATGGCCTCTTAGAGTCTGGAGAAGTTTACTCCTATAGTTGGACATGGCACGAGGCAGGAGGACAGTGGGAATCCAGAAGATGGGAGAGGCACAGGAGCAAATATGCCTATCCGTGGAGACTCCTTGGCCATGTTAAGGAATTTCCAAGCCCACACATAGCAGCCACCATGCAAGTCAACAGAGGACACTTGTCTGGGGGGGAAGTCCTTGGTCCTGATCCAGAGCCAGAACTTCCCCTCTGGCCCTGTGCCTGGCTAGGGTGGAGCAGTGCCCACCAGCCATTCTTCCTCTGCCCTGCTGCACATAACCTGCAAGCAGCTGTCCGGTCCCCAACACTCATTGCAAGCCAGCTCTGTGGGGCAGGGGTGGAGCAGTGCCCACCAGCCATTCTTCCTCTGCCCTGCTGCACATAACCTCCCAGCAGCTGCCCGGTCCCCAACACTCATGGCAAGCCAGCTCTGTGGGGCAGGCTGAGGCTGTGCCTGAGATTCCTGGTGCCTGCTTCAAGGCGAAAGTGAGGCCTATTGCACAGAAGAGCTGGCCCTCACTCGCGTCAAGGGCCCCAGAGAGGCATGACCACCACTGGTTCAGCACTGCTGCCCTTTCCACCCCCAGAGTTTACCTACAAGTCCGTGCTTTTTTTCTTGAAATTCTTCAGCCACTGGTTGTCTCATTTCTCATTGCCTGTTTGGGTGGGATTTGAGACTCCTTGCTCTCCTCACCCAGCCACGAGGCCCCAGGGGCCTAACTCCGCACCTCACAAACACTCCCCAGAACCCAGCTGCCTTTGGGGCTGCTGCTTCCTGAGCCATTGGCGTACTGCCTCCTTCCTCCCTTCACTAGCCTCTGCTAGGGCCTCCCATACTCTCCCTACTACCTCCATCCACAACCCCAGCTCGGCCGACCCCTAGGACTCCCCTCCTCTCCACACAGCTCCCAGTGCCAACCCCAGCAGGGCCACTGCTCTGGGGAAGACAACTGTGGGCCTGGCCCAGCAGAATCAAAGGTTCCACAATGTGCAGCCAGCTTAGAAATGGAGGCAGCATAGGTCACTGATCAGTGTCTTTCACTTCGCTTACACAAGTATTAGTTGTATTAATTTGGTATTTAATTTTGGATTTTGTTACCTCTTATTAAGCCTTTGAAGAATAGCTGGTAGAAATATAGTTCCAAAATTCGGATTCTCCCTTGTTTAATTCTTTCGAGATTCAAAGATGTTTAAGTAGTTATAACCATCATGAACTCTCATTTATATAGCAGAGTCTATTCAGAAAATAATTGCTTATGCATCTGTTATCAATTACTTACAAGACTTGAAACTTTTAAAGTTTCAAATATTACAGGAAGATCTTTGATTCATGTTGAATGGAAGTGAATAGGTTGAGCTGGTGCATACATTTTTGTGTGTTCGTGTGTGTGTGTGTGTGTGTGTGTGTGTGTGTGTGTGTGTGTGTGAGTGTGTCTGTGTGTAGGGGGGGTACATGTGTATTATTGAAATCAAGGATAAGGATGTTGAAACCGGGTCTGTACTTGTTTCCTTTTTCTGAGATATACATTATGGCGTTTTTTTGTTGGTGGTATGCTCTGATTGCTTGCCTTTGCCTGATGTGCACATTAAAGCTCAATTTTTCAATTAAAGCTTCTTTTTGTATAATTCATCATAAAGGGCTCTGAGAGTGTTTTGTCTTTAGTCTGCCATCTAAGGTCTTCTTTTCAAAAAATAACATTCAATATAAATTTTACCTCCTGACTGATTTTCCCTTTAATTTGCATTTTGAAATAAGTATTGTAAGTCTTTTAATCTCTGAATTAATGAAGAAAAATCATTTTGAAGTCTCTGTTTAGTGTAATAACACCTGGACAGATTTGTTAGCACCAAGACCTTAAAATTACTTTTGTAGTTTTAGTTTAAAATACCTCCTCCAGTTTTATTCATTAAAATATCAGGTAATTCATAATTTTGATTATGTTTAGTGACGAATGAATACATCTGCTCAATAGATTTGCTTGATAGACCCTTGCACAAAAATATCACTTATGGGGTTGAGAAGGTGGATCAGTGGTAGACAGCTTATCTTGAATGCATGAGACCCTAGGTTTCATTCCACAGCACCACCTTAGCAGAAACAGCTAGAAGAGGTACTTTGGCTCAAGTGATAGAGCACTACTCTTGAGCTGAAGAGCTGAAGGACATTGACAATTCACCATCATCAGCAAATTAAATAAGTAAAACTCATACTCAAGTACAAGAATTACACAGGTTGATTACCATTTTAGTTAGGGGCAGGGTGCCAAGATACAACAGAACTCTGTTGTAAAAGTTTAAGAGGGATTTCAACACTTAACAAATACTAAAACCAGAAAGTAAAACATTAGCTCTGCCAACAACATATAGAATTGCTACTCAAAGAGAAACCAGTATTAAGAATGAAGTACTTGTTAAAACATTTCTTAAGATATTATGGCTTTATCTTAATTATCATATAAAGTGACCTTCAAAAACTCCATCGGTGGGCCTGAGTCTTAAGGGCACCTACAAAAACTGGAGGAGAGAATCATCAACCTGGATTTTTAAAATTGTTATTGTATTTTTAAAATTGTTATATGGATAACCATTTTGTAAGTCAGGTAATGAGTTCATATCCTGTTTGACAATCCCATCCCTCCTGTCCCTGTCCACAGTCGTATAGCTCATTGTGAACACAATATCTACAGTGTACAAGTGCTGCATTTGTTTCCCTGTTCTCCTTGAATATCTCTGTCTCCTTCAATGCCGTAAATGGATAAACTAGAACAGAAAAATCCCTCTTGTTTCCAATTCCTGGAATACATTTCAATATAAACATCAGTAGTTTTATGAGAGTGTCAGTCTCTGTAAACACATCCCAAACACGTATACTTCCTACACCCAGTCATAACTCCCACCTGATTCTAAAGTCCACACAGTAATTCTTTTCACTTTGCACACAGGAAGTAACTGAGGTTCAGAAAGATTATGTAAGTCACTGGAAATACTGGGCTGAGCATAGTGGCTCACTCTTATACCTTACCTATTCCAGAGAGTAAGATCTGAAGATCATAGTTTGAAACCAACCCAGGTTGACATATCCATTACATGTTTATCTCCATTTAACCAGAAGAAAGCGAGAATTGTGTGTTTCACGTGGTAGACCTAGAACGCCACCAGACATGAGTGGGAAACCTAAAGAATATTGACAATATGTTGATTTTTAAGAACTAATGTTGTCCCATAAATAATCTCAGACACCACACACACACACACAAACGAACACACACACACACACACACACACACACACACACACACCACAATCACACTCCTTAAAACAGATGTTAGTACTGAAATCCAAATAGTTTTTTTTTTATTTTATAAGTTTTATTTTTAGCTTTAGTGAGGTTTGACCTGATAGTTTCTACTGATGAGCCACAACTTAGAACTTTGTTATAATTATACCCATATCTGTATTCAGAAGAACATTCTCCTAGTTATGTCTTCCTCCTTTTTCAGCAATGATAAGTTTTCTCTTCTTGGTCCAGTTTCTTTTTGGGATCTCAATCTCTTAGAATTTTCTGTTTTGCATGGTCTGTAAGTTCATTGATCCAGTAAATCTCAGCCATCCTAATAACCTGGACAGAACCTGCCTTGGGAAAAGTGTTCCAAGCTCACCATTCAGTGGATGTTGTTAGTACTCACCCATAATCACGTTCTCTTCAGAATTGGGAACTTGTTAGGTCCTGGAATTCAGGGAAAGCACTCACTGTGTGCTATTTCATGCTTTTTTGTTTTAATGGCAGCTTCCACCAATTGTCTACTTTAAGCATGGTATGAAGAGAAGGATTGCCCCTAAGAGACAGAAGCACTGTACTAACTGTGGCTCTCAAAACATAGAAAGAAGGAAAGAAGTTCTGAAGGAACCATAGAGCCTAGAAACTGATTTCATAAAAATTCAAACTTCCTTTTATCTTCCCTTCAAAATAGAAAGTCAGAGACTGCAGTTACTTGTATGCTCCATTTATATTCCTGAGCAAGGGACTCCCTTCCCCTTTGCCCTTCTGACAATTTACATCAGGGGCAGGTGGGAAGATGTAACAAGAACACCTAGAGTTTGGGCTTGGGATTAAAAACTCCTTTTTGTGATAATAAACATTCCACCACTAACTGAATTGGATCTGAGGGGCAGAAAGAAAAAAGGTTAGAATTTCAGAAACTTTTAGTTACTTCTAGATTTGCTATCTAAACTCATCCCTTTCCACCCCTCAGAATCCTGTTTCCCAACTATGTAGACACCCTTACACTCTAGTCTCCTGGAGCATTTGAGTGTGGGGTATCTTCTACTTCTTATGTGTACTGCTTTACAAATGGAGATTTTCTCCTAGGCTCAAAATGATTTCATTGATTGGGGCATTGTGCAATATGCTAAAGAGAGAGTAACCTGGAAGGAAGGTCCTAGAAGGCAAAACATCTACTAGGACAATGGAAACCCATGGTTTGGCTTGCTTAATGTTTTAACTTGTGCACTGAACTAACAGGAGAAAATGACACAATAAGAAATCTGCCAATTATGCCAAATAAAGAGATATGATGGTCAGAGAAAGGACATTGATTTCATGGTGGTCATGACAAGACAACACCTTACCACACATTCAAAATACTAATCCATACTCACCTACTTTTTTATTCACCCATGTCATTAGGTCTGAGTTGTATGTAGGAGTCCTCAGGGCCTTCAGAACAGGAAGATCTCAGGGAGAGATTAACACTGGTCTGCCATTTTGGGCATAAAATAACCAGTTTGATGAAAGCTCTTAGTAATATCCTACAAATATGTGCATTTATCCTACTACACTTGGTAAGTAACCCCTCACTAAATTATCTTTGGTTTCATCACTTGCTGACATAGAAGCTGTCTGGTAGCTCCATTGTGAATTCACTTTATTCTGCTGAACCAGAAATGGAGAAAGAGAGACTGACCAGAACACATTTGCATCTTTCTCAATGATTAGTGAATGGCAGGGGAATATTTAAGAAGCTCCCCATGTTCTCAGTTAGCTAGTATCATCTTAGATTCCGGCTCAAATCTTGATAAACAGATACAGAAATTAACTTGTTGTACCAGATTCACAGCTAGAGAGGTAGATGAGAAAATGGAAGGGCTTGGTGTGAAAGCCACAGGTTGATATGAAGCACAATTCAAAAAATGTGGAGATGAAGCGAGCTACCTGGAGGGAAATGGAGAGTCAGCTGAAACAGAAGAGCACCTAGAGAGAGAAGATAGAGCAAGTTTGATGCTACCTGGACATCAAAGTAAACCACCTGAGATACAACAATCTGGTTGTGCAGAGCTACAGGGAGAAGTTGGAAGAACATCAGCAAGTGCTCTTGCCCATTTCTAGGGAGCTCCCCAATTGCAATGGTAAGAATTGGTAGCTTCTCAGAGCATTGCTGCTGAGCACATCTTAGATCCCTTGCTACCATGATAATTCACACTGAAGAGGAGCAGCAAGAGTTGTATGATGTGATTGCAAATCACTATGTGGAGCCTGTTCTGTAGCATTGTGGAGTGTGGTCTCTCAGGATGCTTAGAGCAAAGATCCTATAGTTGGTGTCAAAGAATGCAATCTACTTGGAGTAGACATTTATAGATGGCACGTGCCTGAACACAACAAGCTGATAATGAGCTGCTAGAGGTAATTTCCCTAAAGATCTAACAGCCAAAATTGGACAGGCAAACCCAGAGCTATGCACCACATAGGCCACCATGCCAATTGCTTCTCCCATAGTACTGGCTTCCCGCTTTGCACACCCATGACCTTGTTACCTTGATTGTGCCCCACAATCCCTCACAACTTTTACTCTTCCACTTTGTCTATGCTTCCTTGTCCCTGCTAAACAGTTCTGGATACCTGTGTTAGCTACCCCAACCCCTGCAAAGCTGTTGCTGCTAACCAATTTCCTTACACGAACTCAGTAATTACAGTCACAGTTAACCTTTACCTGGTATCCTCCTCTCTACTACTCTTTTCTGCTACCCATAATTCATAACACTATGGTTCCAGCCACCTGAACCCTGACACCTCTGTCTCCCCTGTCTGTTACCCCATTCCTCCCCCCCAAAAAAAGCAAGGGAAGAGTGGGCACAGACAGTTGACTTGGATACTCCTCTTGCAGGCATATTGGGACAAGTTATTCCTCAGGTATTTAACACGAGGGACCAGCTGGTGGTGGAAAGAAAACAGCTTACTCAAAGTTGACTAAAATCCAAAGACATGACTTATAACTTATTGCTAGGAAAAGAAGGCCCTGCAGTGAAAGTTACTGAGAAAGAAAATGTTACAAATAGTATTGGGAACGATGCAAAAGTTTGAGCTTAGTCTCTTCTACCAGTTGTCTGAATTATTTTATGACATATGATATGTAACTACATTGCATTTTAAAAATTATATGAAGATGTACATTTATGTGGTATTTATATTAATTGATGGAATAGTTGCATAGGATCACGTTAATGATATTCAATAGTTTATGCTCTATGATATGCCCATGAATCTGCCTTTGGCAATATATATTGACCTCTCTAACAACAAATGGAATTTCATTGTCAAATACTACAAGGAGATTATTTGTGCTATTACCAAAATGAAAGCAGGAACAAGAAAACTGAATAAAGCTACAAGTTTGAAGGGAGGGGGTCAGTCAGTGGTAAGGGTTATGATAAAAGAGAAATTCTTCACCATGGAATCTTGGAAGAATATAATGTGTTTTATTGTATTACTAGCTTTTAAAACATTCTTAGAAAGCAAAACATTGTTTTTTATTCTTGCTATTTGGAACCTCTTTAATGAATAGTTTAACAAAAAATTATCAATACAACTTTGAAAATTCAATGATGTGAATTATCAGATTAACATTATACTCAAAATTGGTTTGAGATGCAGGCAGGCTGCATTCCTTTTCTATTAAATTAATGGAATAAGCTTCCTTTTGAATGGGTGAACAGTCCATGACTCTTGTTCCAAAACAAGAAAATATACTGGAGAGAAAAAAAAGAGGAGTATTTCCAGGAAGTTGGCAGAGGAGAACCTGGAGGCTAAACAAGCCCCCACCTAGAAAGCAGTTTTAGTGTAACAGTGAACAGTCCTAGGCGGGAGAATTACACCAAGTGTGCCATCCCAGTACAGAGACTTTTGCCAGAAAGGGAAAATCCAGGCAAGGAAACAGATCTGCGCACTTGCCGGTAGCTGTGGCTGTCGTGGTGGCAGGGGTAGCAGTGGCCATTGCTGCCATTCCTACAACACAGAGAGTACTGGACAAATGTGCCAGACACAGCGAGTGATTGGATTCTAGCCAACACCAGCAAGAACTGACAAGGTGCAGGTATCTTCATCCTGCAGATCACAAACCAGAGACAACCCAGGAACCAAGACATAATCACAGCTTCTCAGGAGCAGAGGAGGCAAGGTCACTCCTTCCCCTCCCCACTGTGCCACTACCTGAGATCTCCATCTTTGATACTGGCAAACGCCTGGCTGAGAATACAGCTCCAACCCAGGACTTGGAGGAAAACAAAAGAGTCATTTAGCAGGTCACAGGAACCTGACCTGACTTGCCAGGCTCAGCTCCACCCAAGAGAAAGTCACCCAGCCCAGGCAGTGAAAACAGCCCCCAGAGGAATGCCTTTCTTCACTGCTTAAACAGAGCCAGAGGCTTCCCCTCCTTATAGCAGCCTAGACAATCAATTGAAATTCAGTAAACATAAACCCTGAGAATGGCTCCATGCTGGGCTCTATGAGTGTCTCAGAAGCTAGTCCCTCAGGGAAAAGCTAGTGTTTGCTGAAAGGCTTCAACTCTACCCAGAACCTAGCCTCATCACAGCATCTCCAAACAAGAGGAAACTGCCAACTCCCTCTTTTGTGAGAAACAAATCAGATCTCCATCCCACTGAACTAGCCTGGGAGGAGGATCACAAAATTCTGGGTAAAGCAGACCGTTTTTCTGCCTGCCAAACAAACTAACTTAAGAAACCAATCAAACCACAGGAAAACCAAACACCACAAGCAGACCAGAGACTCCACCAAGGACACAAGGGAGATACAGGATCTTCCCATTCACCTCCCCCAAAGAACCCTTTCTTTTTCCCTTTTCATTAACTTGTAATTTTTTTTTAAAAAATTGTTTTCTATTAATCTTTTTTTCCTCTTATAATTTTTATTTTAGGTGTATATGTGTGTGCACTTTTGTATTTTTATTTTATCTCTACTGAATTTTGATCCTTTTCCTTTCTTTCTTTCTCATTCTTTTCACTTTTTCTTCTCTTCATTCTTTTTTAGGTTACTTAATTGCTGTTCTGCTCATCCTCAGATATACCCTTCATTGATTATTAGACCTTATTCCACATTGTTTACACACTTAATCCAGAAATTTATTACTTATTTCAAAAACTCTTAGGCTTAAATTCCTTAATAACAGTATCACCTCATAATACCTATATAATATTATAATTATTTTTTACTTGTTATTTTTATTATAAGTATTTTTAGTTCTTCACACCTCCTTTCTACTCCTCCCCTCCTCTCATCCTATTCCTGTTCTTTTCTCAATATTTCTTCTTTAAACTTGTGTCACTTTTGTGTTTCACTTTTTAAATTTAAATTTTTGTTTTTCCATTTTTTCTTGCCTCTTTTATTTTCTCTTCTTTTTCTCCTATCATTTTGTCCAATCCATTTTCCTCTTTGAAATTAGGACTTGGTTAATTTCACTGTCCTTTTACCTTTCCACATCTCTCTAATCCTATTTTCCCCCACTTTTCTCCCTAAAACTAATAATTTCTGGTTTGCCAAATTCTACTTTGCTGTTCTTAGCCCATTAATACATTGTTGTTTTACGTTGAATAGATAGTACCTGTTGAAATAGGTTGTATCTGTCGACTTTTGATTGTGCAACTACAGGACTTTGGATGATGCTTGCCTTAAAATAGTGTTCTAGCACAAAACTGGTGTTACTTTCATACCAAATAGAGGCATTCATGGAATCCATTAAAAGACAGCTGAAAGAAGTCAGGGAGACCCCAAAGGGAATGTTGAATGGAGCCCAACAGAAAGAATGAGAGTCCAAGGAAACCATAACCAATCAACTAAGTGATTTGAGAATAAACACTGAACACCAAATTAAGGAAGTAAACAAATTCATACAAGATCTAAAACAAAGCTCCAACAAAGAATTTGAAGCCATCAAAGCCGACCAATTAGAAGGAAAAGAAATTTAAAAAAACAAATTAGAAATACTTTTTTATTTATTTTTTGGGTCTGGTCATGGGGCCTGAACTCTGGGCCTGGGCGCTGTCCCTCAGCTCTTCAGCTCAAAGCTAGCACTCTACCAGTTGAGCCACAGCGCCACTTCCTGCATTTTTATTTTGCTTGTGTGGTGCTGAGGAATTGAACCCAGGGCCTCATGCATGCAAGGCAAGCACTCTAACACTGAGCAACCTTCCCAGCCCTCAAAGTAGAAATTCTTCACAGTAGGTTAGACCATGCAGAAGACTGAAACTCAGGGATTGAAGACAGCATATATATTGTAGAGGAAGAACATACAACTATCTAAGACAAATCCAAGAAATATTATAGATCTATTCAACATTTGGAAGACACCATCAGAAAGCCTAATCTGAAGATAATAGGTGTAGAGGAGCACCTAGAAACAGAAGGTCTAGGAAATTTGTTTCACAGGATCCTAGCAGAAAACTTCCCAGACATGCAAAAAGATAGGCCTATTCAAATACAAGAAGCTTTTAGAACCCCAAATAGACCAGACCAGAACAAGACGTGACAACTCCATATTATAATATCCACAGGATCAATTCAGACCAAGGAAAACATCCTCAAAGTTGTCAAGGAGAAAAGTTCAATCACCTATAAGGGAAACCAATTAGAATCACCTCAGATTTCTCAGCAGAGTCAATTAAAGCAAGAAGAGCCTGGAATGATGTAGGCCAAGCCCTAAAGACAAACAACTATCAACCAAGAAAACTGTACCCAGTTATACTCTCCTTCATGACTGAAGGACAAATAAAAACTTTCCATGCCAAAGAAAAAGTGAAACAATATATCTTTACCAAACCAGCCCTACAAAAGTTACTTAAAGATGTCCTACACAGAGAAAACTAACAGGACCACAATAAAGGGTAAGAAACTGCACCCAAATTGAGAATCCAAGAACCGTAGGAAGAACCCACTGGGCGCAGCCCTCAAGAAGGTGCATAAAATGGCAGGAACTCCCAAATATCTCTCAGTACTATCTCCCAACATTAACAAACTTCACAATACAATTAAGCAACATAGATTGTCTAGTTGGATTTAAAAAAAGATCCTTCTGTCTGCTGCATTCAGGAATCACAACTTGCTCATAAAAACAAACACATGTTGAAAGTGAAAGGCTGGAACAAAATCTAACAAGCAAACGGCCTCATAAACAGGAAGGAGTTCCAATCCTAATATCAGATAAAATATATTTCAAATTAAAATTAGTGAGAAGAGATAAAGAAGGTCCCTAAATACTACTTAAGGGATCTCTCCTTCAGGAGGATATTACAATTTTAAATATCTATTCCCCATAAGAGCAACCGAATTTATCCAAAAAACTCTACTTTTTCTCACATCTCCCATAGATGCAAAGATACTAATTTTTGGGGACTTTAACACACTCTCCTCACTAGATATATCAACTTGTCAAAAAAATCAACAGAGAAACCATGGATATAAAAAACTGCATAGATCACCTACATTTAACAGACATCTACCGAATATTTCACCTAGCAGCATCAGAATCCACGTTTTTCTCAGCACACAGGAAACTTTTTCCAAAAGAGACCACATTTAGGTCACAAATTAAACTTGTCCAAATCCAAAAACATTGAAGTTATTCCTTGCATTCTCTCAGACCACAAGGGAATAAAATTAGGACTCAATACCAAAAGCTACTAATGAAAGTCCTGTAACACATGGAGGCTGAGCAACACACTGTTGAATCACCAATGGGTCATGGAAGAGATCAGAAACGAAATTCAAATGTTTATAATATTCAACAAAAATGAACACTCAAATTACCAGCTCCTCTGGGACAGAGCAAATACAGTACTCAGAGGCAAGTTTATAGCTCTGAGTTCCTACATCAACAAATTGGAGTGACCTGAAACCAACAATTTAATGAGACATCTGAGCCTCCTTGAAAAAGAGCAGCAGGATAAACCCCAATCCAGTAGATGGAAAGAAATAATTAAAATTAAATCAAAACTAAATGAATTAGAATCCAAAAAATCATAGAAAGAATCAACAAAACAGAATTGATTCTTTGAAAAAATAACAAATTGACAGACCCTTAACAAATCTTATTAGAAGAACAAGATAACACACTCAAATAAATAAACTCAGAGATGAGAATGGAAACATCACCACAGAAACAACCAAGATTCAGTACATTATAAGGAATACTTCTCAAACCTTTATGCTAATAAGTTTGAGAACTTGTCAGAAATGTACCGTTTCCTAGTAAATATAGACATGCCGAAACTAAACCAAGATGAGTTAAACCATCTTAACTGGCCCATATTAAGCAATGAAATAGAAATAGCAATAAGAGACCTCCCATCTAAGGAAAGCCCAGGACTAGATAGTTTTACAGTGGAAATCTACAAGCCTTCAAAGCAGAGCTCACACCAATACTCCTCCAAGTCTTCAATGAAATTGAAAGAGAAAGTTCACTATCGAACTCATTCTATGAAGCCATCATAAAACTCATTCCCAAACCAAGCAGCGACTCATCAAAGAAAGAGAACTATAGATCCATTTCTTTGATGAACATTGATTCAAAATTTCTCAACAAAATTTTGGTCAATCGACTTTCACAATTCATCCAAAAAATCATACATCATGATCAAACAGGATTAATTTCAGGGATATAAAGCTGCTTCAATATATGCAAATCAATTAAAACGATAACTCATATTAACAAGAGCAAGGATAAGAACTACATGGTTACCTCAATAGATGCAGAAAAAAGATTTGACAAGATCCAACACCCCATTATGATGAAGGTTCTGGAAAAATTAGGAATTCAGGGAACATTATTCAATACAATAAAGGATGAATATGACAAACCTACATCCACCATTTTACTTAATGGTAAAAAAAAATAAAGGTATTTCCCCTTAATTAAGGAATGACATAAGGATGTCTACTCACTCCACATCTCTTCAAACTAGTATTAGAATGGCTAGGTACAGCAATAAGATAAGATTCAAATATAAAAGGGAATCCAAATAGGGAAAGAAGAAGTTCTCCCTCTTTGCAGATGACATGAACTTGGATTTAAAGAATCCCATGGACTCCACTCCCAAATTATTCAAGCTGATTCAAAACTTTGACAAAGTAGCAGGGTATAAAATTAACCCTCAAAAAACAATGGCTTTTCTGCATACCAAAAATGAGAAAAGTATGGCTGAAATCAGGAAAGCAACTCCATTCGTAATAGCCCCACAAAAAATAAAATACCTAGGACTTAACAAAGAAAAGAAGGACCTCTATGATGAAAATTTTAAAAACCTGAAAAAGGAAATCAAAACAGAACTTAAAAAGTGGCAAAAACTCCCATGCTCCTGGATTGGAAAGATCAATATCGTGAAAATGACAATACTTCCCAAGGCTATCTACAAATTCAATATGATACCTATCAATATTCCAGCCTCTTTTAGTAAAAAGAAGAGGCAATCCAAAAATTCATATGGAGCAATAAAAGACCACGAATACCAAAAACGATATTTAGCGGAAAAAACAGAGCTGGAGGAATATCAATACCAAATTTCAAACTCTTCTACAAAGCCATAGTAATTAAAACAGCTTGGTACTGTCACAAGAACAGACCATAAGACCAATGGAATAGAAATGAAAACCCAGAAATGAACCTATAGACCTATAGACATCTAATGTTCTATAAGGGAGCTAAAAAATTAGAATGGAAGAAACACAACCTCTTCAGTAAATGGTGCTGGCAAAATTGGTTAACTACTGGTCGAAAACTAAAGCTAGAACTTTATATATAATCCTGCACCAGAATGAACTCCAAATGGATCAAAGACCTCGGATTCAAACAGACACTCTGAAAATATTAAAGAATGGAATAGGAGAAACAGTAGGTCTCTTTTGCACAGGCTGAAATTTTCTTAATAGAGACCCAGAATTACAACAAATCAAAGAAATGTTGGACAAATTGGATTGCATCAAATTGCAGAGCTTCTGCATGGAAAATGACATAGCTAGCAAGATCAATTGAAAGCCCATTGATTGGGAGAAGCTCTTCACTACCATACAACAGACAAGGGTCTCATATCTAAAATATACATGGAACTCAAAAAATTAAATCCCACAACAACAAATCCTCAATAAAACAACTGCCCAATAAAGAAGTGGGCTTAAGACATAAAGGGAAACTTCTCTGAAAATGAAAGAAGGATGGCCAATAACCACATGAAGAAATGCTCAACCTCTCTAGCCATAACACAAATGCAAATCAAAACAACACTGAGATACCACCTCACCCCAGTTAGAATGGCTATAATCAAGAACTTTAATAACAACAGATGCTAGAGGGGATGTGGGCATAAGGGAAATTTGTTGCATTGTTGGTGGGCATGTGAACTTGTTCAACCATTTTGGAAAGTAGTATGGAGGTTCCTCAAAAGATTCCACATAGAGCTCCCCTATGACCCAGCAATCCGACTTTTGGGCCTTTACCCAAATGGTCACAAACAAGACCATATTAAAGCTACCAGCACAATTATGATTATTGAGCCATTGTTTACCATAGGTAAGATATGGAACCAACCCAGATGCCCCTCAGTAGATGCATGGATCAATAAAATTTGGTGTATATATATATATATATATATATATATACACCATATATATATATATATATATATATATGAGAATTCTATGCCTCCATCAGAAAAAAATGACATTGCCCCACTTGTTAGGAAATGGAAAGACTTGGAAAAATTTATATTAAGTGAAGTAAACCAGTGGCAAAGAAACATAGGTCCCATGGTTTCCCTTATTTGCAATATCTAGTATACGTCTGAGACAAGCAGAAAAGGTCAGACAAGTTGATGCTAAGTGAAATGAACCACAAGATAAGGATTCATTGTTTTCTTTTCTTGCAATTGTTTCTAACATTTATAAGATGATTTCTATATTGCTTTGTATGTCCCTCCCCCACAGTATAGCCCCTGCTTTCACGGTATTTGATATTGGTATAATTTGTGGAGGGGAAGGAAAAAACTAATCTTTGAACTAGGGATACAGGTGGACCCATTGCAACAATAAGATATACAAGTCGTTAGGTCGAAAAACGAACTTTACAACATTGATGGGGGGTAGGGGAAGGATCGGATGGAGAGAGGGGGGTAGTATGGAAAGGGATGGGAAGGGGAAACAAAGAGGCGGCAACAATGCTTGATAAGAAATGTACTCGTTATCTTGCCCATGTAATTGTAACTCGTCTCTTTGGTATTCTCACTATAAAAAAATAAACAAATAAAAAATAAAAGAAAAACGAAATTTAAAACTTGGTCGGTGAGGGTGGGGGGTGGGCAAAGGGGTGTCTGGAGAGCATGGTGGGGAACAGATGAGAACAGATGAGAAGGGGAAACAAAGGAGGAGGCAACAATGCTTCATGAGTAATGTACTCATTATCTTGCCCTTGTAATTGTTACCCGTCTGTATGGTATTTTCATAAATAAATAAATACAAAGGAGACTCAAAGCTGCTGAAATGAGCATATTTCCCATTTGGACTTTAATGGGATTTTTCTAAAAACAACAAGATTTTCATCTTAACATAATAATTTCAAAATGTATTGCTACAGAATAGATTGTAAATGTAATATTTAATACTATTGTTGAAGACAAAGTTTTACAGAAAACTTTAATTTCAGATAAACTGCAATATTCCATGAAATACATAGAAGAAATATAATTTAAAAATTCACTGATCAAAACAAACCCTGGCAGGAATGTCTGAAAGACGCTTATCTGAAAACAGGAATTGGCACTGTGGGTCAAGTGGTAAAGACCTCCACTTGAGCTGAAGAACTCAGGGATATGTTAACACCCTGAGATTAAACCCCAGGACTGACAAAAATAAAATTTAAAGAATTGAAGCATTAAGGCTGGGAAGGAGACTAAGTAGTAGAGTGCTTTTCTTGAATGCATGAGGTCCTGAGTTCAATTCCTCAGCACCACATAAGCAGAAAAATGTGGAAATGGCTCTGTGGCTCAAGTGGTAGAACACTAGCCTTGAGCTGAAAAGCTCATCAGGTACAGCAACCATACCCAGAGTTCAGACCCTCCTACCACCACCAACAACAACAAATTAAAGCATCAAACAACCTGAAGTTGTTGTCCAGAATGAGTGCGGCATTATCCATTTACATGGCTTAGTGACTTAATCCTAGCTTAAAAGTGGAGGTGGTGGGCAATTTGTCTGTTTGCTAAAACCTGCAAAATTATTTTGTATTTTTCCAAGGAGGAAGAAAGGAGGGAATGGGGGGAAGAGGGGAGGTGGTTTTTGACCTTGCCTTTTGGTTCCAGTGATTGTTTTCTGGAGTCAAATTCAGAGAAATTCTGCTTGCAATCCTAGTTGCATGGGGGGTGGGGGGCTGAAGAAGCCAGGCCCTGGAAGTGGTTTTGTCCTGTCCTTGGCCTAGCTCCAACCATCACTGGATAATCAAGTCCCACTTCAAGACCAAGAAGCATTGAAGACTACTGATCCACTAGGCAGATGGACCTAACCACAGCCAGAAAAGGCAAAAAATGCAATGCCGAGGATAGCACTGGAAATCTATACCAGAAAGAGAGTTTTATACTGTTTATTGTAAAAATACTATACAGAGGGTTTACAGTTACATGTGTAGGGTAATGAGTACATTTCCTATTGAGAATTGTTACCTCCTCCTTTGTTTTTCCCCTACTATACTTTCCCTCTCCAACTCTCCAACTCCTCCCTCCTTTACCCCTACCCGACATTGTACATTCATTTTCGACACATTGTCCTGTACATCTCATCATCCCAATGGGTCAACCTGCATCCTCATTTCAGCATTCTGCTATAACCTTTCCACTCCCCAAATTACAAAAATGTATATAAAAATGCAGAACACTGTAATCAAATACACTGAAAACAGGGATTATACCATGGGGGGATGAACCTACAAAAGAATCACATAGTGCATTATAAGTATATTAAAAACAAAAACAAGAAAGAAAAAATCACTTGTGTGTCTGACTTGGGGTATCTTTCCCTTAATGTCATCTCATATGGTTATACGTCCATAGCCTTTGACCTTCTCTGGTTGTCCTAGACATGTCCTTGCAAACCAGGGAAACCATGGGACGTATGTTTCTTTGGGCCTGGCTTACTTCACTCAATATAATATTTACCAAGTCTTTCCATTTCCTAACAAATGTGACAATTTCATTCTTTCTAATGGAGGAATAGAATTCCAGTGTGTGTGTGTGTGTGTGTTTGTGTGTGTGTGTGTGTATCACATTTTCTTGATCCATTGATGAACTGAGGAGCATCGAGGTTGGTTCCATATCTTAGCTCTTAGCTATGGTGAATAATGCTGCAATAAACATGGTTGCACAGGCAACTTTGGTATGACCTTATTTGTGATCATTTGGGTAAATGCCTAAATTCCCAAAAGTGGGATTGCTGGGACATAGGGGAACTTTACATGGAGTCTTTTGACGAACTTCCATACTGCTTTCCAAAGTGGTTAAACAAGTTTACACTCCTATCATCAATGAAATAGTGTTCCGTTTTAGCCACATCCCCTCCAACACGTTATTAAATTTCTTGATTATAGCCATTCTAACTAGCGTAAGGTGCAATAGCAATGTTGTCTTGATTTGCATTTCTTTTGTGGCTAGAATAGTTGAGCATTTCTTCATGTGTCTAATGGCCATTTTTATTTCCTCTTCAGAGAAGTCTCTAAGTTTTAGCCCACTTAATTATCGAGCAGTTGTTTTTTTGAAGATTTGCTGTTCGGGGATTTAATTTTTTGAGTCGTAAGTACATTTTAGATATAAGACCTTGTCTATTTTATACCTCGTGAAGATCTTCTCCCAGAACGTGTGCTTTCTATTGATATTGCTATCTATGACCTTTGCCTTGCAGAAGCTCTCATGTTTCATGCAATCCCATTTGTCCAGCCTTTCTTTGATTTCTTTTTATTGACTATTGTAATATGTTTATTAAATACAGACTGCATCAGCACTTGGAATTTATAATTCCATCTCATCTTGTAATAGTAAATTACTTGTTTCATAAAGAGATGAATTAAGGAATGAATTTCTTAACTGATTTTTCTTTACTCTTTGTTTCTGGCTCTCTATTAAGAAAATTTCGGTATGTGCTAAAAAGCCCTAGTTTATCCTATTCCTTCATGTAATGTTTTCATGTTGTCCTCTTTTATTTTGAGGTCTTTCATCCATTTGGAGTTGATTCTTGTGTAGGGTTTTATATATGGATCCAGCTTTAGTTTAACAGGTATTT
This sequence comes from Dipodomys spectabilis, assembly GCF_019054845.1. NCBI lineage: Eukaryota > Metazoa > Chordata > Mammalia > Rodentia > Heteromyidae > Dipodomys > Dipodomys spectabilis. The sequence continues at coordinate 638,953 of NW_024871102.1, forward strand.
AACCAATTTTGCCCACACCATTTACTCAAAAGGCTGTCTTTCTTCCATTCTCTTTTTTTAACTCCCTTGACAAGGATTAGGTGACTATCGGTCAGGGGGTTCATTTCTGAGTCTTCAGTCCTACTCCATTGGTCCTCAGGTCTGTTCTTGTGCCAGAACCAAGCTGTACTTATTACTATGGCTTTTTAGTAGCGTTTGAAATTTGGAACTTATATTGCTCTAGTGCTGTTCTTTCTGCTAAGAATTGACAAACCTTCAGCCAGCATTATACTTAATGGTGAGAAGTTAAACCCATTTCTTATAAATTCAAGAATGAGATAAGGATGTCTGTTCTCTCCACTCCTTTTCAACTTAGTATTAGAATGCTAGCTGGGGCAATAAGATAAGATGCCATCTTAAAGGGATCCAAATAGCAAAAGATGAAGTAAAACTCTCCTCTTTGCAGATGACATGGTCTTGTATATAATGAAACCCATCGACTCCATTCCCAAGTTACTTGAGCTGATCAGAAACTTTGGCAAACTAGCAGAGAATAAAATTAACCCTCAGAAAATAAAGGCTTTCCTGTATTCCAATAACGATAAGAGTGCAGCTGAAATTAAGAAAGCAACCCCTTTTTACTAGCCACACAAAAAATAAAATACCTAGGAGTTAACTTAAGAGGTGAAGGACCTCTATGATGGGGACTTTAAAAACCTGAAAAAAGAAAATTAAAGCAAAGCTATGGAAGTGGGAAACTTCCCATTCTCCTGGATTGGGAGGATTGACATCATGAAAATGGCAATACTGCCAAAGGCTATATCCAAATTCAATGAGATACCTACCAATATCCCAATGTCACTCTTCAATGATATAGAAGAAGTAATCCAAAAATTCATATAGAACAATAAAAGACCCGGAATAGCAAAGAAGTTTATTGTGACAGTCATTTTGTATTGCCACCTTGATTCTACAAAGTCATTTATGAATTTTAACTTTCTTCCCTCCCTTTGGATAAAGCTCACAAACACCCTGCCTCTAGCTCCTAGACACTTAACACTTAGCTCTGGACAATTGTTCCTAGATAATGTGTTACTTAATTGTGTTTTGAGCGCATAAGATATGCATATAAAACTAGCATATTTTGATCTTATGAGAAAGCAACATTTTTCCCCTCTCAAATTTATTTCCTGATAGGCATTTTTATAGAGAATCTGTTTTCATTTTTAAATGAAAGACTGGTAGGAAACTATTTTCATAATCTGGCTCCTTCTCTTGCACCTCAACACCTAAAACACAAATTTCACAAAACATTTACAAGAAACAATGCAAAAACCAAACATTGGGAATGCTCAGATGCAGAACGTTTTACAAAACCCAGAATAACTCTGCTGTCTGAGGGAGGGACTGTCTGTATAAATTAACAAACAAACCCAAAAGAGCAGCCAGGAGCACCAGATGTGAGTGTCCCTGGCTGCTACTCCATGTACAAGGAGCATGGAAGGGCTTCCTGAGTCTGCTGGAGAGTGCATGGAGGAAAGTTTCCTTGCCAGCTTGAGGACAAAAAGATGGCTTCACCCGCCTGGGTCTGTCTTTCTTGTTTTCTCCCCACAGCAGAGCAGAATTGTCCCCTGCTCTAAGAAGAATAAATATTGTACCAGCCAATCTGCAGAGTGGCTTCTGTTTGGTCTGCACACCTTCCTAGGTAGGCGCCCCCTGCCCCGCGGTGTGTGTGTGCTCCCAGGAGCTGATCCTCAGGGCCCAAGCCCACAGGGCAGGCATGTGTTAGATGTGAGTCAGTGACACTGTCATTCACACAGCAGCTGCCGGGTTGCTGCCCTAGCTGAACAGCAGGTGCACCCTAATCTTCTCCCACAGTCCCAGGCGAGGTGCCCGCAATGGCCCGATATGGGCAGGCTGCCACTAGGATCCTACTTCACCAGACAGACAAGCATGCCAGATGAAGTGGCTGCCACCTGAATTATTAATTATTTTATGGAGCAGTATTAAACAAAGTGATACACATTACTGTATGACATGTAATGCTATATCCTTGAGTCTCTAGTCCAAAATCATTAAACTTTATACTAGCAAGAATGGATTTTATTGTTTGTATTCATAAGGCCATAATGGAAAACTGAAATAAAAGTACAACAAAACTCTTATCCATAAACATGTGATTAAATCTCAGAATTTGAAAAAAATTGTATGTAAGTAGTACAAATAAAATTATACTAGAATAGTAAAATACACACAAAATACATTACATTAGTTATGTTAAAATGTAAAATAAGTAATTACAGACAGAATTCCTACTGGATAAAAATATTACAATGGTTTAAATCGTTGAAGTGATATAGGTTATATATTTTGTTTTTATAAAACTTATTTCAATCTCCAAGTTCTGTTTATCTCAGTGAAGGAAAATGTTAGAAAGTATAAATTATATGTGGCACCTCTTGCTTTCAGTACCACGAAGGGGAGTGGCACTTCCTAATGGAGTCCTGAGATGAAACCCACACCCTGCCCAAGTAGACCCATCAGAGGTCCATGTGGTGACCATAAGGGGGTCCAGTACACCACATTGCTGCTGCAGCAGGTGTAGGACCTTTGCGGTGGGCTGTAGCCAACAAGGTTCCATTAGTGACCAAACCAAGCAACCCAGACTCAGGTGCCAAATCCAGGGGGGAAGGCAGGGCAGACGCCAAGTCCTGGCTACCATCTGTGCAGCCTACATTTCCAAGGCCAAGCCCTTTCTCCTGCTTTGGAGAACAACAAGGGTAGGGGGTGAGCCCATTGCCTCCAAATGGAGTATCCCTAGAATGGCACCCAGAGCTGAGCTCATGTGGGCCAGAAGGGCGACAGAGGAGGCTACACAGCTAAGCAAGAGGGGATTCATTCCCCCGGTGCTGCAGCTGGTGTGCTGCAAGTCCACGCTTCTCTGGCACTGATTGGCATATGTAGGGTTGACCCTGTACCGAGTCCACAAGGACCAGAAAATGGAATTCCACAGAGATGCTGAAGGGGATCCAGGTTGTTGAGCTGCTGCAGCTGTCACAAGCAAGCTGGCAGAGGGGCCAACACAGACCCGCTTAAAGACTGATGAGGTGAACCAAGGCTGGGCTGCTTGGCCCCAAGGGGGAAGATTTCATGCCCAGCCTTCCTTTACCCATGGACTGTTCAGTGTACAAACATGGTGTCCCCCACCCCCCACTCATGGAGGCAGGCAGTGACCCCAGAACAGAGTCTCCGTAGGATGGGCCACGCACTCAGGAGCACAGAAGACCAGTACCAACACAGCTGGAGGAGGAGCGGGCAGCAGTGGCCTCAACTACAGACCCATTGCTGCCAGCTCCTGGGTGAAATGGAACAACTGAGACTGGGAGGTTAGGTGGGAAGGGTGGGCGGGGCTCATCTGGCAATGCTGGGGAGCATGCACACACATCCACTCACTGCACATCCAAGGTAAAGGAGTTGGCCACACATCTCAATGGGTGACCTGAGGAGACACCCACACCCACAGGGACTACAGAAATGGAGTTTAACGTGGTGGCTTGGAAAGGGCTCCAGGGCACAGCCTTGGAGCAATGAACAACTGGCAAAAACAAAAACAAAACAAAAAGAAAAATGAAAAATGTCCAGTAAAACTTTTAACCAATGATAACCTATTATACTTTAAAAACAGTTTTCCTTTCCTCTTGTCCTATATTTTTGCATGTGGCCCTCTGAATTAACCAGAAATCTCCAGGATTTCTTCATGCATAGTAATACAAATGAATATAGCTTCTATTCTTTTTTAATTAAGAGAAGTTGCATTTAGTTCTTTCCATTGTTTGATTCATGAAAAAGAATTCCTGAAGTATATTTATAAAACACCGAAGTCAGCATTTCTTCTGAACTCCTCACTGAAGAAAGAGAATAAAATGACTGAGCAACAGGTATCACCCATATTGTCACTGTGCTAGCTGTCTCTCTGATTAGAAAATAATCCTGCATATGCAGATCACTTATGCAAAATGTTTTCCAACATCTCTTGTTGTTATATTGCATTTATTTTATTCTTCCTGCCTCCTTTCCTGCTCCTCTTCTCCAGGGTCCTGTTTCCCTCTGCCTTCTCTCCTACCTCTACTTTCTCCCTGTCCGATCTTCTTCTCCCTCCTGCTATGTCCTTCCTCCTCTCTTACCCCTTCCTCCTCCTTTCCTTTCCTCTTTCTCTTACACTTTCTCTTCTACTTCTTTATGGTCTTGGGGGTTGGACAAACACTAAGCAGATGCTCTACTGCTCGCTACAGGCCTCCAGTCTTGACTTCATTTCAATGACACTCTATTTCTTTGGTGCAAACCCAACAAAGTCTTTTGATTCAGGATTTAATTCATTGTACATATTCTAAACCATGAATATGTGCTACTTCGTACAGTGTGGCTAATAAGTGTAGATTATGCTTTGGGCTTCAGTTAAACTCATCAGAAATAATGTGTTTGAAGGCAATCTAATGTGATCCTGTTACTCCCACATTAATGAACTAGTTACTTCATATCTTGCACGAGTACTTCCATATTGCTCCCAGTTTAATGAACTCTCACTTTGTGGTAGCACCCACAGTAACACTAACCCAAGGATTGCTGGAGATCAGAAGATTAAGTCCAGACAGGAAAATCCATGAGATATGAATCTCAAAATAACTACTAAAAAGCCAGAAGAAAGCCTGTGGCTATGTGGTTTAGTGCCATACTTCCACAGAATAAGCTGACAACAGGGCCCAGGCCTCATTTGAAGACCTGTGGTGGGTGCATACACACACACACTCACACACACACACACACACATACACACACACACACAATTTCCCAGCAAGAGCAAGTATCTGTTTTCCCAATAACATATCTGTGTTCCAATTTATGTGTTTGGATATTTTTGAAAGTTTTATCATCAACTTACCTAACTTTAAAGAATGACACCCTGTTCACTATTATTTAATCCTGGTTGGAAAATATTTTAAGACACATTTTCATGTAGAAATTTTTTTTTCCCCAAATTGTGACTGTCTTGTAAGAATGAAAGAATTATGCGTTTAATTCATTAGTTCATTAATTAGAAAAGTAACCCTAACCTAGAACCAATTGCCTTTGGATTCTAAAAGCCACAAAAGTACATTAAATTTATACATCCTGTCTTTGATTCAACTCATCTTTCTTAAAATAGTTTCTAGTTTTACTCAATACCGTGCCATTTTTCTAACACAACATTCAGGCTAACCCTCACACTAATCATACCTTAATCCTAATATTATTAACAGTTTCCTATTTCATATTCATTCTAATTCAATCTTGACTTGTTATTCACAGATTTACTTTCAGTTTGACCCTAAATTTTCCATTTCCCTAATGCTAACACTAAGCCCAGCTGGAACTGAAACCTAATTTTCAACCTACTAATAGTCCAAAATTAATATTAAAAATACTCTAGCTTTTATTCATTGCAATGAATATTCCAGTTTGCACTCTGGAAATGAGTTTCAAGTTGCCCTAATTCCAACAAATTTCCTGACTCTACCTCTGAAGTGATCTTGTTCCCTAACATGAACTATTATATTACTTGTCCTCAAATTCTCTAACCAGGAAAAATAGTGTAGTTTCCATTAATCCTACCTTTTCCTGAACCACTGTATCCTAAAACAATTTCAGATTTACATATCATCTAGTACTTTACTTAACGCTAACTCTCAACCTAAACCTGGCTGGAAAACTCTCATTAATCATTACAAGAATGATCACTGAGAAATAAATATAATGATAATGCTCTAGTTAATATTCACACTCACATTTTGGCTTCTATTTTTTAGTGAAAAATCAATTTTATAGTAAAACTTTCCTATTCATAACACTGATCATAATCAGAACAAAATACTGACCCTGATTTTAATCCAAATTATATGTCAATACTAACACTAACTAGTTAGTGTTACACTAGTTTTCATTCATCCTAACTTGATTGAAATAAGCCTTCCAAACATAGGTTTCATTTTTTTTCCAATATCTTAGTCATTTTCTAACCCTAAACTTAATCTTAACTGGTATATTGAATATTGCAAGTAGATTATAATATTAATAGCAATACTCTAGTTCACATTCATTCTAATTTTTACCAGGCTTATATTAAAATTTACCTTCAATTTGACCCTCATTTTTTTTCTCCTTCACTCTAACCCTAACCATGGCTGGAATCCTAACCATATCCTTGCCACTAAATCGTATCCCAATTCTAAAATTTATGAAAAATGCTCGTTTTGTGCAATCCTAACTGAAATTTCACTGTAATCCTCGAAATAAATTGCAGGTTTTCCTAAACCCTACAGATTTTCTCACTCTTATCTCTGAACCTATCTTGTTCCATAAGAGGAATCATTATATTCATTGATCTCAAATCCTGATATTATGAAATACACTGTACTTCCATTATCCCAGATTTTCCTGAATTCCTAGAACCTAAAAAAGTTCAGCTTTACTTAACATTTAACACATTTCTTTTTTTTTTTTCTTTTTGTCGGTCGTGGAGCTTGAACTCTGGGCCTGGGCACAATCCCTGAGTTCTTTAGCTCAAGGTGTGCGCTTGTACCACTTGAGCCACAGCACCACTTTCTGGTTTCCTGGTAGTAAATTGGAGATAAAATTCTCACAGACTTTCCTGCCTGGGCTGGCTTTGAACTGCGGTCCTCAGAAATAAGCTTCCTGAGTAGGTAATGAGGCTGACAGATGGATTACAGTTAAATGTGAAAGATAATGAGTATATTTCTTGTTGACCATTGTTACCCCCTTCTTTGTTGTTGTCCAACTATCCCTTCCCTCTCCCATCTCCATCACTATTCTCTCCCCAAGCTGTAAAGTTCATTTTCAGTACAGTGTGCTGTGAGTATTATTGTTGCAATAGGTCATCCTGTTTTGAACCTAAATTTGCTATTTCTCTAACCCTAATTTTAATTCTGTCTGGTATCCTAACCCTAACCATAATAATAATGATAGTTCAATTCAGAAGTTAACAAAAAATACTCGTTTTTGTTCATCCTGTTAATCCTCTGTACATCTTTAATTAAGTTGCAGTTTAGCTTGTATCTTCCAAATGAGTTTATATGTGCATATATAAAGATATAATTTTATGTAAAAAACAAGATTTTTGGAGGAAGGAGTAAAAAAAAGGAAATGGAAGGAGTATATTATGGAAAGAGAATAACCAAACTGCCACTTCTGAAAATTAATAACCATTAATAAAATAACTAAAAATAAATAAATAACACACTGCCTTCCAGTGTTCTTGAAGAGAACCATGATATGTCTTGTGAAAGAAATACTTGTTCTAAACTTTGTTCATGCGTAATTTATATTGTTATTGGCCAATTATTTAACTTACTGAATAAAAATTTATCAAATAAGATTCCATGACAAAAAATATAAAACAGTTACCTAGTAATTGTTTGAAGTTTAGAGAACATAATAGGCATGAAAACCAATGAACTGTACATCTTGTGTCTTGGATGAGTGATATTTTAAATATTGTCTTTTATTCAAATGAATATTTAGCTTTACTTTTCAAAATAAATGCAATTTTTTCTCCTTCCAGAACAAGTACTTACCCTGCAATTAAATGTATTAGTGTATTCAGATATTTAAAAGCTAAATTTTCTATGTTGTTATGTAGCTCTACATATTCAGAATGACATGATTTTTCTATTCGTAAATCTCTAAACTGGGATTTTTGCTTCATCAATATAAATTGTCTCATGAGATTTTTGTGAATGCTCCAGTAACCAGTGTGGTCAAAAACATTTCCTGAATTCTAAATTTTAAATCTAATCATTTTTAGCCTTTGATTATATCAGTTATTGTCTCTTCAGAGCTACTAAAATAAATACTACTTTCTAAACATTTCACTCAAATTGTAAATAATATTAACATGGGTCAAGTAGAGACTAATCATTTCAAACTCACCATATTTGATGATCTCAGTGTGAAGAATGTAGAGAGTATAAGAATCTTATACTCAATAATATTTTTGGTTAAATTAAATTAAATTATCTATCTAGATTTCTAAATTGGAGATAAATCACATTTTCTTCTAATTTTTTTTTATTGTGAAAATATCGTAGAGAGGGGTTACAATTATATGGGCAAAGTAATGAGTACATTTCTTATCAAGCATTGTTTCCTCTTCCTTTGTTTTCCCTTCCCATCCTTACCCATCTCCACACCCTCGCCAGCCAAAGTTGTAAAGTTTGTCTTTCGACATAACGTCTTGTACATCTCATTATTACAATGGGTCCAACGGTATCCCTAAAATTATGAAGCAAAAATATCTCGAGGAAATATATTATTCAATAAAATGTTTCCATCCTTAAAGTGCATTATACTTCAATATAAAGTTTACCTCAAAATAGAAATTCTGCATCTAATCTAATGTACGTTTGCATGCACAAAATTCTGTGACTTTTAGTCTTATTACGTGATATTAATTATATTTTTATTGTGAAATGATCTCTACTTATATTTATTACAAACTTGTGTAATTATACAAATCATGCCTGTACATGCTAATTTACATAATTTAATACACAAACAAAAGTGTCTTTTTTCTTGTCTCCCACAGGGAAGGATGAAATGCTGAAATAAACTAAATAGAAGCACTCTAACAGAGAGTCTATAGGGAATGGAAATTTGCAACGTGAGGATAGGAACATGAGCACTTTCTACTTGGCTGAACAAGAATTCTTGTTTCTACAGCACTTTCTTGCCATTTAATCACACAGGGAAAGCCACAAAATTTGAAGTTCATATGAAGGAATTACATTCCTAAAAGTTGTGGCAACCCTGCTCAAAAGCTCAATCTTATCACTAATTCTTTGTGCTTGCTGGCTGATCTATTTCTCTATCACATGTTTCATATTATTAAGCATATTAGTAATTCAACAAGAAGTACATGTCAGGAGACTCCTGAAATTACATCTATTTCAGTGTAATATTTAGAAGAGAGGAAAATGATTACATTGATCTCCAATTCCTCCCTTTGGCCTTCAATATACTAATCAATTGTCAAAACAATCGTGTAAGATGTTAGTTTATTTTCCCAATTTAATTAGAGATTAAGCAAGAGGTTTTTTTTGCAGTAAAGTGATGATAGTAGTATCATAGCTCTGATATGAGCACCTCCTCCCTAACAAGTAATGCTCTATGTACTGTAAATATGGAAGCCACACTAAATTCTCTCTCTCTGTCTTCCTCTCTTTATCTCTCTCTACTGACACACACACACACACACACACACACAAACACATAGAGCTGCCACCCAGGCACATCTGAGATCAGTTCCATTCCTTTGTAAGTATAGTTGATTGATGTTTGTGCTCCCTTACTTTTCTTTGCTTCAGGATCTTGCCTGGACCTGTATGTTTCCCTGAATTCAGTCCCTTGTTCTTAGTATACTGAGTATCTTTGTATACTTCAGGCCAATTAAGAGTACCCTGAATACAATACCTTCAAATTTGACATTCAAATGTAACTCCATGAATTCATACTACTGTTCCAAGATACTAGAATGTATTGGATCTAGAGCAAAAAAACGCCCACCTTTTTATTTTACAAAGAATTGAAATCATGAAATAGAAGAATATCGATCAGGAACTGAGCTAAGAGAATGGGAGTATGTGGGAAAATGTAGAATGCTGTATGTGTGTTAGAGATATAGAATAATAGGCTCATTTATTAAAAACTTGTCATCCTATATAGAAAGCTCAAATTAAGCATAGAGTTTTTCAGTTACTTTGCTTACCTATCACTTCTGATCACAAATTCTCTTATGAGTGTGTATAGTATCTTTGAATAAATCACACGATTTTTAGGTACTTAACATCTTAAGGAAAGACAGTCTGCTTCTACATTTTTCATTCTATATGACAAACCCTTAATTTTTTCCCCTTTTTGCTGAATAAATGTATTCCTGGAAGCAGGATATTGACAGCAAATCTGACTGTAATTTTCATTTTGTAAATTTCAAATATAATATAAACTTTGTATTGACTAGTCATTTTTTAAAATTAGTGATATTCATGAAGACAATATTTTGATGCCTTTAAGTTAATTGAGAATTACTATGGTAGTTCTTGTGTCTAATTGACTTAACCATTATATTATTCATGTATAAACATTGCATTGCAATTTTTATTTTTATATATAAAATAATCCCCAAGGGCTTACTTTAAAGTGATAATAGGGGAGTTGTCTTCATATTCCAAACTTTATATTTACTTCAGTAAAAGTACTAGAAACACATGATGTTTACTGGAGCAATTTAAAAGCTGAGAACGCATTTCTAAAGAGAATGGATTTATTGATTAAAACATAGAATAGAGTAAAAAAAGTCAGGTTTCTTGCTTGAGACTGCATAAATTTCATATGAATGTAGCTCAAGATGTGACTCATAGATAAATTCATATTTATATTACTGAGATTTACATCACAATATAAGCAATATAGGTATTTAAGGAATTGGTCATTCAAAGCCCTAGATACATAATGGATGAAGAATGGAATTGAAAATAGCACAGGCAAAACAATTCAACATGCAGCTTTTATGATTTTATAATACTAATATGGAAGTAATGGAGCTTTTCCCTTTCTGAAGAAGAACGTTTAGCCAATATTTTCAATGTAAGTCATTAATTGTAATGAGTCTAAAGTCTTTTCCTCTGAGATATCCAAGAGTACTATACTCATCTTCTGAAGAGTAAATAAGTAATTATTTTCATTAGCTTTGCTTAATATTAATTTACTTGTAGGACATAGTTTTAAATATCTTCTCTTTCTCTCTATTTAATTACATACATTTCTGTCTCTTTCTGTTTCTTCTTACAAGCCTGAAATCACTATTTCAAAGTAGTATAAGCAGGAAAACAAAATAACCTGATACAACAATCACAAATCCTAAATTATGTGAAAAAATCCAAAATATAAACAATAAATCTCAGGATGAGGAAAAACAATGACAGAATAACAACAGAAAATTATCCTAGCAATCTCTAATGAAATAGAGATTTAGAGTACTAGCAGGTACTCCACATCTAGAGGGTCACATCAAATCAGCTATAATTATAGATATGCAGCTATAAATATAGACATAATTATAGACATACAATTCATAAGAAGATTTTATACTGTCTTCACAAGAAAACAGAAATCTATGAAATGGTGCCAGCCAGTAACACATTGGGCAGCACATTCAAAAGCACATGTGCAGTGTGGAAATAAAAGGGCAACATGGAAAAAAGCGGGAACAGAAGTATACATCAGAGAGAGCCACATCCATACACATAGACAATTCACCATACCACTGGACAGTCCATATGGTCACTGGAATCACAAATGTTAACATCACAACATCTCAGCACAACTGATTTCTATTCCTTAATGGACTCGACAAAAATGCCATTCCAGAAAAACAAATCACAACAGGAAACCAAACCAAGACCCTTAGAATCAACCAAGAACATAGGTAGTCACCTACTAATATCATAGATCCCCCAAAAGAAAACCTCCAAATGGACAGAACAAATCAGAAAAATACAAGAAAAGTGATGTCAAAGTAGTATAATTCACACAGTAAATAACCAGGCAATAGAACAGACAATCAAGGATGTAGAAGATAGTTATCGAAATGTATTACAGATACTGCTGAAAAATGTGATTAATGGAAAGATAGAAAACCTCTACAACGAAATTTGTGAACAAAATGAGACCAACCAGTCATTAGCAAAATAATTCATGGAGACTTCAAACAGAAAGATAAATAAATTCTGAGAAGGCAAGGGAGTCCAAGAAAAAATGGATGCCTAGTTAAAAGATATGAGAGAAGACACAGCTAAGAAAACAACCCTTACATCTCCCCCAACCAAAGAAAAAATGTACAGAAAGCCCATACAAGACCTAAAACAAAGCTTTAATAAAGAGACAGATCTCCTAAAAAATGACCAATTAGAAGACAGGGAAATCAAAAACAAAGTATAAAGTCTCCACAGCAAATTGATGACATAGAAGATAATCTCAGGGTCAAAGACAGAATAGATCTAATAGGAAAGAGGAAATAATCATTTAGAACAAATCCAAGAAATAAATGATCATGCCAGAACTTCAAGACTCAGTTAGAAGATCAAATTTCGGGGAGATAGGTATCAAGAAGGAGAAGAGCAAGAAACTAAATGGATGGGAAGTATATTGCAGAATTCTAGCAGAAAAAACATGCCAAACATCCAGCGAGATAGGCTCATTCAGAGAAGCCTGTAGAAACCAAACAGAATTCTAGAACTGAACAATCCACCATGACATCATAATCCATTAGAGGATTATTAAAGATCGAGGGAAGGGTTCTTAAAGATGCCATAGAGAAAAGATTAATTATTTATAAAGGACATGCATTCAGAATAAATACAGATTTCTTAGCTGATATGGCAAAAAGGAAACCTGGCATTATACATGACAAACATTAAAGGTAAACAACTACCAACCATGAATACAGTCCCAAGCCAAACTCTCCTTTACATTTAAAGGATATATAAACATATTTCATGACAAAGAAAACTTGAAATAATGTATGTCCACCAAATTATGAGGATAGAATATAATCAAATATATCCTACATAGAGAAGATCAAGAAGAAGAGGAACTGGTTATATAAAATGTTCCCTACCAGAGAACAAGGTAGATATGTTAAGAGTAGATGAGGCACAGCTCCTAACAACAGGTGTATAACATAACAGAACTTATCAGATATTTCTGTCTTAAAGCTCAATATCAATAGACTTAAATTTCCAAATAGAAGACATAGATTAGATAGTAGTATCAAAAACCAAGATGCATCCATCTAGTATCTATGAGAGACACATTATCAAACACATTCTATGAAGCTAGAATTAGACTCCTCCTCAAATCACATAGGGACCCACCAAAGAAAGACAACTATGAACCTAACTCTTTGATAAACATTAATGCAGAATTTCTTAATAAAATTCTCACTAACCAATTTCAGCAACTAACAAAAAAAATCATATGGTATGATCAAATAAGATTCATCTTGGATACGATTTGATTCAATATTCTTGTCAATAAACATAATACAAACCATCAGCAGAACCTGGACAAGAAACACATGATTGTCAATAGGGATGTAGAAATTGCTTTTAACAAGCTCCAATACCCCATTATGATGAAAAGGTCTAAGAACCTAGGAATGCATGGAACATTCCTCAATATTAAACTGAGTATGTATATGACAGAGATAATTAGCATTTACCTAAGGGTGGAAGCATGAAGACATTAACATGAGGAATGAGAAAAGGATGTCCACTCTTTGCTACTCTTCAATATGGTAGTGGACTTTCTTGCAAGAGCAATAGACAAGAGAAAACATAAAGCAGATCAAAATAAAGTACAAGTAAAACTATCCCTTTTTACAAATGAAATGACCCTGTATTTAAAAGACCCTGTAGATTCCTCCCTAAAGTTAGTACAGATGATGCTAACCTTCAGCAATGTAGCAGGATATAAAAACCACAAGAATCAGTAGTTTTTCTGTTACCAACAATGGGAAGATCCACGCTGAAATCCAAAAACAACCTCATATGTACTAGCCCCAAAATCAAATCAAATCTAAACAAAACATAACAACAACAACAAAACTAGGAATTAATTAATTTAACTAAAATTGTGAAGGACCTATATGTGAAAACTTTAAAAATATAAAAAGGGAAATTGAAGGAGATTCAAGGAAATAGAAAGTCTTTCAATGTTCCTGGTTGGAAGAATTAACATTTTGAAAACTGCAATACTTCCCCTAAACAATTGGCAATGCAATATTCATCAAAATCCCAACAATATTCTTCAATGTAGAAGAGAAAGCAATGCAACTATAATATGGAATTACAAAATTACAGATGAAACAGCATGCTTAGAAATGAATTCCTTGGCCTATAGTCATCTTACACACACACACACACACACACACACACACACACACACACACACACACACACAATGGAATTATATTCACCCATCAGAAAGATGACTTTTCACCAGTGGTAAGGAAAATGAAAGGTTTGGGAAAATTATATTAAGAGAAAAGAGAAAGGAATGCAGAAAGGAATGCAGCAATATAGGTTTCATGGATTCATTCATTTATTGTAGCTAGAAGATGCATACAAATCTATAAGTAAACAAGAGAGATTCTACCTTGTCCGTTAGAATGGGCATTACTAAGACACTAACAATAGCAAATGCTGGCATGGATGTAGCCAATTGGGAACTGTATTATACTTTTGGTGGGAAATTATTAAACATGTTCAACCACTGTGGAATGCAGTACGGAGTTTCCTGAAAAGAGTAAATATAGATCTCCCTTAAGACCCAGTAATTCCCCTCATGGGCAGTAATCCAATAAATAACAAACAAGCTCACATGAAAGCTACCAGCATAACCATGTTCAGGGCTCAGGCCCAGAGTTCAAGGACTGGAAAAAAGTTACCACTCCTGGTATTTGTTTCCGCAAATTCGAACCATTTTATATAAGATACCAAATCAATCTATTTGCAGTAGCTAGATTAGGACTTATATGTACTGGGTGATAAATGGCTCCTTTGTTGAATCTTAGGAAGGGATGCAGGTAGTAGGTAAAAGGGAGATTTTTTGTTGTTGTTGTTCGAGGGAATTGAATTCTGGGCTTGGGCACTGTCCCTGAACTCTTCAACTCAAGGTGAGTGCTCTACCACTTGAGTGATAGTGCCACTTCTGGTTTTCTGATGGTTAAATGGAAATAAGTGTCTCAGGGTCTTTCTTACCCAGGCTGGTTTGAACCGTAGTCCTCAGATCTCAGCTTCCTGAGTAGCTAGGATTACAGCTGTGAAGAACTGGCCCCAGGTAAAAATGGGGGCTTTTTAGAAAAGAAAATCCACCTCTTCACCAGTGTCTAAACCTCAGATATTACTATTAGAACACTTTACCTTCACCTCATTTCATCAGACATTTGTAAATTTTCTTTTCCTTCATGTGGGAATACTGCAGTCAATATCAACTCAGCTGGGGGACTGGATCAATTGTATGATAATTGCTAGCACCTAATTTAAGAACTTTTACATCAAAAGAAATGAAACCCTCATTTGGAATAATTGTTTTCTCTTTTTATTACAAAACTGTGCTTGATTACTTCCTAATGTGATATTGGACTTCCTAATAGAGTGATGAAATTTTCTTTCTTTTCAACCTTCTCCCACATGTGGTCAAATATTTAAGAATTCAAAGATTTGCACTGATAATTGATTAAGCTGACTTCTAAGAAAATGTGCATTTGTGGAATTTGGTTTTCTGTCTTGTTCTTACATGCACAAGCTTTCTATGATTTATTTGTTCTACAAGGAATTCTACTTTCCAATCTTTGTGTGACCAGTTTTAGTCTCTCTGATCAGTCTTTCTGATCCTCTCTTTGGAGTCTCATTTGAGTCTACCTCATAAAAAATATATTAGTTATCAGTTAAATGACTTTCAGCTTCTGTTTTTTGCCTGACTTCATGTAGGCTGTGATAGCAACCCTGCTTGTCTGTGCTTACTGGAGTGTGTGTGTGTGTGTGTGTGTGTGTGTGTGTGTGTGTGTGTGTGTGTGTGTGTGTGTGTGTGTTGTTTTAGATGTCTAGGTAGTAGTTTCTCTGGGCCCCTGTGATCCCCTGGCCTAGAGTCAATGGGTTTTTCTCCTAAAGAACAACTGACTAAATTCCTGTTAATTGTCTCAAAATGAGGCAATCAGGCATCCTTGCAAAGCCATCAATAATGCTTTGTAACCACTTACAGAAGTCGTCTATCAAGATGGCCTTTCAAGGTTGACTGTGAAAAATGTTCATTTCCAAGTAGGCACCATAAAGCAGATCACATTCCTGGGATCAGACTTTTGGAAGGAAGGTTCCCCTTCCTTCCTTCTCTTATGATAGATCAAACCATAATATTCTTCAGTTGTGGCCAACCTGGAGCACATATTCCCAAGAATATTCTGTAGTGTAAAACAGTACCAACTTTCAAAATAACGGTAATAAATACTTGTCTACTACAGACTGATTTATCTTGCTTTTATCTGTTGTTATTTTCATTACTTCAAACACATGGATAATTTATATTGGGATTAGACAAAGGATTAAAGGAATAAACATTTAGTTTACTTTCATAGATCCAATATAATACACTTAACCCGTAATGGACAAGTAAATCCAACTCTAGAAACAATGTCATGAATATAAAATAAGCCTTAATACGTATAATCTGGCACACACACACCATCATCTACTCAAAAATTCAGTCTCTCTGTAAATATTTATTTGGTATGAAATAATAAAAATTTAATTAATTAATTTGACTTTTAAGTATTATCTGAAATAGTCCTCATGTATATAATTGTAAATAATTTTATAGATGTCACCTAGAAAAGAATTTAACATGCATGTAGAAATTAAATTTCCACAATTTAAGTTATATGAGAGGGGTCATACCCTCGTGTACTATGTGGTGTGAATTTTACCAAAGTGATGAACCCTTCCACCTAATACCAAGAGTCATGTGTGATAATTTATTATTTGATGTTAAGATGAGTGCTAAGTGTAGAATACACTTTGAATTATTACATAAACTCACAGAAATGAAGCAATAATGATATATTATTTGTTTAAATTCTAATGCTTCTCAATTTTACAATTCATTAAATAGATTATTAAAATTATTTTCACTTTCTTCTTTTCTATAGCTGCTGAAATTAAAATTATATATTAAACATTCAATATTAAGAAATCAATAATAAATAAACTATTATTAAAATAACATACTATTAAACTGTGATTTGAATTATACTTCTAACAAATTGTGATGTAAACAAGTCAATAGAATTAAGGGTGATCATTTTTAAACTTAGCAGCTTGTTATTTATTTATTTTATTTTTTGGGTCTGATCATGGGGCCTCAACTCTGGACTGGGCGCTGTGACTCAGCATTTCAGCTCAAGGCTAGTGCTCCACCACTTGAGACACAGTACCACTTCTGGCTTTTTTCTTTTTGCTTATGTGGTGCTGAGGAATCAAACCCAGGGCCTCAGGCATGCAAGGCAAGCACTCTACCACTGAGCCACCTTCCCAGCCCAGCAGCTTGTTATTTGTTTCCTAATTGTGTCATTTGTTATTCTTGGTCCAAGTCATCTCTTCATCTTAATTGTTTAGTTTTCTATTTTATCTCTGTTGATTTGCTGATTGTGCATTTTGTTTTCCCTTTTTAATGATTGACATGAGGCTGAAAATCTGTATGCTAGTTTATTACTTGCTATGTTAATGTAAAATTACTGCTTTCCACAGCTGTTCTACACTACGATACTACAGTATTTCCCCCACTCCCATCTCCTGTATTGCTGCTCTCATATATTTTATTTTATTTTTTATTTAAATTTTATTGTCAAGGTAATGTACAGATAGAATATAGTTACATAGGTAAGGTAATTAATTTATTTCTTTTCTAAATTGTTACCCTTTCCCCTATTTTTCTCCCACTTCACTCCCAAAGCCCCCCCCCCCCCGAGATTACTTACAAAATATTGTCTTGTGAGTACTACTGTTGCATAGGTTCCCCCTTTGTCCTTTGTCTCACCATTTTGTTTTTTTTTTCCTTTCCCTTCCCTAGTTCAGATGAACATATTTAAAATACCCAGGGTATCAAAATCCAATACAGTGACTACAGGGGATTAACCATAGGTGGGGAAAACACAAAAGGATAAAAAGAAATCACATAGTCCATTAAGAACAACAACAACAAAGAACATGTCTTGGAGTTCATTTCACTTGGAATCACCTTATACGATCATATGTACATAGCTATTTTTTGAGCTATTCTGCTCATCTACTAAGATTATCCTTGATGTACACAATAATGCTCCCCTATTACCCAGTAATCCCACTTCTGGGCATATAACCAGGTGATCACAAACAAGGCCACAGTAAAGCTACTACTGTGTATCACAGTAATATTTACCAAAAGTCACATACACATACACGTACAGATAAACACACGTGGAAAAATACGCTTGCATCACAAAGAATGTGACCACGTCATTTGTAAGGAAATGGAAGATCTCTGAAAAAAATCATATTAAGTGAAGTAAGCCAGACTTAAAGAAACATAGGTCCCATGGTTTCCCTCATTTGTAATTATTAGTTTACATCAAGGATAATCTCATGTATGTTAATTTGACATTTTGTTCTACGTTGAGCATGCAACATTATTGCTATATTGTTTGTTATTATTTCTGAAAATAGGCTGGTATACTTAAAGAATTACCTTCATCTCATCCATTATTGAAGGAAGAACAACTAAAAGAGTAACCACTACTGGGAAGAACAACTCCTACTTACTTAGCTTCATTCCTATGTAAGGCCAGTGTTGTCCCCTGTATCCTCATGTTGTACATTACAACTTTATACCTTGTCATAATGTATGTCTAGTATCTTATGCATTTTGAACTAAATGCCCCAGAAGTTCCACTTTGCTTTACTTTTTTTTTTTTTAATTCTGTCTTAATGTTTGAGGATGGTGTGTGTGTGTGTGTGTGTGTGTGTGTGTGTGTGTGTGTGTGTGTTTACAAAGATCAGAACATAACATTTTTCTTCATTTTGAATACATCTTTCACGTCATTGTAAGTTGTGGCTTACTGTATTTTAAGAATTCAAGAATGAAAAAATTCACATATAATCACTCCAAAATGCTTTAAAGCTAGGAGATGATAAAACACGCCTCTGTAAAGTAAATTTTCTTCTACTTTTAAAATTATTCTGAAAGCCTTGTGCTGGTTTGTCACACCTGTAATCCTAACTACTCGAGATACCAACTCAAGAGCCTAACATCTGTGGATAACATTTGGAAGCCAATCAGGGCAAAATAAATTCATGAGATTATTTTTCAAAAATTTTAATGAACTAGCAAAGGGCCAGGAACGGAGATGTAGCTCATATAGTAGCTCACCAATCTAGAGAGCAAGATGTAGCGAGACGTTGAAGCCCTGATTTCAAACTCTGAGCATGCCAACACGCAGGAATGCACACACACTCACTTTTTCAAAATATCTTCATATCAGTGTTTTGCATTCATTTCTTTGTTAATGATATTATATGGGTAAAATATACACATATATTTATATATGTATATTTATTTATATATGCATATATGTGTATATAGGCCCATATATGTACACATGAATGTTACTATACACACAAATACACACATACATACACAGATGTACACATGCACAAATGGAGAAAGACACATAGATATAGCCAACAAAAGTTTCACTAGTTGTTAAATATGCCTTTGACAGAATGCTTGGTAACAAATGTGTTGAAGATATATTTGTCTCTAAGAGTTCTTTTACCACTCCTCTTATCTCTTACAACTGGTAGGTTTAGAGAGATTCGACTTGAAAAATGCAGTACAAGTGATAGCAAGTCACTCGGAAATCTCAATAAGTATAGGTCATATGGTGTCTCCCTGCTCCCCAAGGAATGCTTGCTCTTGTAGACACTCTCAACATCCAAAGTAGTAGGACAATATCCTTGTTAAGAATAAAGGTATAAGGCTTTAAATGGCATCCTTCCTTGGGCTCTTTCCACAGCCAGCATCAATTCCTAAGCAGATGAGTGACTCCCCAGAAGACTGGAGCACAGGTCAAAATTTAACTAACCCATATGAAAAGTCTAAAGTGAGAAATGGTGACTGAGGTCGTGCTGATGTCCTGGCCACGAAAATGAGAAAAAAAGAAAGTTTTTTTATGTATTAAATTTAAGAAAAATTTGTAACCTGTCAATAAATGTGTAGAACACAATTATACCAACTGACAAAAGATGATGTGCATTTCATTTATGTGCTTTTGTACTTGGAAAGTATTTTTAAGTGTGTCTACCCAAGTAGAATCAACATGAAATAAGCCAGCATTTCTTCATTTAAAATGCAAGGAAAGGATACACCTTGTCCCATTGTAACAATGAGATTTGCAAGATACTATTAGAGGGGGGTGGACGGAGGTGTTGGGGATGTGTGAAGGTAAGGAATAGTAGGGGAAAAACAAAGGAGGTAGTAACAATGCTCAATAAGAAATGTACTCATTACCTTACTTATGTAATTGTAACCCCTCTGTACAGTATCTTTACGATAAAATATATATTAAAAACATACAAGGAAAACTGTACATATAGCAAGTTGTATTTGTCACTCAATATAAAGTATTGGTTTTAGGGCCACAGGCATACTAAAATTTTGGATGCTCAAATTCTCTACATAAACACAGTATATTATTTTCATTAGAATCTGCCAACAACCTAGTGCAGTGTAATTTCTGTGAAAATTTTTACTACATTCTATGTTTGTAATGGAAAATAAAATATATTCACTATAAACAGATACAAATTTATTTCAGATATTTTTTGTCTGCATTTTGCGGATGGAATTGTGAGAGCTAATTTGAAAAGCACAAATTTAATCAGCAAGAGCTGTCTTCAAGATGTACAAAAGATCTAATACAGCATCATTGAATGGTATGGGACTCTAAGGAGAAGTACTTGAATTGAAACATTATCAGAAAGTGTAAGCAAGCACAGACTATTTAGAAATGCAGCTGCTAGATTTCTCATGGAGAGCTTTTATAACATTTTGTGAAACACAAGTCAGAACCTCATGGAAGTGTAGACAATTTTCCTTCACCTTTCTGTCAATCTTGGTCATTGTCAATCATAATATAACTAATCTAGAATAATCCTGTAATAAGAAAATATTTATGAGAAGTGGGGGAAGATGGTGGAGGAGAACCTGGAGGCTAAACTATCTCTCACATAGAAAGTAGTTTTAGTGTTCCAGTGATCAGTACTAGGATAGAGTATCACAATAAGTGTGCCATCACAGTAAACAGTTTGGCTAGAGAGGGAAAATCCAGGGAAGCAGACACATCTGAGCAGTTGCTGTAGCCATGGCTGAGGCAGCTTTGGTGGTGGCCATAGCCACCCCGCCATACCTACAACAGAGAGGGTCCAGAACAAAGGCACCAGACACAATGGGTGAGCAGATTCAACTCAACACCAGCAACAACTGAAAAGGAGCAAATGAGTTAAACCATCTTAACAGGCCCATATCAAGCATTGAAATAGAAAAAGCAGTAAGAGTCCTCCATTCTTAGAAAAGCCCAGAACCACATGGATTTACAGCAGAATTCTACAAGGTTTTCAAAGCAGAGCTCATACCAATACTCCTCCAACTCTTCAATGAAATTGAAAGAGAAAGTTCACGACCAAACTAATTCTATGAAGCCATCATAACCCTCATCCCAAAACCAGGCTGGAACTCATCAAAGAAAGAGAATTATACACCCATTACTTAGATGAACGTTGATGCCAAACTTCTCAACAAAATTTTCGCCAAACAATTCAACAATTCATCCAAAACTTTACATACCATGATCAAACAGGATTCAGTTCAGGGATGCAAAGCTGGTTCAATGTACACAAATCAATTAATTAACACCACTTTATGATGAAGTTTCTGGATAAACTAGGAATCCAGGGAATATTCCTCAATAAAATAAAGGCTGTATATGACAAACCTGCAGCCAGAAACGAGACAAGGATGGCCACTCTCTCCACTTCTCTTCAATTTACTATTAGCATGCCTAGCTACATCAATAAGAAAAGACAAAAACATAAAAGGGATCCAAACAGGGGAAGATGAAGTAAAACTCTCCCTCTTTGCAGATGACATGATCTTGTATTTAAAGAATCCTATGGACTACAATCCCAAATTACTCATTCTGATTCAAAACTATGGCAATGTATCAGGGTATAAAATTAACCCTCAAAAATCAATGGCTTTTCTGTATTACTCATTCTGATTCAAAACTATGGCAATGTATCAGGGTATAAAATTAACCCTCAAAAATCAATAGCTTTTCTGTATGCCAACAATGAGAAAAGATTTTCTGAAATCAGAAAAGCAACTCCATTCTTAATAACCCCACAAAAAATAGAATAGCAATGAATTAACAAAAGAAGTAAAGGATCTTCAAGATGAAAAGTTTAAAAACCTGAAAAAGGAAATCAAAACAGAACTTAGAAAGTGAAAAAAACTCCTTTGATCCTGGATTGGAAGGATTAACATCGTGAAAATGGCAATAATTCCCAAGGCTATCTGCAAATTCAATGCAATACCAATCAATATTTCAACCTCATTCTTCAAGGAAATAGAAGAGGCAATCCAAAAATTCATATGGAACGATAATAGGCAATGGATAGCATAAAAAATCCTTAACAGAAAAAACAGTGCTGGAGTAATATCAATACCAAATTTCAAACTCTACTACAAAGCATTAGCAAACAAAACAGCTTGGTACTGACACAAGAACAGACCTCAGGACCAATGGAATAGAATTGAAAACCCAGAAATGAGCCTACACACCAATAGGCACCTAATCTTTGATAAAGGAGATAAAAAAATAGAATGGTAGAAAGCCTCTTCAGTAAAAGTGCTTGCAAAATGGGTTAATCACTCATAGAAAACTAAAGTTAGATCCTTATCTATCATCCTGTACCGAATCAGAAAAAAATGAAAAGAATACTTAAAAAGGACCAAAAGTTCAGAAGAGATAAACACACACACACACACACACACACACACACACACACACGTATACACCTAAAATAAAAACTATGGGAGGAAAATAAGATTAATAGAAAACAATTTTAAAAATTAAAAAAAATTTTAAAAGGTTCAAATAAGAGTTCTTTGATTGCAACAATGAGTTGTACAATTCATTATGTCGAAAAACAAACTTAACACCTTTGGTGGGGGGTGGGGGAGGATCGGTGGAGGGAGGGGAGAATTATGGGAAGGGATGGGAAGGTGAAACAACAAGGAGGCAACAATGCTTGATAAGAAATATACTCGTTATCTTGCCCATGTAATTGTAACTCCTCTGTACTGTATTCTCAAAATAAAAAATTAAATTAAATTTTAAAAAAGAGTTCTTTGATTTTTTTTTGGTGGGGGGGATGGGGGCAATCTTACGATTGTGTATCTCCGTGTCCATAACCAGTCTCTTGATGGAGTCTCTGGTCTGCTTGTGGTGTTTGGTTTTCCTGTGGCTTGATTGTTTTCTTAAGTCAGTTTGTTTGAACAGTCAGAAAAATGCTTTGCCTAACCCATTGTTTTGTGATCCTCCTCCCAGGCTAGTTCAGTGGGAGGTAGATTTGCTTTGAGTATCCCAAAAGGGGGAGATGGGAGTTTCCTCTAGTTTGGAGATGCTGTGATAAGATTAGGTTATGTGTAGAGTTGAGGCCTTTCAGCAATCAGTAGCTTTTCCTTGCTGGGCTAGCTCCTGAGACTCTCAGAGTGCCCAGCTTGGAGTCATTCTCAGGGTTTATGTTTACTGAGTTTCAATTGTTTGTCTAGGCTGCTGTAGGGAGAGGCAGCCTCTGGCTCTGCTTACCCAGTGATGAAAGTCACTCCTCATGGGGCAGATTTTTCTCTGTCTGGGTTGGTTGACTTTCCCCTGGGTGGAGCTGAGCCTGCAGGTCAGAGCAAGTTCCTGTGACCTGCTAAATGACTCTTTTGTTTTCCTCCAAGGCCAGTGTTGGAGCTAGTTGCTCAGCCAGGCCTTCCAGTCATAGGGGACATGCAGCCTTCCCTCCTCTGATCCCTGAGCAGGAATGAGGAGATCAGGGTTCTACTCCTACCAGCGTCTTCTTCCTGGGCAGTTTCTGATCTGTGATCTGCAGGATGAAGATATCTGCTCCTTGTCAGTTCTTGCTTGCGTTGGGTAGAATCTGCTTGCCCGCCACATCTGCCGCCTTTGTCCACTATTCTCTCTGTAGTTATGGCTGCCAAGAGTGTCTCTGCTACCAACTCTGCCACTGCAGCCATGGCTAGCTGCAAGTGTCCAGATCTGTTTCCTTGCTTGGATTTTTCCTCTCTGTCCAAACTCTCTGTATTGAGATGAAACACTTGGTGTGACTCTGTAGCCTAAGACTGTTCACTGGAATACTAAAATGCTTTCTATGGGAGAGTTTGTTTAGCCTTCAGCTTCTCCTCTGCCATCTTCCCCCGAATCTCATGATTTTTTCATGAGTGTTTTTTTTAAGGGAAAAATGTCATTGGTGTTTATATTTTGTGTTGGCATAAAATGAGTCTACTATTGTCTTAATTTAATAAAATAAAACTCAGTGGATGGGCACTGGTGGCTCATGCTTGTAATCCTAGCTACTCAAAAGGCTGAGATATGAGGACCTCAGTTCAAAGACAGCCCAGGCAGGAAAGTCGGTGAGACTCTTATCTCAAATAAGCCACTAGAAAACCAGAAATGGCACTGTGGCTCAAGTGGTAGAGAGCTCACCTTGAGCTGAAGAGTTTATGACCAGTGCCGAGGCCCAGAGTTCAAGCCCCATGAATTATCAAATAAAACAAAAAAACAACAACAAAAACTCTCTGATTCTGACAGCAAAAATTTTGTGGGTAATGGTTAAGACCAGGTTGCCATTCTAAAAAATTATATATCACCCCCCCAAAAAAGAGGAACAATAGGAAATATATAGCAGGAAACTTATAAATCTTAATGGACGAACAGTCTGTCAGTTTGTTTTGACTTTTTATCAAAAATGAAAGTAATACTTGATAATATTTTCTTAAGGCATTTAAATTTCTTTGACCTTGACATTTAAGATTCATTTTAAAAAGAAATTCAACAGGTGACAGTGTTTTCTCCTTACTTTTCCAAAGAAATGATTATTTCATCATTATAGTGTATAGCACAATATAACCTGAAAGCATTTGTTAAGGGGAAAAAAATTCCCATTCTTTGTTTTGCTTGTCTGTATTTAAAGCTGCATACCACATCCTACCCACCCTATTGTCTGTCTTCTCATTTGAAACATTTCAATAAAAGTGCCAGCCAGTAATGTTTTACAAAATAGCCTGCTTTCATTCATTGTGCTTTCCAAAATATATCTCATAAATGCCAACAACAAAACACAACTGGAAACATCTGTGGATTTTTCTATTTATGGTGCAAAGTAATCACTTTTCATAATTCTTAGAACCAGCTCTTCACAGGCATTAAATGCTCTTTCACTTCCATGCTTTAGAACAGCAACATGTAACAATGGTGTACATGTTAATTTGTTCACCACATCTGGTTTGTTTACAGCAAGGACTGACTTCATGGAAGATTGTAATAGATGAGTTGAGCAATTATGTAGTTTAAAAGGGCTCTGAGTTGGGGATAAAGAATATCCATTTATGTGACTAAATATTTAAATTAAATCCTATAATGTATACTCCTTCAATTTTCTGGCTAACATGTTCTACAATCTACGTATTTTTAAAAGAAATATTGTACGTTGTTTCCTTGGTGACAACGTAATTGGAAGACTTAAAATTTTCCTATACCATGGCCATCTGAAATGAGATGCAGATACTTAGGTTAGCATAAAGAAATTTTGGGACAGCATTAATGTTTGAATCTTGGATGGGATTTGATTGGGAATAATGACAGGCTTTCATAATATGAGAAGAAAAACCAAAGGCCATACTAATACTTTTATCTGCCACATTGTTTTATTAGTTTATTCAAACACACACATATAAACACACAGATACACATTATGAAGACCCAGTCAGTCTGCAAGAAAATATTTTAATAGGAATTCCATAAAATATTAAGTCTGCTGAGATCTGATTAGACTTTACAGAAATATCTAGTGGCATCCACCCCTAGACAAGTTATTATCATTGGTGAAGATGTTGCCATTTGATTTTAGAATGACCCAGAAAGACCTATGTGTTAAAGAAAAATGACATTCCAATTCGTCCCAGACTGTGGAGCATACCTGAATAGTTCTTCTGGAGATTAAGTTCTTCAGAGTGAAACTCATGAGAAAATAGACTTTCATCTTCTTATTTCTTCTTTTAATCATTCTAGGTAAAAAACATTTCTCTTTGACATACTCCCCTCCTTGACATTGTCTTGTCACTGGCCCCCAAAGCAATAAAATCAGCTGAACATACACTTAACCATTCAATCTTGTAAATCTGAGTAAGCCTTTCTGCTTAATAAATGGACAATATCACTTATTATGGTAGGTTATAAAGCTAACCCAAAGTTCTAGTCTTTCTAACAATGTGAAGTATATTAAAATGTGCTTCATTATAAAATATCTAACTCCCTGTTGTATATTGTGTCTTTTTTTCTGTTGATCCTAGCGCTTACAATCAGGGCATAACTGTAAAACGATTTACAATAAATAATCACATTACTTTTATGATTCCATAATTTTACTTGTTTTCCTACAAATTTATAGAATAGTGTAGCTATGGAAAATCAATAAATATTGAATTTTGATATCGGATTACTTATCATTGCAAGTGTTGTAAAAATTTATCTACACTGAAATGATTGCCATTGATATCTTTCTCAAGATTCCAAATGTTTTTACTTTCAGCTGAGCTTTTACAAAACTCATATCCCAAACATAATTTTTAGTTTGTTCATGCAATCATAAATATATGGCACAAAATGCTAATTAACTTTATTTGCTGTCATTAATGGAGTATACCTAATAGAATCAAGTATATACCCTCAGGGAAATAAGATATTCCTTCTAAATCCAGAATTGCAGGCAGACAGACAGACACCCACACCCACACATATACACACACCCACTCTCTCTCTCTCTCTCTCTCTCTCTCTCTCTCTCTCTCTCTCACACACACACACACACACACACATACTTACCACTCTGATTCAGGTATTAGACAATGATCTACTAATCAAACTTTCTTGTCCAGACATAAAATTCATTCATAATTCCACACATATAGAAACACCAGATCATTCAAAATAATGAGAATATTTAACAGAGCCACCACCCTCTGAGCCATGTACTCCCTGATTTCATTCATTCATTTCGATGCATTTTTCATATCATGATTAAAAATCTTCTTGTATCTCTCTGATTAACAGATAATATGTTATCATATAAGAGAAAATGTAGGTAAAATTCCTTTTTGCATATGAAATAATAACATTCATGAGGATAAACCATGACTGTTTTTCAGTTTGGTTGCCAAAATGGAACTATTAGACCTTCTGAGTATTTAACTATAAATCTGAACCTTCAAATTTCCCTGGGATTTGAATTGTGTTACTTACAACATTAATGTAAAATAAAAGCATTACTAAATAGAAAGAAAATTATAAGTTTATCACACCTTAATCCCTGACTTGACTTTAAGATAAAAACAATTACATTTATATAACATGATAAACATCCTGAAACAAACTATGAGGTATGGAAACAGAAGAGTCTGTTTTTTGTTTACTGTATGTTGTTGTGATTTATAGTTTGTGATGATTCTGTCTTCTTTACCTTATGCATGGTATATTCATTCTACGTCTTCAGGAAGGTGGGGGTGAGCACAGAGCTTTAGGGAAAGGGTGAAAAAATGAAGCAGTGGATTTCCTTGAACATTGATAAAAGTGGACTATTTAACACATGGGTGGGGAAAGAAGGGAGGGAATGGGAAAATATGAGGGAACTGAAGACATTTCATAAAAGGAAATGTACACATTACCTGACTCATGTAATTGTAATACCTCTATAAATCAACTTAATAACAGAGTAAATTTATTTTAAAAAGGCAAACAAAACATTGTTCCTTAGAATCTTACAAGTATGTTTTGTTCACTGGTTTGAGCTGGTTGAGTCTATCTCTGAAAATAGCTACATTTACATTTATTGGGTGAATTTTTGAGGTACTAGTAGATAAAAGTCAATTATGAATGTATGTTTTTCTGAGACTCTGATTTATTTATTTCTTTAATCTAATTTGTATGATTTCTATCTACTAGTTTTTGAATTGGCTTGTTCCTGTTTTTCAAGGACCTAGTGGTGCATTATTAGTGCTGATTTAAAATTGTTCTAATTTGTTGATGTACATACTCAAAGCTATAAATTTTCCTGAGTATTGCCTGTGTTCTTGTTCCCCAGAGGAGGTAGTATTTTGTCTGTTCACTTCCACTGAATTACATAAACGTTGGAACTTCCCTCCATATGTCTTCAGTGACTCACTGATGATTTAGCAATGTGTTATTCAGTCTCTGTGAGTTTCAGAATTTTTTGTGATGCTTTTTGATATTGAGATCTAATTTGGTCCCATTGTGGCCTGACAGGATACAAGGAGTAATTTCATTTTTATTTTTGAATTTTCACAGATTTTCTTTCTGATCTAAGATATGATCTATTTTGGAAAGCTTGTCAAACCAGGTATTTGGTATTGATTTTTTTGCTAGATTTTGACCTAGACGGCCTGTCCAGAGGTAAGAATGATGTGTTTAAGCAACCAGCAATGTGTTTGGATGTATACATATTTTTATGGCAAGTAGTATTTGTCTGATGAATTTGAGAGATCTAGGATTCAGGGCATTGATATTTAGCATTGTTATATCCACCTGATTCAGACTTTCCTTTACCAACATTTAATGTACTTTTTAGTCTCTTTTTACTTTTATACCAATTTTAATTTAAAGCCAATCTTATCTAATATTAATATAACTATTCTGGCCTGTTTATGAGGTCCATTTTTAATTTGTAAAGATGATGTACACGAGGAATCCAATTACATAAGTCAGATAATGAGCACATTTCTTTTTCAACAGTGTCACCTCTTCCCTCATGTTCTCCCAGTTTTTCCCTTTCATCCTCCCTCCCCCATAAATTGTATAGTTCATTTACAAGGTAGTGTTTATTGAGTGGCACTGCTACATTTGTTGACCCTGTGTCCCACCATTTCTGTGTTTCCCCTTCCCCTTCCAAACTTATATATAAGACCAAAGGTGCAGAAATTAAAACAAAATTACAGCATCCGAATTCAGATGGAAAAAGCAAAATAATAAAAAAAAAACTCTCAATATCATTTCTTGGAGATCAATTTGATGAACATTATATTATATGATAATATTCATATAGCTATTGAGACTTTGTGATCCTCTCCAAAGGGCATCCTCCTTTGATCTCACTGTACAAATGTTTAGAATCTCATGTAATTTATCATGTCCAAATGTAATGTTTTCTCTTTTACCATCCAAGTGTGTTAGGCTGTAGAATTAGAGGCACATTCTAATACAACAAATGAGGGAAATCGGGCAACCGATATTTCTTTGAATCTGACTTTCTTCACTTAATATAGGTTTATTCCAAGTCTTTCCATTTCCTTATGAATGGTGTAATATCATTTTTTCTGGGTGAATAGAGTTGCATCATACTGAAGTGTTTCTTCATGGCAAAGGAAAAAGTTAGCAGGATATATAGAAAGAGAATAGAATGGAAGAAGATATTTACTAACTAAGTATTAGACAAGGATTTACATAACTAACCCATATTTACAGATCAAATAAACCCTCAAATAAACAAGAGCCCAATTAATATATGGGATAATGACTTAAAGAGAACATCTTAGAAGAAAAGTAACAATGACAAATAGACATATCTCTCTCCATGAAAGAAATGCCAATCCAAACAACACTGAGAGTCTTCTCACCCCTGTTACAATGTCATTATGAAAAAAGGAACAATCACAGATACTGATAGGGATGTGGTCCAAAGGAAACTCTATTTGATTGTTGGTGGAAATGTGATCTTGTTCAACGACTTTGGAAAACACTATGGAGGTTCCTCACAAAACTGAAATGAAAGCTCCCTATGATCCAGCAATTCCACTTATGTGCATTTACCCAATAGAGCAAAAACAAGGCCACACTGAAGCTGCTAGCACAATCATGTTCATTGTTGCATTATTTTCTATAGCCAACATATAGAATCAGCCCAGATACCTCTCAATGCAAAAGTGGGATGAAGAATTGTGTGCGTGTGTGTATATGAATTATATATATATATATATAATTTCATTGATATCTATTTACAAATATGTATGTATATATACATACATAATCAAATTTTATTAATCAATCAGAAAGAATCATATTGCACCATTCTTTTTTGGGAGGCAGGGGGTCCAGTCGTGGGACCTGAGATCTAAGGCTTGGTCGCTGTCCCTCAGCTCTTCAGCTCAAGGCTAGCGCTCTACCACTAGAGCCACAGTGCCACTTCCGGATTCTTTCTTTTTGCTTATGTGGTGCTGAGAAATCGAACCCAGGGCCTCATGCATGCAAGGCAAGCGCTCTACCACTGAGCCACCTTCCCAGCCCCTATTGCACCATATTAAGAAAAATGAAAGACTTAGAAATAATCATATTAAGTGAAATTAACTGGACCCAGAGAAAGTTAGGTTGTATGACTTTCCTTATGTTTGGTAGACAGAAGGTGCTTATAAATGTAAAATTAAATATACTGGATGCTATGTAAGGAGGTAAATGAATTATCTGAAGTGTCAGAGTCCATGGAAAGTGAAAATAGTATATTTCTCTTAAAAGATTAAGTCAAAACCCAACAAAATAAATACCAGTAAATGGGGATTACAAGAGAGGACAGAGGGGGTAAGGTGAGAGGGGTAGGAAATTGAAAAGGATACAGTACAGGCAAAAATCTATTGCATACTTGCCAGAATTGAAATATACAAAGTAATGTGTAGTGTGAAATGGGAGTTAAGATTTTGAAGTGGTAACACAATTCCAGGTGTATTGTATACACAAAATGATTTGTTAAATGCAAGTAATTCCCTACATAACATATTATTGAGATAACTATGGACTTGGTTGTTTGGGAGGAGTGGATGAGAATGTTGAATGGGGTGACATTAATCAAGATGAACTGTATTCATAAACAGCTTCAGTGAATGGCAACTCTTTTGTACAAATACTTAAAGACAATAAAAGTATTCAAAAGGTTGATTATGATAGTTAAATAGAGCGTTGAACCTCAATTCAATTCCCATTTAATAATATTTGTAACCTGGAGGTTTGGAGAATAAAGTTTAAATAATAAAACCTTATGAATAGTTTTTTTCAAAAATTTGAAATTTAAATCAAAACTACTTTGCTTTTTGTCCACTATGGGCTGTTATAAGAAAATACTTCAAAATAAGTGGATGAATAACATCAGGACTATATTACCCATACTCTAGAAGCTTGAACATTGATTATAAAAATGATTATTCAAAACAAATCTTTGTATTATGGGGGTCAACATTCTGGTTCATTATAATCTGTTTGCTGGACATTCACATGGCAGAATAGTTATATTTGGCTTCTTTTATCAGGATCATTATTGCAGGGTCATCTCTGAAAGGCTGATTCTAATGTCACCAGACAGGGGAATAGAATTTCAATATGTGTAATTGGAAGGAGTTACAGTATCCAATATATTTTGCAACTTTTTCTTTAACTCAGTGTAGTGTATCATTTGGATATTATTTCATAGAAAATAATAACTTAAGGACAAACCTATATCGTGTAAATTATATGAATGATTCTTCTTATGATGGGAATAATAGTAGTGATGACAGAGTGAAGTATGATTGTTTTGTGGCTCTTGAATCACATCATAGGTAATCATGTAAACATGTTCAGCCTTTCGAAGGCCTTTCTGGTGTATTTGAACAATCTTCAATGAGTTAACTGCTTTCAGAAATACAGATCTCCTTAGATTTTAATTGCTGTCTGCTATTAAGTCTCCCACAGAGACCAAAATCAGAGTATGCTAATTTCTCTGATAAAACATATAATATAAATTGTATAATTAATATAATATGAAGACTGTATAATTAATAGCATTATAAATACTAGTGTTCACATTATATAATATATTGACATCCTTTGGTTACATCAATTTTTAAAATATTTATAACAATGTAAATAGTTTGCAAATAGTTATTTGATGATGTATAGAAAATGAGAAAAAGATTTGTGTACATATTTACTTGAGATGCAAACATATTCATCTGGTTATATCTGATCCTTCCTTTGTTGGTTTCATTCATGCATGGAGAACATGCAGAGAAGTGACAATTGTAACCTTGCGTTTACAAAAGGGTTAACTTACATGAAGTTTATGTTGGGCTAAATAACAGATTTTATAAATTAAATTGGTTTTGTCCCTTCTTTCCTTTCTTCCTTCCTTCCTTCCTTGTTTCTCCCTTCCTTCCTTCCTGCTGTCCTTCCTTCCTCATTCCTTCCCTCCATCCCTACCTCTCTCTTTTGCTCTCTTTTTTCTTTCTTTCTTTCCTTCTTTTGTCCTTTTTCTCTCTTTCTTGCTTTTCTTCTATTCTTCCTTTCTTTCTTTTACTCATAATATTTCTTAAGTGTATACATAAAATACCAATGTGTTATGAGTAATTATAAATATTAACTAGATTAATATTAATTTTAATGAACTATGTTATATCTTAAATCAAATTGTACTAAAAACCACTTCATAATATTTGCAGGATATGAAACAAATTTTACACTTCATGAAATTGTTTATTTCTTCAAACTAAAATAAGAATCTAGACATAATATGCATGTGTGTGCATGTGGGTGTGTGTTACTCTTGTGATTTGAACTCAAGGCCTATGCCTTAGTTTTTTTCACTCAAGGCTAGTTTCACCCACAACTCCACTTCTGGCTTTGTGTGTGTGTGTGTGTGTGTGTGTGTGTGTGTGTGTGTGTGTGTGTGTGTGTGTGTGTGTGGTTATTTGAGATGTGTCTCACAAACTTTCTTGCCAAATCTGGCTTTGGTCCCCAGCTTCCTGAGTAGCAAGGATTACAAACTTTAGACACTCATATTCAGGATAGATATATCAACTCCCACTCATGATAACCAAGGGACAGAACAGATAATGAATAATCCAGAGGAGAGTTCCCAAATAGCTCTACAAACACTGCTGGCAAACATGATAAATGAAAAGATTGAAAACATACAAAGGACTCTGTATGAGCGTGATCGGGAGAGAATGGAGGCAATCCAAAGGTTTATACAGGAATATTCTGAGTGTGAGGAAGCTACTCAAGAACTGATACAGGATTTTGGTGAGCAGCTTGAGAATACTCAAAGAGAATGGCAGGAATGGTGTAAACAGGCTGAGAACACTCAAAGAGAACTACAGGAATGACATGAACGGGAGGAAGCTAAGCAAAAAGTAATACAGGAATTGAGAAAGCAGGATGAGAATACACAAAGATCACTAAAGGCATTCATGGGGTCCATTAACAAAGAGCTGAAGGAAGTCAGGGAGACCACAAAGGGAATGCTGAATGGAACCCAACAGAAGAAATGGGAGTCCAAGGAAACCATAACCAATCAACTAAGTGATTTGAGAATAAACACTGAACACCAAATTAAGGAGATAAAGAAGTTCATACAAGATCTAAAACAAAGCTTCAACAAAAAATTTGAAGCCATCAAAGCTGACTATTCAGAAAGAAAAGAAATAAAAAACAAAGTAGAAAGTCTTGACAGCAGGTTAGACCATGCAGAAGATCGAATCTCGGGGATTGAAGACAGCCTAGATATTATAGAGAAAGAACATACAACCATCCAGGACAAGTCCAAGAAATATGATAGATTTACCCAACACTTGGAAGACACCATCAGAAGGCCTAATCTAAGGATAATGGGTGCAGAGGAGCACCTAGAAACAGAAGTTAATGGCCTAGGAAATTTATTTAACAGGATCCTAGCAGATAACTTCCCAAACATACAAAAAGATAGGCCTATTCAGATACAAGAAGCTTTTAGAACTCCAAATAGACCAGACCAGGATAGGACATCTCATCGTCACATTATAAGCCACACAGGATCAATTCAGACCAAGGAAAAGATCCATAAAGCTGTCAAGGAGAAAAGATTAATCATCTATAAAGGGAAACCAATTAGAATCACCTCAGATTTCTCAGCAGAGACAATCAAAGCAAGAAAAGCCAGGAATGATGTATGCCATGCCCTAAAAACAAACAACTATCAACCAAGAATACTGTACCCAGCTAAACTCTCCTTAATAACTGAAGGCCAAAAACAAAACCTTCCATAGCAAAGAAAAATTGAAACAATACATCTCCACCAAACCAACCTTACAAAAGATTCTTAAAGATGTCCTACATATAGAAAACCAACAAGATAAAATAAAGGCCAAGAAACTGCACCCAAACTGAGAATCCAAGAACCATAGGAAGAACCCAGTTTTCGTAGCCCCAAAGAAGGTGGATAACATGGCATGAACTCCCAAATACCTCTCAGGCCTATCTATCAACATTAACTTAACTCTTCAATTAAGCGACATAGAGTGTCTAGATGGAATAAAAAACAAGATCGTTCAACTGCTGCCTTCAGGAGTCACATCTTGCCCATAAAAACAAACACATTTTCAATGATAAAGGCTGGAACAAAATCTACCAAGCAAATGGCCCCCATAAACAGACGAGAGTTGCAAGCCTAATATCAGATAACATAGACTTCAAATTAGAATTTGTGAGAAGAAATAAAGAATCTCTCCTTCAGGAGGATATTACAATTCTAAATATCTATTCGCCAAACAACGGAGCACCCAAAATTTATCCAAGAAACACTACTTTCCCTCAAATCCCACATAGATCCAAAGAAATTAATTGTTGGGATTTTAACACACCACTCTCCCCTCTAGATAGATCAACTCGGCAAAAACTCAACAGAGAAACCACAGAGCTAAACAGCTGTATAGATCAACTAGATTTAACAAACATCTACCGAATAACTAACCCAGCAGCATCACAATACACGTTTTTCTCAGCAGCACATGGAACATTTTCAAATAGACCACATTTTAGGCCACAAAGCAAATGTGTCCAAATTCAGAAACATTGAAATTAAACCTTACATTCTCTCAGACCACAAGGGGATAAAATTAGAACTGAACACCAAACGCCACCAAAGAAATCCGTTAACACATGGAGGCTGAACAACACACTGCTGAATCAGGAGTGGGTCATGGAAGAGATTAGAAAGGAAATTCAAATGTTCATGCTATTCAACAAAAATGAGCACACAGATGAGTTCCGGGAAGATGGCGGAGGAGAAGCTGGAATCTGAACAAGCTCTTGCATAGAAAACAGTTTCAGAGTTCCAGTGAACAGTCCCAAGCCAGAGAATCACACCAAGTGTGCCATCACAGGACAGAGAGTTAGTCAAGAGAGGGGAAGCCAAGCAGACACATCTGAGCAGCTGCCGCTGCGGCGGCAGGGTCGCAGCGGCGACCACCGCCGCGGAGGCATACCTGAGACGCAGTCCGGGACAAAGAAGCCAGACGCAGCGGACGAGCGGATTCTACTCAACACCAGCAAGAACCGACAAGGAGCGGACAACTTCATCCTGCACTTTGCAGACCAGAGACGACCCGGGATCCAAGACTCCCCGTGAGTAGAAGCCCCGCTTCCTCACTCCTTCTCTGGGAGCAGAGGAGGGAAGGCCACCCCTCCCCCCCCCCCAGCACCGGTGATCTCCATCTTGGATACCGACAAAGCTCGGAGGAGCGGCTAGCTCCAGCTCAGGCCTTGGAATAGAGCTAGTCATTTGGCAGTTCACGGGAACTTGGCGGCGAGGTGACCTCACAGACTCAGTTCCATCCAGGGAGGGGTCGCCCAGCTCAGGCACCAGCCATTGGAGTGGCTCTCCTCGCTGGGTGGCCAGAGCCAGAGGCTGCCCCTCCCTCTAGCAGCCACCACAATCAATTGAAAAACAGAAACCCTGAGAATGGCTCCAGGCTGGGTGCTGTGAGTTTTTTTTTTCACAAAATAGCCCCAGGGAAAAGCTACTGTTCCTTGAAAGACCTCAACTCTACCCAGAACCTAGCCTCATCACTGCATCCCCCTCTTTTGTGATTCTCAAAGCAGATCACCCTCCCAGTAAACTAACCTGGGAGGGGGATCTCAAAATCTTGGGTAAAGCAGAGCATTTTTCTGCCTGTTCCAACAAACTGACTTAAGAAACCAATCAAGCCACAGGACCTCAAGCTGACCAGAGACTCCAACCAGACTCTGGTTACAGACAAAAGGGAGATACAGGACTCTTCCCACCCCTCCCAAAAAAAAAAAAAAAAAAAAATCAAAGAACTTTTTTTTTTTTCTTCTTCTTCTTTTTTTCTTTTTCTTGTTTTGTTTTTTTTCGTTTTTTGTTACCTTATATATATATAAAAAAATTTTTTTTTGCTTTTCTAAAACTTTCATTAATCTTTAATTTTTGCCTCTTCTGAAAAAATAATTGTTTTCCATTAATTTTTTTTTCTCCTTTATAATTTTTATTTTAGGAATACGTGAATGTGTGTTTTCTTTTCTTTTCTTGTCTTCTTTCTCTTTTTCATTCATTCTTAATTATCTTTTTGTTTTTGTTTTTTTTCTAGCTCTACTGAACTTCTGATCTTTTCTTCTCACTTTCCTATCCTTTCCAACTTTTCCTCTTTGTTCACCTTTATGTGACTTAACTCTTGTCCTGCACATCCTCAGATAAACCCGTAGTTAACCAGTAGACCCTATCCCCCATTGTGTACACACTTAATCCACAAACTTATTACTCAATTCAAAACCTCTGAGACTTAAATTCATTAATAACAGTACTACCTCTTTATACCTATATAATATTTTAAGCATTTTTTAAGTTTTTCTCATCTCCTCTATGTCCCCCCCTTTCTCTCAACATATTCATATCCCTCTATAAATAGATGGTCTTTTAATCTCTAAAATAACATTAATTTTTACGTCTCTATTTTTTTTCTGGTCTCTTTTCATTCTCCTTTCCCTTTCTTCCCTTTTCTCTCTCTCTCTACTTACATCCTACCCAACCTATTTCCTGCATTGTGATTAGGACATAGTTAACTCTCCCTGTGCCTTCCCACACCAATCTATTCCTATTTTTTACCCACATCTCTCCCTAACCCTAATAATTTCTGGTGTTCCAAATACTTCTCTGCGGTTCAAAGTCCTTTAACATATAGTTGTTTGATGTCGAATAGATGTATCTGTTGAACTAGATTGTATCTGTAGACTATTGACTATACAAATGCAAACTTTGGTTGATGGTTGCCTTAAGATAGTGTTCTAGCACAAAACTGGTGCTATCTTCATCTCAAATGGGCAGAGTAAGCCGGAAAAACACAAGAAAAATGGCAAATTCGGGTATCTCAATTCCCAATCCTGATAATCAGGGGTTAGAACAGATAATGAATAATCCAGAGGAGAGTTCCCAAACAGCTCTACAAACACTGCTGGCAAACATGATAAATGAAAAGTTTGACAACGTACAAAGGACTCTGTATGAGCGTGATAGGGAGAGAGAGGAGGCATCCCAGAAGTTTATACAGGAATATCATAAGCGTGAGGAAGCTACTCAAAAACTGATGCAGGATTTGCGTGAACAACTTGAGAATACTCAAAGAGAAAGGGAGGAATGGCGTGAGCAGGCTGAGAACACTCAAAGAGATCTGCAGGAATCCCGCGAACGGGAGGAAGCTAATCAAAGAGTAATACAGGAATTGAGAGACCAGGTAGAGAACACACAAAGATCACTAAAGGCATTCATGGAATCCATTAACAAAGAGCTGATGGAAGTCAGGGAGACCACAAAGGGAATGCTGAATGGAACCCAACAGAAGGAATGGGAGCCCAAAGAAACCATAACCAATCAACTAAGTGATTTGAGGACAAACACTGAACACCAAATTAAGGAAGTAAAGAAATTCATACAAGACCTAAAACATAGCTTCAACAAAGAACTTGAAGCCATCAAAGCTGACCAACTAGAAGGAAAAGAGATAAAAAACAAAGTAGAGAGTCTTGACAGCAGGTTAGAACATGCAGAAGATCGAATCTCAGGGATTGAAGACAGCCTAGATATTATAGAGAAAGAACATACAACCATCCAAGACAAGTCCAAGAAATATGATAGATCTATCCAACACCTGGAAGACACCATCAGAAGGCCTAATCTAAGGATAATGGGTGTAGAGGAGCACCTAGAAACAGAAGTTAATGGTCTAGGAAATCTGTTTAACAGGATCCTAGCAGAGAACTTCCCAAGCATGCAAAAAGATAGGCCTGTCCAGATACAAGAAGCCTTTAGAACCCCAAATAGACCAGACCAGAATAGGACATCCCACCGTCACATTATAATCCACACAGGATCAACTCAGAACAAGGAAAAGATCCTTAAAGCTGTCAGAGAGAAAAGGGTAATCACTTATAAAGGGAAACCAATTAGAATCACCTCAGATTTCTCAGCAGAGACAATCAAAGCAAGAAGAGCCTGGAATGATGTATGCCATGCCCTAAAAACAAACAACTATCAACCAAGAATACTGTACCCAGCTAAACTCTCCTTCATAACTGAAGGCCAAATAAAAACCTTCCATAACAAAGAAAAATTGAAACAATACATCTCCACCAAACCAGCGCTACAAAAGATTCTTAAAGATGTCCTACACATAGAAAACCAACAAGACCGCAATAAAGGCCAAGAAACTGCACCCAAACTGAGAATCCAAGAACCATAGGAAGAACCCAGTTTTCGGAGCCCCCAAGAAGGTAGATAACATGGCAGGAACTCCCAAATACCTCTCAGTCCTATCTCTTAATGTTAATGGACTGAACTCTCCAATTAAGCGACATAGACTGTCTAGTTGGATTAAAAAACAAGACCCTTCTATCTGCTGCCTGCAGGAGTCACATCTTGCCCGTAAAAACAAACACATTTTCAATGTTAAAGGCTGGAACAAAATCTACCAAGCAAACAGACCGCATAAACAGGCGGGAGTTGCAATCCTAATATCAGATAAAATAGACTTCAAATTAAAATTCGTGAAAAGAGATAAAGAAGGTCGCTACATACTAATTAAAGGATCTCTCCTTCAGGAGGATATTACAATTCTAAATATCTATTCGCCAAACAATGGAGCACCCAAATTTATCAAAGAAACACTACTTTCCCTCAAATCCCATATAGATCCAAAGACATTAATCGTTGGGGATTTTAACACACCACTCTCCCCACTAGATAGATCAACTCGGCAAAAACTCAACAGAGAAACCGCAGATCTAAACAGCTGCATAGATCAACTAGACTTAACAGACATTTACCGAACATTTCACCCAGCAGCATCAGAATACACGTTTTTCTCAGCAGCACATGGAACGTTTTCTAAAATAGACCACATATTAGGCCACAAAGCAAACTTGTCTAAATTCAGAAACATTGAAGTTATACCTTGCATCCTCTCTGACCACAAGGGAATAAAGTTAGAACTCAACACCAAAAGCCACCAAAGAAAGTCCGGTATCACATGGAGGCTGAACAACACACTGCTGAATCAAGAGTGGGTCATGGAAGAGATTAGAAAGGAAATTCAAATGTTCATGCTATTCAACAAAAATGAACACACAAAATACCAGCTCCTCTGGGACACAGCAAAGGCAGTACTCAGAGGCAAGTTTATAGCTCTGAGCTCCTACATCAACAAATTGGAGAGATCTGAAACTAACAATTTAATGACACACCTAAACCTCCTTGAAAAAGAGCAGCAAGATAAACCCCAATCCAGTAGACGGAAAGAAATAATCAAAATTAAATCAGAATTAAATGAATTAGAATCCAAAAAAAACTATAGAAAGAATCAACAAAACAAAGAGTTGGTTCTTCGAAAAACTCAACAAAATTGACAGACCCTTAGCAAATCTTATCAGAAAAAGAAGAGAACACACCCAAATTAATAAACTCAGAGATGAGAATGGAAACATCACCACGGAAACAAGCAAGATTCAGAACATTATAAGGGAATACTTCTCAAAACTTTATGCTAATAAGTTTGAGAACTTGACAGAAATGGACCTCTTCCTAGCAAATATTGACATGCCAAAACTAAACCAAGATGAGGTAAACTATCTTAACAGGCCCATATCAAGCATTGAAATAGAAACAGCAATAAGAGACCTCCCAGCTAAGAAAAGTCCAGGACCAGATGGTTTTACAGCGGAATTTTACAAGGCCTTCAAAGCAGAGCTCACCCCAATTCTCCTCCAACTCTTCAATGAAATTGAAAGAGAAAGCTCACTACCGAACACATTCTATGAAGCCATCATAACCCTGATCCCAAAACCAGGCAGGGACTCATCAAAGAAAGAGAACTATAGACCCATTTCTTTGATGAACATTGATGCAAAACTTCTCAACAAAATTTTGGCCAACCGACTTCAACAATTCATCCAAAAAATCATACACCACGATCAAACAGGATTCATTTCAGGGATGCAAAGCTGGTTCAATATACGCAAATCAATTAATATTATTCATCACATCAACAGGAGCAAGAATAAGAACCACATGGTTATCTCAATAGACGCAGAAAAAGCATTCGACAAGATCCAACACCCCTTTATGATGAAGGTTTTGAAAAAATTAGGAATCCATGGAACATTCCTCAATACAATAAAGGCTGTATATGACAAACCTACAGCCAGCATTATACTCAATGGTGAAAAACTAAAGCCATTTCCTCTTAACTCAGGAACAAGACAAGG
This sequence comes from Dipodomys spectabilis, assembly GCF_019054845.1. NCBI lineage: Eukaryota > Metazoa > Chordata > Mammalia > Rodentia > Heteromyidae > Dipodomys > Dipodomys spectabilis. The sequence goes on from NW_024871102.1 coordinate 679,538, forward strand.
ATGCCCACTCTCTCCACTTCTCTTCAATCTAGTATTAGAATGCCTAGCTACAGCAATAAGACAAGATGCAGACATAAAGGGGATCCAAATAGGGAAAGAAGAAATAAAACTCTCCCTCTTTGCAGATGACATGATCTTGTATTTAAAGAATCCCATAGACTCCACTCCCAAATTACTCAAGCTGATTCAAAACTTCGGCAAAGTAGCAGGTTATAAAATTAACCCCCAAAAATCAATGGCTTTTCTGTATGCCAACAATGAGAAAAGTGTGGCTGAAATTAGGAAAGCAACTCCATTTGTAATAGCCCCACAAAAAATAAAATACCTAGGAATTAACTTAACTAAAGAAGTGAAGGACCTCTATGATGAAAACTTTAAAATCTTGAAAAAGGAAATCAACACAGAACTTAAAAAATGGCAAAACCTCCCATGCTCCTGGATTGGAAAGATTAACATCGTGAAAATGGCAATACTCCCCAAGGCTATCTACAAATTCAACGCAATACCTATCAAAATTCCACCCTCATTCTTCAAGGAAATAGAAGAGGCAATCCAAAAATTCATATGGAACAATAAAAGACCCCGAATAGCAAAAACGCTCCTCAACGGAAAGAACACTGCTGGAGGAATATCAGTACCAAATTTCAAACTCTACTATAAAGCCATAGTAATCAAAACAGCTTGGTATTGGCATAAGAACAGACCTCAGGACCAATGGAATAGAATTGAAAACCCAGAAATGAACCTACAGACCTATAGCCATCTAATCTTCGATAAGGGAGCTAAAACAATAGAATGGAAGACAGACAGCCTCTTCAGTAAATGGTGCTGGCAAAACTGGTTAACTACATGTAGAAAACTAAAGCTAGATCCTTATATATCACCCTGCACCAGAATCAACTCCAAATGGATCAAAGACCTTGAACTCAAAGCAGACACTCTGAAAACATTACAGGATGGAATAGGAGAAACCCTGGGTCTCCTTGGCACAGGCCGAAATTTTCTGAATAGAGACCCGGAAACACAACAAATCAAAGAAAGGCTGGACAAATGGGATTGTATAAGGTTGCAGAGCTTCTGCAGGGCAAATGACATAGCTAGCAAGATCAATAGAAAGCCCACGGACTGGGAGAAGATCTTTACTAGCCATACAACGGACAAGGGTCTCATATCTAAAATATACTTGGAACTCAAAAAATTAAACCACCCAACAACAAATCCTCAAAGAAACAACTGCCCAATAAGTAAGTGGGCGAAAGACTTAAAGAGAAGCTTCTCTGAAGAAGAAAGAAGGATGGCCAATAGACACATGAAGAAATGTTCAACATCCCTAGCCATAAAAGAAATGCAAATCAAAACAACATTGAGATATCACCTCACTCTAGTTAGAACAGCAAAAATCAAGAACTCTAACAACAACAGATGCTGGAGGGGATGTGGACAGAAAGGAACCTTACTTCATTGTTGGTGGGAATGTAAACTTGTTCAACCACTTTGGAAAGCAGTATGGAGGTTCCTCAAAAGACTCCACATATAGCTCCCCAATGACCCAGCAATCCCACTTTTGGGCATTTACCCAAATGATCACAAACAAGGCCACACTAAAGCTACCAGCACAACTATGTTTATAGCAGCATTATTTACCATAGCTAAGACATGGAACCAACCCAGATGCCCCTCAGTAGATGAATGGATCAAGAAGATGTGGTATATATACACAATGGAATTCTATGCCTCCATCAGAAAGAATGACATTTCCCCATTTGTTAGGAAATGGAAAGGCTTGGAAAAAATTATATTAAGTGAAGTAAGCCAGGCCCAAAGAAACATAGGTCCCATGGTTTCCCTTATTTGCAATATCTAGTATAGGTATGAGTCAAGAGGAAAAAGTCAAATAATGTGATGTTAGGAAAACGAAACCTCAAATATGTATTTTAATGTTTTTGTTTCTTTCATGCATGTGTTTCTAACGCATTTATAATATTATCTCTTTGTTGCTTTGTATGTCCCTCCCCCACAGTGTAACCCGCGCTTTCACTATATTTGATGTCAGTATAACATGTGGAGGAGATGGGGACAAACAAGTCGTTTAAGGATTCAGGTGGACCTGTTGCAACAATGAGAAGTACAAAATGTCATGTCAAAACCAGCTTTACAATGTCGGGGGGGGGAGGGGGGGTATGATTGGGTGGGAGGGAGGGGGGAGGCTGGGAAGGGAGGTGAAGGGTAAACAAAGGAGGAGGCTGCAATGCTTGGTAAGAAATGTATGCATTATCCTGCCCATGTAATTGTAACCCCTCTGTACAGTATGTTCTCAAATAAAATAAAATTAAATTAAATAAATAAAAAAAAATGAGCACACAGATTACCAGCTCCTCTTGGTCACAGCAAAAGCAATACTCAGAGGAAAGTTCATAGCTCTGAGCTCCTACATCAACATATTGGAGAGATCTGAAACCAACAATTTAATGAGACATCTGAACCTCCTTGAAAAAGAGCAGCAAGATAAACTCCAATTCAGTAGACAGAAAGAAATGATTAAAATTAAAACAGAATTAAATGAATTAGAATCCAAAAAAACTATAGAAAGAATCAACAGAGTTGATTCTTTGAAAATATTAACAAAATTGACAGACCCTTAACAAATCTTATGAGAAAAAGAAGAGAACACACCCAGATAAATAAACTCACAGATGAGAATGGAAACATCACCACAGAAACAACCAAGATTCAGAACATTTTAAGGGAATACTTCTCAAAACTTTATGCTAATAAGTTTGAGAACTTGGCAGAAATGGACCTTTTCCTAGCAAATATTGACATGCTAAAAATAAACCAAGACGAGTGAAACCATCTTAACAGGCCCATATCAAGAATTGAAATAGAAACAACAATAAGAGACCTCCAAGATAAGAAAAATCCAGGACAAGATGGTTTTAGAGCAGAATTCTACAAGGCTTTCAAAGCATAGTTCACACCAATACTCCTCCAACTCTTCAATGAAATTGAAAGACAAAGTTCACTACTGAAAACATTCTATGAAGCCATCATAACCCTCATCCCAAAAACACGCAGGGACTGATCAAAGAAAGAGAACTATAGACCCATTTCTTTGATGAACATTGATGCAAAACTTCTCAACAAAATTTTGGCCAATCGACTTCAACACTTTATCCAAAAAATCATACACCACGATCAAACAGGATTCAATTCAGGGATGCAAAGCTGGTTAATATATGCAAATCAATTAATATTATTCATCACATCAACAGGAGCAAGGATAAGAACCATATGGTTATCTCAATAGATGCAGAAAAAGCATTCGACAAGATCCAACATACCCTTCTATGATGAAGGTTTTGGAAAAATTAGGAATCCATGGAAGGCTGTATATGACAAACCTACAGCCAGCATTGTACTTAATGGTGAAAAACTAAAGCCATTTCCTCTTAACTCAGGAACAAGACAAGGATGTCCACACTCGCCACTTCTCTTCAATCTAATATTAGAATGCCTAGCTACAGCAATAAGACAAGATGCAAACATAAAGGGGATCCAAATAGGGAGAGAATAAATAAAACTCTCCCTCTTTGCAGATGAAATGATCTTGTATTTAAAGAATCCCATAGTCTACACTCCCAAATTACTCAAGCTGATTCAAAACTTTGGCAAAGTAGCAGGGTATAAAATTAACCCCCCAAAATCAATGGCTTTTCTGTATGCCAACAATGAGAAAAGTGTGGCTGAAATTAGGAAAGCAACTCCATTTGTAATAGGCCCACAAAAATAAAATACCTAGGAATTACCTGAACCAAAGAAGTGAAGGACCTCTATGATGAAAACATTAAAAACTTGAAAAAGGAAATCAAAGGAGAACTTAGAAAATGGCAAAACCTCCCATGCTCCTGGAATTGGAAAGATTAACATCCTGAAAATGGCAATATTTCCCAAGGCTATTTACAAATTCAATGCGATACCTATCAAAATTCCAACCTCATTCTTCAGGGAAATAGAAGAGGCAATCCAAAAATTCATATGGAACAATAAAAGACACCGAATAGCAAAAAAGCTCTTCAACGGAAAGAACACTGCTTGAGGAATATCAACACCAAATTTCAAACTCTACTATAAACCCATAGAATTCAAAAAAGCTTGTTACTGGCACAAGAACAGACCAAAGGACCAATGGAATAGAATTGAAAACCCAGAAATGAACCTACACACCTATAGCCATATAATCTTCCATATGGGAGCTAAAAAAATACAATGGAAGAAATACAGCCTCTTCAGTAAATGGTGCTGGCAAAATTGGTTAACTACTCGTAGAAAACTAAAGCTAGATCCTTAGATATCATACTGCACCAGAATCAACTCCAAATGGATCAAAGACCTCGAAGTTAAAGCAGACAATCTGAAAACATTGCAGGGTGGAATAGGATAAACCCTAGGTCTCCTTGGCACAGGCTTAAATTTTCTTAATAGAGACCTGGAAACACAACAAATCAAAGAAAGTTTGGACAAATGGGATTGCATGAAGTTGCAGAGTTTCTGAATGGCAAAGGAAATAGCCAGCAAGATCAATAGAAAGCCCACGGATTGGGAGAATATCTTCACTAGCTATACAATGGACAAGGGTCTCATATCTAAAATATATTTGGAACTCAAAAAATTAAATCCCACAACAACAAATCCTCAAACAACTGCTGAATAAATAAGGGGGTTAAAGACTTAAAGAGAAACTTCTCTGAAGAAGAAAGAAGGATGGCCAATAGACACATGAAGAAATGCTCAACCTCCCTAGCCATAAAAGAAATGCAAATCAAAACAACATTGAGATACCACCTCACACCAGTTAGAATGGCAAAAATCAAGAACTCTAAGATGCTGGAGGGGATGTGGACAGAAGGGAATCTTACTTCATTGCTGGTGGGAGTGTAAACTTGTTCAACCACTTTGGAAAGCAGTATGGAGGTTCCTAAAAAGACTTCACATAGAGTTCCCCTATGACCCAGCAATTCCACTTTTGGGCATTTACCCAAATGTTTACAAACAAGACCACACTAAAGCTACCAGGACAACTATGTTTATTGAAGCATTATTTACCATAGCTAAAATATGGAACCAACCGATATGCCCCTCAGTAGATGAATGGATCAAGAAAATGTGGTATAATCACACAATGGAATTCTAAACCTCCATCAGAAAGAATGACATTGCCCCATTTGTTAGGAAATGGAAAGGCTTGGAAAAAATTATATTAACTGAAGTAAGCCAAGCCCAAAGAAACATAGGTTCCATGATTTCCCTTATTTGCAATATCTAGTATATGTGTGAGTCAAGCAGAAAAGTTCAGATAATGTGATGTTAAGAAAATGAACACTTAGTTATGTATTTAAATGTTCTTTTTTTCTTTCATGCATTTGTTTCTAATGCATTTATAAGATTATTTCTTTGTAGCTTTGTATGTCCCTCCCCCACAGTATAATCCCTGCTTTCACCTTATTTGGTGTGTGTATAATTTGTGAAGGAGAAAGGGGAAAACAAGTCGTTTAAAGATACAGGGGGACCCGTTGCAACAATGAGAAGTACAAGTTGTCATGTCCAAAACGAAGTTTACAACTTTGGTGGGGGGGGGGGGGTGGGGGAGACTGGGAAGGGATGTGAAGGGTAAACAAAGGAGGAGGCTGCAATGCTTGATAAGAAATGTACTCATTATCTTCCCATGTCATTGTAACCCCTCTGTACAGTATGTTCACAATAAAAAAAAGAGAAAAAAATTACAATCTAGAAAGTGTATCTGTAATGTTAGTTGTGTCAAGTCACTATCGGCAGCAATCGTTTTTAGATCTCACTATGTCCTGTCTAATGCCAGATAATATTTCATTAATTTATTTAATTTTTTCTAACAGAATTCATTATGAATGGCAACATCACAATTTTCTAGTGAGCATCAACACATCTTCAACATATTTATTTCAACAAACAGCATTTTGCATTTTGTTTTTGTTGTTTAATTTTGCCAGCGCTGGGGCTTGAAATCAGGGCCTGGGCCCTCTCCCTGAGCTTCTTTGATCCAGACTTGCACTCTACCAATTGAGCCACAGTACCAATTCCAACTTTTCTGCTTATGTCATACTGAGGAATCACATCAAGTGCTTCATGCATGGGAGCCCAGCACTCTACCACTAACCACATTCCCAGTTATTGGGACTTGTTATTGTTGTTGCTTTAAGATAGCCTTTTACTATGTGTCCTTCTGTTGGCCAAAACATAGGCTGGTCTCAAGCTAACTTCTTAATCTTCCTCTCAAGTTCAGAGATTACAAACATTGACCACCATATTCGGCTCAGGATTCTTTGTGAGAAAATACTCTTTTAGATATAGAAAGAGTTATTCTGTCTTCCATGGACTCTATGGTTTTTGCATTCAGCATTTTAATCACACTCTTGTACTGGTGTGTTTCCACTTCTAGATCAATAGAACTATTTCAGGTTCTGAACTTGAAGCTGATCCCTGCCACCCAATAATATCACATTCTTGTGAATAGCAATAGCTGGCCTCATGAGCATAGCAGCCAGCTGGAGCTCAGCTACCTGATGGCCTTGGGCTCCAACAATGCAATCATTTCTCTGCACAGACTGAAAACTATCATAGGTAATTATGATTTACTCCATTCTATTCTCAGCTAAATTCTATTCTCAGCTTTGTATGCTTTAAAATCTCTTGAATATTAATTACATTTTCCTACATTCTCAAAAGTAACATATGTCTTACTCTAAAATTCATTCAAACATGCAAAAATATTAATGTAGTGCTGTCCAACTATGGCTCAAATTTTAAAACCTGGATAATTTAGAGATAAAAATCGGAGGATCCTGGTTTAAAGCAGCCTATGCAGAAAAATCTGAGATATTTCTCCAATTGAGAAACCAAAATCCAGAAGTGGAGATGTTGCTCTCGTGGGAGAGTGTCAGCTTTGAGCAAAAAGGCTAAACAAGAATATTAGGACTACTTCTGACTCCGTTGCCTCATTTGATTTTGCTTCACAAGTTACAAAATATTTTGACATAATTTTGGTTTGGTGTTTGGGGGAGGTTGGCTTTTGAAGTACTAGGGGGCCAGTACTCAGGCTTGAACTGAGGTTCTGGAGCTCTTGCTTAGATTGCTTTGCTCAATGCTGTCACTGTGCCCCTCGAACCACATCTCCACTTCTGACTTTTTCTACTTAATTGAAGATAAGAATTTGAGGATTTATTAGCTTGGGTTGGCATCAAACTGTGATCCTCAGATCCCATCGTTGTGAACAGCTAAGATTACAACAATGATCCAGAGGCTGAATATATTGTGCTCCCTATGAAACCTAAACAAGGGCAAGTGTGTAAGATGCATTTCTCTGTACAGTGTTTTCACAATAAAAAAGAAAATTAGTTAGAAAATATAGCCCTTATATGTGTGTATACATTATATAAATGCGCAGAGGGAAATGAGGATGTATCTGCTGATTTTGAGGAAAGATTTCAACTATGAGTTTTCACAGACTGGGCTACGCTGTACAGAATGCTTGAGACTAACGGTGAGGTAATTGATGTCATCATCCCATTCATCTACATCCCTTGTTAACATGTGCACTTTATACTGTGTTGTAATCATGATTATTTTGTGTATGAGAGGCAGTACTGGGGTTGAATTCAGGACCTATGTACTGTTGCTTAGCTTTTATATGCAATGCTAACACTCTACCATTTGAAGCACAGCTCAGCTTTCTGTATTACTGTTTAAATGGAGGTAAGATTCTTTTTTGCTCAGTTGGCATTGAACTGAGTTCCTCATAGCTCAGGTTTCAGAGTAGCTAGTTTTACAGGCCTGAGGTTGCAAAGCCTAGCTTTTCATTATTACTTTTACAAGCTATCTGCTCACACACATTCCTTGCATTCAAAAGTCTCACTGTTCAGGATGATAAGATGTAAGGAAAGATGGTTGAGTGGATAAGTTACCAAATTGGTCTCTAGCCCCAGTAACATCATTCTGGCAGTAAGTTACATTTCAGTCAGTGAGCACATATTTCCAATTTCACTCTGCCTTTTTTAAATGCCTTTTTGAACTGTCTTTGATACATCTTTTAAACATTATCTCCCAAACAGGAGATATTATGTGAATGTATTTGATAATATTTCAAATAGGGGTGTTGTTGTGTGTCTTCATGTCTGTTGTCAAAGGCTGTCCATCTGGGCTTCAGGAACAGAGCTAATGTTTCCTGTCTGCTGGTTGCAGACAGGAAGGTTTTTCCTGGCCAGGCTTTGACTTGGGATCCATTCATCTTAGATTTCTAAGTAGCTAGGATAACAAGCATGAACCACCAACAACTGGCTTGTTTTAGAAGCATTGCTTTTCATTCATTGATTTTTTTTTTCCTGGAAGTTTGATCTAGACAGACTGCTTGTACCTCATGATAATGTGATTTGAATAACACCCTTTGCCTCTGGCATTTCTGAAACTGATTTCCACAGTTCTAGACAAATGGAATTGTTTTAAAGCCAATAGCATTTTCCTTCTGAGATGTTAGGTCGCTTATTTAAATCTCTTATCATTTCCTTTGGCAAAACGATCAGGGTTTTTCTGTAAAACCCTATTTCTTGAGATTATTAGAGATAGAAGGTATCATGTACACACTTTCTAATAGTCTTTCCTTTTATAAACATATGTTACAAGATTGGATGGAAGAATGATGACTATTGAATTAATTTGATAACCACTCTAGAATTTTTAAGCTTTAATCCTTATTAACTCAAAGGAAGATTATAAACATTCAGAATAGTGGAATGTGTCTACTACTCATTAGTTGTATGTGGAAAGATGATCAGAATTCTTATGATTAATAAAATATATCTTCAAATTTCCAATGGTTGACTGCTATGCTAATTGGGAGGAGACATTGGTGCTGCCAGGGGTTTGAAAGTTGGTAATGAAGCAAAATATCCTGGGAGAGAATTTGCTAAGGATATAATTTCCAAGACTCATACCAAATACATTGAACTAGAATGCTAACTGATGAATGACTGAGCACCAAATTTTATTTGTTGGCTTCTTGGTTTTTGACGTCCTGGGATTTGGACCTAAGGACTGGGTGCTGTTTCTTAGTTTTTTCCTCAAGGCTAGTGATCTTCCACTTTAACCATAGGTTCATATCCATATTTTTGGTGTTTAATTGGACATGTCTTTGGGCTTCCTTAAAACTGATCCTCAGTTATCAGCCTCCTGAGTAAGTAGGATTCCAATTGTAAGCCACCAGAGCCCAGCTAAAATCACATTTTAGAAGTATTCTTTCGGTGAATCAGATGTGTCTGACTGCTATTTTAGCATTTTGGTTCCAGTGGGTCATGTCAGTTTTATACTAAAATCAAAACCTTTCTTCTTGTAATACACATATCCCGTATCTACTTTATTCCTATCTTCATTTCTGACCTCTTTTTGCTTCTTTGTACATTTCCATTCTTACTTCACAAGCAAGCATGTCAGTGCAGTTTTCCTTTTCTGAAGCAAGTCAGGTCCATTCCGATCAATGGGGGATGTACTTGCTGTTCTTACTGCCTGGAGTACCTGCTCCTAGATAATTGCCTGGATGATGGCTCACATATCAGCTATCTCTTGTTCAGGGTTGTCTCATCCCATCCTCACTGTGAAGTTGTTGCTACAAAATCACGAATATCATGTCTCTGAATAATAGGAATTATCATTATGATTTCTGGTTTTCGTTTCAGCATGAAATTGGTGAAGACAGAGCCACATTCACTTCTGTTTCTCCAATACCTATAATAGTGTCTAATCCTTAGTGTTCAGGAGTCTTACATGGAGATCAGCCTTCTCCAGTTCAATTTATTCTAGCTTCTGGTCAGGACAGCTCTTCAAGCTGAAGTCTGATAGCTAGTAAGTCATTCCCTCTCATTATTTGTGCCTGTTGGTGTTGTTGAGTCTACTTCAGGTCAAAACCAGTGCCTGACACCTATTTGTTGTTATGGCAAAGGTGGCTGTGACATCATAGAAATTATAGCCATTATTTTGTGAAGCTGTGTGAGGACATTCACCCCCACATAATTTCTTCCAAATATGTGTCTCCTTTGCCTAGGAGTGCATTCAACAATTCAACAACCAAACTCTCACCCAGTTCTTGATACACTCAGAATATGTTTCCATTTCCTTTAAAAAAAATTCAAAACATGCTTTGGTGATTTGTAATTGAATTACTGAAACAGAGTATATAATTTTATGTATTTGTAAGTCTTTGTCTATCTCTCTTGAGCCCTTGCCATATTACTATGAGTTTGCAGCTTGGGAAGGGAAATAAGGTTTAACTCAGTATAGTCAGAGATTATAGTTCAGAAGGTTCTTTTTAGATCCTTTTGGAGGGAATGCCTACTTTCTATCTGATGTTCTACAGATGGACATCTTGGTACAGAAACTGAGTAGAGTGTCATAAGAGGCTTGTCCTGATTTCTACTGACTTTCTTCTGAGTTTGGGGAGTGCGATCCCACTGCATATATGTCTCTTTGCTACACTGAAGGGCCCAGGCCTCTTCTGAAAATTTAAGGCCTAAACCTCATAACCCAGCTTCCCACATCTCTAGGATTACAGGCTTGAGTCTCATGGACTCAACTCATAGCTGCATTTTTATACATAGCGTAGTCAGTTTCATTATATTCACTTCATAGACAGATATATACAAATATATGTATATGTTTATTCATCTATTTATAATAAGTGTTAGATATAGAAACACACGAATATATATTCATATAATCATATAATTATAATCAAATTATAGCTGTATTTACCCAAAAATATTTTACACTAATATTTTGTTAAATAATTACTCAAGAATAAAAATTTAAATACCTGTATAGTTTGAAAAATCATATTCAATTTTATGTATTATATAATATACTATATATAACATCAAGAATATAACATGTATTTACATACAGCTAATTAAATTATGTTATTTTCCTTCCGGATTTTGTGTTTGTTCATCTATGTAAGCCTTCTTTCTTCTATTGATGATGGTTTTTACTTTCTAGTATATATATTTCCTATATATTTTGTCAAATATTAACCATAAGTAGATTTTTATATTATTGGATCCAAATTTTTCTTCCATATTTACCCAAAGCAAAAAGAAAATGTATACACATTTGAACTCACTGTTGGAAGTGTGTCCCACATACCACTATAAGTATTGTGTCATTTGTCCCAATTGAGAGAATAGCTTTCTAGGCCATTTTATCTGCTGTCCAAGACCTTTTCTCTCCCCCTTATCAACACAGCCAGGGATGGCCCGGCTTCTTTGCCGCTCCCTGAGCATTTAACAGTTCCCTTTATACACAGTAGGCTCTTTTGTTCAGCCCCCTGTCACTCTGTGTTTTCCCTCCAATAGCACATGTATGCACGATGCTTCAGATTGTAGGCTTAAAAAGAAACATATTTAGGATTCATGAGTCTACAATATATCTAAAACATTGACATTTTAATAAAGTTAGAAAAATAAATAGAATTAACACTTTACAACAATCAGAACAAAAATAAAAATAAAGACTTTTCCAGCAAGGGGGAATGGAATCTCTAAATCTAGCTTGGCCTCTAAGTTGCCTTCAGACATAAATTCTGCCTCTGAGTCCTCAAAGGAATTTACTTCCTCATTAAAGACAGGATTTTCTCCCTGAATCCAGGGAGGGGCAGATTCTAATTTCTTAATTGCAATTTGGATCCCCTGCAGGAGGATAGATTGGTCTGGGTATTCTGTGAGGAAAGATTCTCTTTCCTCAACTGAATCTAGATTTTGGACCTCTCTTATTGGTTTTCCTGAACATAGACTGGGGTCATTTTCCTTTAGCACACATTTACCCTGCACACCAAGACGAGTCTTTTTGACTGGTTTGGCGCCGATCTAGGTGGATTGTGAATATCAATGGGAGACATTCTGGATCATCTTCTTCCTTGGTTGTATGTGCAGGTGCACCTGCATCACATGTGGTGTTCAGAACCAGTGAGATGTCCACAAGACTCAAAACTTGCTTGGGCCTTTCTACAAATTAAAAAAAAAAAAGCCCTCTATATTCACATGCTTTCTGGAGATTAGTGATGGCTTCCGATGTCTATCAGTCACCATAGATAACATCACTGATGGGTTCTTTATCTGGAGTTCTGCAGGAGTTTTTCTACGGTGATGCAAACCTGAGCATGGAAATAGGTTCAGGAGACTTAGAACTATAGAAGTTAAGGTGTGACTAAACTTTCATGATGATCTAATGGGGGAAGCTTTAGAACTTGAGTTTGGACTGAACACTGATAAGTAGGTAGGGTGTTTCTAATGAGTGATTACGTCCAAGTTCTTTCAAAAGGAGAACAGATATTACCTGGCAAAGAATATCAATAAAAGGACATTTTGTCAAGCTGGGGCGTACAAAGGGCTGTTGGTCAATCAGGCACAGACCTAGAGACCCAGGTTCTAACCGTACTCACTAGAGCTGAGGCATCTAAACAAGGACTTCTTCCTCTTTTTCTTGGTCTCAAGGATCATGCGTTCCTTCAGCTGCTTCAGAAGAATATGTGAGCAGAAGAGCAAGTCTGAAGAGGGCATGTTGAGCTTGACATACTGTGTAAATTCTTTCATGGTGTAATGGTACGTGTACTCATAGAAATCATCATAGTAGAAGTCCATCCACATAGGAAAGATGGAACAAACCATGCTGTGAGCAGACGAGGAAAATGAGAGCCCACCCTCCACATCCTGACCTATATAGTTTTTGTGGCAGGATATGCATGTTGGGAGACGGGAAGAGACTCTTGCAAGCAGGCTGCTCTTCACAATTTCTGAAAAACAATACTCTAAAATTCTCCTTGTGATAGGGGAGAAATTTGTTTCCCCACTGAATCTGACTTGTTATGCACAGACCTCTTTGTCATCCATGAGAGTCCAAAACAGCAACCACATCCATGATGTGTAATCTGCTATCCACTGAAATGCTAAGCCTCAACCCCCTGGTGAAAACCACAACTGGTGTGCAAAGAAGAATGTAGACTTTGAATCAAAAAGCTCAAAGATACCCATTTTTCAAGGACATAACTTCTAATTGTCCCAACGTCCACTTTCTTTTTCATCTTGTTCATCTTCCTCCCAGTTACGGTAGAAGGATCTGTACCAATGGGAGGAGAGAAGGAGAACAACTCTGTGCTTCTCCTTGTTCTGAACTAACAGGACACACATGGTCCTAGTTAAATCCCACAGAGTAATGTAAACATGACAGAAAAAACTGGAGATATGTCTACACAATTTCAAGGAAATTCTGTGAGACTGCTTATAAGCATCTGTCCAAATAAATGCACAATGGCTCATGCCTCTAATCCTACTAACCAGGAGAGTGAGATCTGAGGATCACAGTTTGAAACAGTCTAATTTGTAAAATTCTAAAGATACTTCAATTAACCGGCCAAAGGTCAGACCTGGACGTGGGGCTCAAATAGCAGAGTGCTACGAACAGGACAGCACTCAGGCCCCGAATTCAAGCTCAAGTTGCATTCTTTCTTCTGTCTATATTCATTCAAAAGCCTCCAAGATAGTGGTTTCCTAGGTGAGGGTGGACCTTGGGTGCCACTGGCTCATTCCTTTAATCCTAGTCTCTCAGCAAACAAACTGCTAAGGCTCCCCTAGCTTCTGAGGCAAATGAAATGTTCTGGCAGACCAGTCCTAAGGAGTTAGCCATGGAATGAACTTCTTTGTCTCAAGACAAGCTCCTGTGATCAGACCCCAGTGAAACAGTCTCAGAGAGGTACCAAGTATTCCAATCATCTGCCAGGGTGTTTCATCAGCTCTGTTTGAGGGAGGAGCACTCAATTTTTAAACAATATCCAGCAACTGCTCCATTGTCTCCTACTCTATAGTGGTGAAGGATGTTTTTAACATAGAAAAGATCACCTTTCTTGTAATCAGGGACGAGGTCCATTACCAGCATTTCCAACAAGCCTGAGTCCAAACTCCCTATATTATAAGGCACATTCAGGGTTTGGGCTGACTCATTGTCACACTGAGGTGGTAAAAAGAATGGATTTTTGACACATGGAATTGGGAGTATACTTCAAAATGAGTAACAGAGTGGACTGAAAAGTACACAGTAAATATTTTCTCATTATACATATATAAAAGCATACAAGAAGAAGGTTGTACTGTGGGCTGTCATAGTTATACCTGGCCTAAGTTGCCTTCTGATTTCCTTGGTTTCTTCTTATAAAAAGGCCTGAGAATATGGATTCGTGTTTTTTCACTGATCCAATGTCTGCAGCATTGTGTGAGGCACTCACATCTCTCATGCCTAAGACCTGAGTCTCTTGAACTTTGAAAACAACACAGGAACATCTTTCTTGATCCTGAGCCACAGGCCACTTGAGCTGGCATGAGCTGACTGTCAGTTACTGTCGCCTGACTCTCAGAGTTCCATATTCTATTCCATTGTGAGGTAGAGAGTGTCATCTCTCAGAGCCCAATGATCTAAGCTGCTTGCTCACATAAGATCATCCCATAGACATACTGGAGACTGAAATCTCCCCTCCCACATCATTCTATACACATGTGAACATTTTCAAATCCCGACATCCTCAGCTAGGCCTGGGAATCAGCATGCTCTCAACCTCAACGAACACTTCCTAGATCAGATCCATGCCTTATTTGTCACTTTTCCTTTCATACTGCAGAAATCATTTTGCCTCTCAGGGCCCTCTCAGCCTGCCATGTACTTCTTGCATCTATTTCTGACATCTACATCCTAGGACTTTGTTGGTTGTTTGTTTCCTAAACTTGTTTACCCTTGAATCCCCAGTGTGCTGTCATCTGGAAAAAAGGTAAGTACTTAGAGATGGGAAAATCATACAAGTATTGAAAAATAAACCTTACACATATTGTCAGACATTTTTAGAGATGTACATGCTTGTAAGATAAGAGAGTATTTTTGAAAATTTTTTCATATTTTATGACAGAAGGGAAGGGGGGAGGGAAGAGGTGCTGCATTATCTTCTGATAATTCAGTGATTATTATAGAAAAATACTATAGTTGAACGAATGTAAGCTTTAAATATAAAAACGTTGCTCCTGTTTTTTTTTATAATAAGCTAGTCGTTTATAAAGAATTCCTCACTAAATCTTGTCATCTTTGTCCCATAAACTATCCTCCTCCTTAAAATAATCAGGAAAAAAACCTTCACAAATGAGTGGGCTGTTGCCCAATCTCTGGATAAGTATTTAAGATACAACATTGCCAGAGCATCTGTGTGTGTACATGTGTGTTGGTGTTTGTGTGTGTGTGTGTGTGTGTGTGTGTGTATGTGAGGTTATGTTGTGCATATCTATGTTTTAGGTCTTGAATTCAGGGGCTATATGACAAGCCTGAGTATCTTTCTGGTGACTGTAGTGATCTCCAATTGTGCCACAGTTCCACTGCAAGAATTCTGCAGTGAACTGGAGAGGAGAGACTCATAAAATTTCATGTTCAGGCTGTCTGAACTAAATCTCAGGTCTCAAACGCCTGATTATTTAGAATTATACTTATCAGCATCCATAACCAGGTTATAAAACAGTGTTAATGGAGGAAATGGGGTTCAAAGTTTCAGTCTAGCTTCACAACATTCTATATCATAAAACAACAACAGCAGAACCCTATATAAAATACAATAAAAAAATGTAATTAGAATATAATTTAATGATCTAGTCTGTTAGCATACATTTCAGGAAACCATGGTCTTAATGATTTAGCATCACAAATCCAAACAAAATGAGATAATTTCAGTAGACTCTACAAATTTTTAATTCCATCATATAATAATTTCAAATCATTATAATAAGCAGGAAAACATGCATACTTATAATGTAAAAAGATGTAAAAAGATGAAGATGGCAGATTATGAAATGGGAAATTCTACACTGCAGGAAAATTATTGTCATGGTGAATATATGGTGGTATTGTCATGGTGAATATATGAAAATATTCTTCAGAGGAACAATAGATAAATATATATGTACTACACATAGTCTAACTTGTCTCTAACCCTATCAACTTCCAATATTCTACACATTGTCACTGTGTTTGTGTTTATGAAACATTGCAAAATAGCTAGCAGAGTCAGGAGGTTACCAAAATACATTAGCTTGAATGTTTTAGGAGATAAACCTGCTAATTATATTGACTACTTTAGATATTTAACATGTAGTGTGTAATCATTGTACTCTCTAAGTATATACATAAGCTATTCAAAGTGAAATGGAATATAACATTGTTTTGCCTGTAAAGGTAGGTATTTGGGACATCAGTTCCAGACCAGTGTAGAGTTACCTGCAATGCTCCCCAACCCCTGGCTATGCGTGATGGAATACTTCTATCATCCCTGGCCCATGGGGAGCTGAGAACAGGAGGATTTCAAATCCATGCCATTCTAGGAAAGATCGTCCACATAGCTCCATCTCAACCAAAGAAAGTGCAACACGGGCTAGCACTTATCACACCCACCTAGGTGAAAATAAAAATAAGAGCATTGTAGTAAAAGTAACAAAAATATTAAAACATGGCAATACAAACCGTCATGAACAATACTTAACTAGTGTTTGTTTCTCATAACTATAATCCTAACTATAGCTAGGATTATATATGTGAGCCAGAGGCACCAAGCAGTTCATTTTAAAAATGACTATTTGAAGCCAGGTGCCAGTCTCTCATGCTTGTAATCCCAGTTAGTCATAAGGCCGATTTCTAAGGATCGCAGTTCAAAGCCAGCCCAGGAAGAAAAGTCCCCATAAGACTCTTATCTCCAATTAACAACTCAAAAAACAGAAGTGACTCTGTGGCTCAATTGGTGGAATTCTAAGTAACTTGAGCACAGAGTCTCAAGGACAGTGCCCAGGCCTTGAGTCCAAGACCCACAACTGTCAAAGAATAAATAAACATTTTAAAGTCTGAATTTTTTGTAAATTAAAATGACAGCTGTGGTATACAATTCCACAGACTACTACAGATTTCATTATATTTGTAGTTAGAAAAAGTAGCAGCAGTTCAATAAAGGACATTTTTTCATAAACTTGGGCAGATTGGTCTCTAATTCGAGGAAATTGGACTCATACATAATATTTTTTGGTGGCTTTTTGTTTTGTTTTTAGAACACGATGAGAAACCTTATTTCTACCAATGGCTATTTGGATGTGTCTAACATCATTCCAGGCCATGCAAAATTAAACAGTAAAGACAGGACGCAGTCTTTGTTTTGTTTTTTTGTGAGGCCTGAACTCTGGGCCTGGGCGATGTCTCTCAGCTCTTCAGCTCAAGGCTAGTGCTCTACCACTTGAGCCACAGCGTCACTTCCAGCTTTTTTTTGCTTATGTGGTGCTGGGGAATCGAACCCAGGGCCTCAGGCATGCAAGGCAAGCGCTCTAACACTGAGCCACCTTCCCAGCCCTGACAGGACGCAGTCAACTGGCAATAAATTACTTGTCTTTATGCCATGTTCCAAATGATTTGTTTAGCTTATACGTCCCTATGGCCTATAGTTTCCTATTCCTGCCTTCCTCAAAATACAAGCATGTTCCACCAATTCAGATTTGAGCCAGGCAATATGTAGTATTAGTGCCAAAAGTAGAGGAAAATTGTAACACAACTAGGGAAGCATGAAACCAACACGTTAGTAGCTGGACACAGGGGACTCAGGCCTATAAACCCAGCTACTCAGGAGGCTAATGATCACAGTTCAAAGACAGCAGGAGTGAGAAAATCTGTGACTCTTCTCTCCAATTAACAACCAAAAAGTCATAAAGGAAGCTGGGACTCCAGAGATAGAGTAGCCTTGATTACAAAAACTCAGGTGCAGCAACCAATCCTGAGTTGAAGCTGAAGGTTAGGCACAAAAACAAAAACAAACAACAGCAACAAAACAAACAGAAACTGGGAGAAAGCTCAGGAAAGGATGGCATTGTCTACAAAGCAAATGTATACATTACATGAATTGTGATATGGTAAACACACTCTACACACCTGAGTAACAATTACATTTAAAAAAAAGAATCTGAGAAATCCCAAAGCTATGGACCTTTTGATGTGCATCTGCTTTCTAGTATTTCAAAGTCCCATCATCTGACCTGGTAGCACACAGGTTGTAGCCCAGGGTGATTAGAAAATATGAAGGCAGATGCTGATCGAAGATGGCGACGGGGCAGTAGGGAAACGCCACAGCTCTCTCCAACCAAAAAGAGAGTTCGAGTTCCAACGTTTAATCTCCCCAAGAGACCGACAACAACAAAAAGATGAACACTCAGAGAAAAACCAGAGGTGGAAAATAACAAAAAAAGAAAGAGAGGAAAAGAAGAATTTCAGAACAGAGAAGAGCGAAGACCCCTCCCCCAACCTTTACTGGCCGTGCGGCAGTGCGCCAAGCCACCGGCCAGCCGGCCAGCCGGCCCGGCGGGGGCTGCCGGAGCCACAGAGACACAGGGGGCGGCTTGCAGATCACCACGTACCGGATTGTAGAACAGCGGATCGCCAGGAACAGAGAAACCTAACAGCCGGGAGTCTCCACGAGGATCCCACCCCCACCCATCACTCTCCACCGGAGCGGAGAGGCTCCATCCCGCCAAAGCCGCCCGGCACCAGCAGCGCGACAAAGGGACCTGTCGGCAGACCACCCGCCCAATCGCCATCGCAGCAACCCGGCGGGGGGCCGCCCAACCCAGCCCGCAACCACCCCAACTGAACTCGGATTGCAACAACAACTGACGACCTACAGGGTGAGTACCCAACAGGGGACAGTGAATCCCTCAAGGGAGACCAGAGCTGGAGGGAATCCCCAGACCCTGACCTAGACTCCCTACCCCAACACCCGGACCACAGGACCCACTAAAACTGGGAACTGTTCGAGAGCTCCACCAGCCGGTGGAGCACACTCTGCTGGCCAGGCCAGAACAAGAGCGCCCCTGGAAGGGAGCTTAAATGCCCAAGCCAGGAACAGCGCCCTGGGTCAAGACTACCAACAGTAGAAGAAATTTGAACTGTGTCCTCCAGGCTGCATAACCTAGGTGGTATACACATTAGCACAGGCCTAACGAGCGCGCTCCAGGTTGGGGCCGGAACCAGGCCTGGGGACCGGCACCTGAACAAAGCAAAAAGGGTCAGAAGTGGGGCTGTGACTCAAATGGTAGGGTGCCAGCCTTGAGCTGAAGAGCTGAGGGACAGCACCCAAACCTAGAGTTCAAGCCCACAACCAGCCCAAAACAAACAAACAAAAACACATCAGGAGCCCATAGCAGACTCCAGTATTTGGGAGAGTGCATCCAGAGCATCTGATCTTCCCAAGAGCACCTGCAGGAGCAAACACAAGCAGTCTAGGCTGCTCAACCCTTCCAAAGGCAGGAATTGCTACAGCAGAGAGCTGAGAATCCTAAGTAAGTCAGAATAGCAGCTGGAAATAGGCTCCCAACAGAATCCAGATCAGGCACAGACTCTCTCTACCAATACAGAATCAGCAACCAAGCAAAGACAGACACACCAAAACAAGATTGAAGAGCAGTCTCCTGAACCCCCATGCGAAAATCACAGAGAAAAATCACAAGGTTTACCACTACCCAGGACAGCAAGCTCACCTCAAAAGCCAGCAGCCACGCAGGGGAAGCCCCAGTGGGAGCAAAGCAGGAATGGAAGACAAAAACTACATCCAAGGGTTGCTGGAGGCAATGACTCAAGAAATAAAGCGAGAAATGGATCAGAAATTGAAAGAGCACAAGGATGAACTATCAAAAGATATACAGGACATCAAACAAAAGTTGGATGCAAAAATAGAAGCTGCACAAACCTCAGTAAGAAGTGAGATAAACGCCAAATTAGAGGTAATGCATACTGATCTCACCTCATTGAGAGGTGAGATCAGTACTCTGAGAACCAACATTGAATCCATAAAGGGATCCATTTCCACCATGCAAACCACAATAGAAGCCACGGTCAACAGAGTGAATGAAATGGAAGGTAGAGTGTCAGATACAGAAGACAGAATACACCAACTGGACCAAAAAGTGACAGATATGGAAAAATCACTCAAATTAAACCAAAGGGAAATTCAAGAGCAAGCAGATAATGCTAAAAAATTTAACCTTTGCATAATCGGAGTGGACGAAGGTGAGGAATTCCATAGCAAGGGAATGCAACACCTATTTAACAAGATAGTCAATGAAAATTTTCCCCACCTCAAAAACGACCATCTTAACTACATCACAAAAGCTTATCGAACACCCAACAAGCAAGATCCCAGGAGAAACACTTCTAGGCACATTATAGTAACAATGATGGATCTGAATAATAAGGAAACAATCCTGCATGCAGCAAAAATGAAGAAGGAGCTATACTACAACGGGAAAAAAATTAGAATCACTGCAGATCTCTCCACACAAACAATGAATGCAAGAAAAGCCTGGGAAAGCACCATACGAGCCCTGAGAGCCAATAACTGATATACCCGGCAAAGCTAGCATTCACATTCGATGGAGAACTGAAAACTTTTAATAGCAAAGAAAAACTAAATGAATACATAAACATTAAGCCAGCATTACAAAGAATTCTAAGAGGGGGGACACAACCTGAAGAAAGCAACCAGGAACTGGGACCTGCCCGAAACAGGCATTACACAAAGTCTAACTGAGCAAGCACAGGAGGAAAGGAAAAAAGAAAAACTTAGGAAAACGGAATGGCAGGGACAACAATGCATCTCTCTATACTTTCTCTTAATATAAATGGGCTGAATTCGCCAATTAAAAGAAAACGAACTGAGGACTGGATCAGAAAACAAGACCCATCCATCTGTTGCCTTCAGGAGACCCACCTCTCAGCCAAACATACAAACAAACTCAGAGTGAAGGGGTGGAAAGGATCTACCAATCAAATGCCCCCAATAAGAAAGCAGGTGTAGCTATCCTGATATCTGACAAAATAAACTTTTCATTAAAATCAGTACAGAAAGACAAGGACGGACACTACATATTAATAAAGGGAACAATCCAAGAGGAGGATATAACCATCATCAACTTATATGCCCCAAATATCGGTGCACCCAGATATGTTAAACAAATGCTCTCAAACTTACAGAATAAAATAGATCCCAATACGATAATACTAGGAGACTTTAACACGCCACTCTCACCAAAGGACAGGTCTACCAACCAGAGGATTGGCAAAGAAGCTACCGAATTAAGTGAGGCCATACTTCAAGCGGAATTAACTGACATCTACCGAGTATTTCACCCTAAAACAACACAGTACACATTCTTCTCAGCAGCTCATGGAACTTTCTCCAAAATAGACCATATCATAGTTCATGCAAGGAACTTAAGCAAATACAAAGGGATCGACATAATCCCCTGTATCCTATCTGACCACAGTGGAATCAAACTAGCTCTCAATAACAAAGCATACCGCAGAAATTTCTCTAATACATGGAAATTGAACAGCACACTCCTTAACAAGGCCTGGGTAACAGAAGAGATCAGAGAAGGAATAAAGCATTTCCTACAACTCAATGAAAATGAAAACACCTCACAAAGAAACTTGTGGGACACAGCAAAAGCAGTCCTGAGGGGCAAATTTATTGCCCTCAGTGCCCACATCAAGAGAATGGAGACAGACCAAGTAAATAATCTCATGTTGCAACTAAAACAGCTAGAAAAAACAAGAAAAAAATGGGACCTAAAGCTACTAGACGAAGCCAGATAACCAAATTGAGAGCAGAGATTAACCAATTAGAAAATCAGAAAACCATAACCAAAATAAACCAAATAAAAAGCTGGTTCTTTGAAAAAATAAACAAAATTGATGGCCCGTTGGCAAGATTAATTAAAAAAAGAAGAGAGGAAAACCATATTAATAGGATTAGGGATGCCATGGGAAACATCACAACACGTACCCAAGATATCCAAACAATTCTAACAGACTACTTTCAAAAGCTATACTCTCTAAAGGAAGAAAATCTGGCGGAAATGGATGCATTTTTAGAGAAATACAAGTTACCCAAACTGAGCAAAGAAGAAGTTAACCAATTAAATAAGCCAATATCCTATAATGAGATACAGGAAGCTATCAAAAGTCTTCCAACAAAAAAAAGCCCAGGACCAGATGGATTCACAGCAGAATTCTATAAGACCTTTAAAGAAGAACTAATACCCATACTCCTCAAACTCTTCAGAGAAACAGAGAAGGAGGGAGCTATCCCAAACTCATTCTACGAAGCCAATATCACACTCATCCCCAAACCAGGCAAAGACCCAACCAAAAAGGAGAATTACAGGCCAATCTCCTTGATGAACACAGATGCAAAGATCCTTAACAAGATTCTAGCTAACAGAATCCAGAAACACATTAAAAAAATAATACACTATGATCAGGTAGGCTTCATCCCAGAGACACAGGGATGGTTTAACATACGTAAGTCAATAAATGTAATCCAGCATATCAACAGAGCCAAGGTCAAGAATCACATGATTATCGCCACAGATGCAGAAAAGGCCTTTGATAAAATTCAACATTCATTCATGCTAAAAGCTCTGGAGAAAATAGGAATAGAAGGAACATTTCTAAAAACAATAAAAGCCATTTATGACAGACCAATAGCCAATATTATACTTAATGAGGAAAAGCTACAACCAATCCTCCTAAAAACAGGAACAAGGCAAGGATGTCCACTGTCTCCACTCCTCTTCAACATAGTCCTAGAACCCTTAGCCAGGGCAATAAGGCAAGAAAAAGACATTAAAGGGATCCGCATAGGGAAAGAAGAAGTTAAACTATCCCTTTTTGCAGACGACATGATACTATACCTCCACGATCCCAAAAACTCCATCCCCAAACTTTTAGAAATCATAAGTCACTTCGGCAAAATAGCAGGATACAAAATAAACCCACAAAAATCAGTTGCCTTCCTATACACTGATAATGCACAGGAAGAGAGGGAAATAAAGGGAGCAACCCCATTCACAATAACCTCCCAAAAAATAAAATATTTAGGAATTAACCTAACCAAAGATGTAAAAGAACTATTTAATGAGAACTATAAAAAGTTAAAGAAAGAAATTGCAGAAGACACTAGGAAATGGAAAGACCTCCCATGCTCCTGGATAGGCCGACTTAATATAGTAAAGATGGTGATACTTCCAAAACTAATATACAAATTCAATGCAATTCCTATTAAAATCCCAATGACATACATCACTGAAACACAGAAAACAGTCCAAAAATTTATATGGAACAACAAAAGACCTAGAATAGCCAAAACAATTCTAGGGGATAAAGACAATATGGGAGGGCTATCCATGCCGAACTTCAAACTCTACTACAGAGCTATAATCACAAAGACAGCATGGTACTGGCACAAAAACAGACCCGAAGACCAATGGAACAGAATAGAAGATCCAGATATAAATCCACAGGCCTACAGCCAGCTGATATTCGACAAAGGAGCCAAAGACATACAATGGAAGAAACACAGCCTCTTCAACCGCTGGTGCTGGGAAAACTGGGCAGCCACATGCAGAAAACTAAAAGTGGACCCCAGCCTATCACCATGCACCAACATCAACTCAAAATGGATTAAAGACCTTAACATTAAACCTGAATCTCTGAAACTACTACAGGACAGAGTAGGAGAGACACTTGAACTAATAGGCACAGGAAGGAACTTCCTGAACAGAATCCCAGGGTCATAACAAGTTGGAGAGAGACTCGACAAATGGGACTACCTTAAAATAAAAAGCTTCTGCACAGCTAAATCTATCGCAACTAAGCTAGAAAGACAACCAACTAATTGGGAAAAAATATTTACCAGCAATATATCAGACAAGGGGTTAACATCCTGTATATACAGGGAACTCAAGAAACTAATCCCTCCCAAACCTAACAAACCAATTACTAAATGGGCAAGGGAACTAAAGAGGGACTTCTCAAATGAAGAAATAAAAATGGCAAAGAAACACATGAGGAAATGTTCATCATCCCTGGTGGTGAAGGAAATGCAAATAAAGACAACCCTGAGATACCCCCTTACCCCAGTCAGAATGTCCCACATCCACAAATCAGCCAACGACAAATGCTGGAGGGGATGTGGAGAAAGAGGAACCCTGTTACATTGCTGGTGGGAATGTACACTTATACAACCACTTTGGAAAGCACTCTGGAGGGTCCTTAGAAAGCTAAAGATTGACCTCCCTTACGACCCAGTCATACCACTTCTAGGCATCTACCCTGAACAACAGGAACCAATATACAAGGACACGTGCACCTCCATGTTTATTGCAGCACTGTTCGCAATAGCCAGGATATGGAAACAACCTAGATGCCCCACCACAGATGAATGGATCCAAAAATTGTGGTATCTATACACAATGGAATATTATGCAGCCATTAGAAATGACAAAATAATGGCATTTGCAGGGAAATGGATGGAGCTAGAAGGAATCATGTTGAGCGAGGTAAGCCAAGAATGAAGAGACAAACGGTACATGGTCTCCCTGATAAGTGGATGCTAAATCCAAAAGGTTAGGTGATACGATAAAACTAACAGGACTTAAGAAACAAAGAACTCCCGCTCATCTGGTTGAACCACTACTAAATATCCCCATGCTGCTGATCACAAATATGGTATATAACATGTGAACACTGTTATATATTACAGACTGTGGTAGACAATTTGCTCCAGGGAAGTTAGAATGAACTTGTGACTTTGAAATTATGTAATCATTTAATCACAATCAAAAAAAAAAAAAAAAAAGAACCTCGGGGAAGGGAGGGAGGGAGGGGATGGTAGGGGGAAAACAATGGAGGGGGTAACAATGTTCAAGAGGAAGTGTACTCATAACCTCACTCATGTAACTGTAACCCTCTGTATAGTAGCTTTACAATAAAAAAAAAAAGAGTAGATATGGAACACATGCTTAATCCCACTGATTCTACTATATCCATCAGGAAAAAGTAAGAGGCAAGTCCGGATAAGTCATTGCGGATGCTATACATAGGACCCATGGACCACTGTGAAAACCTGGGTTACTCTGAGAGAAATGGGGAGCCACTGGAGATTTTTTAAGCAGGAGAAGATATTATCAGGGATCAAAATCATAAGAAGATTTAAAGATTGAATAAAACAATTCAAGGAAAGTACTAAACACTATGGCTTGTCTATTAATGGTGCTCAATGAGTGGCAATTATGACTGTAATCATCATTTTCAAGGAATGCTATTAGAGCAGTAGTACTCTTTGCCAAGACTGAATCAGGAAGATAGAGAAAATGTGAATGGTGCTTTCACTAGTATGGTGGGCTTAGTAACCAAGCACCTCTCAATAAGGAAAAACCATGGACCATATGGTAAAATCTACCAAACATGCAAAAAAGAATTAGCACCTAACTCCACAAACTCTCCCAGTGTTGCAAAGTAGAAAACTCTTCTTAATCTACTGTAAGATGTCAACATTATCTTTATGGTGAAGTCAAACACGCAACAAAAATAAAAATAAAGATCAATAAAGGTTCTTGATTATTATTAATCTAAAATGTCCTCTATAAGACACTAACAAAAATTTCACCTGTTAAAAGTGGGATTTGTGCCTGGTGTCAGTGGCTCACACCTCTAATCCTAGCTACTCAGGTGGCTGAGATCTGAGGATCACGGTTCAAAGCCAGCCCAAGAAAGAAACTCCATGAGACTCTTATCTCCAATAAACCATTCAGAAAACTGGAAGTGGTGCTGTGGCTCAAGTGGTAGAGTGTTCGCCTTGAGCTGAAGAGCTGAGGGATAGTGCACAGGCCTAGAGTTCAAGCCCCACAACTGACAAAAAAAGTAGGATTTGTTTCAGCCAGGGTAACTTGTATATAATAGTTAATCCATTTATGTATTAGATTAACTACTATTTGTTATATATATTAACATCTAGAACATACAAAGAACTGCTGCAATTCAATAATAAACAACTTGATTAAAAAAAAAAAAAAGAAAGAAAATATGAAGGCAGAGATCTTTTCAGAGTGTCCCACCAAATCTTTGATTACTTTATGCTAAAAACAAAACAAAGCAAAGAAAACAAAATAGACTTTAAGGTTAATTAGGCTGCTATTAAAAATTCAGATGTTGGTAGTGTTTGTGGAGTGGAAGGGAAAAAAACAAATTATGTAAATAAGGATACAGGTGGATCCATAGCAACAATGAGATGTACAACACATTATGTCAAAAAACGAACTTTACACCTTTGGAGGAGGAAGTGGGAGATGGGAAGGGATGAAAAGGAGAAACAAAGGAGGAGGCACCACTGCTTAATAAGACATGTACTCTTTATCTTGCAAATGTAATTGCAACTCCTCTGTATATTATTTTCAAAATTAAAAAATTGAATAAAAAGATTCCAGGCAGAATTATACTGTCAAATGATAGTTAGTACATATGTTTTGTAGATACTGATCTCACATGTGTCAGAAAAATATCCATGAATTCATAACTAGAAACTCTGAAGTGTAAGGTGTATTAATTAGGTAAGTTTCATGAGGTAGCCAATGAAGAGATCACCACATGTTATTCAGTCAGGTAAAGTAGTTTATTTACTGAACTGCTGCCCATGCCATATATGATGGAGAGGCATGTGAAATAAGGGGTTGACCCAACCTTGGGCCAGGACATATCTAGGCCAAGGACCTGGTTGAGATATGGCCTGGTCGGGGAAAATTCTGGCCACACTGGATGTGAGCTCAGGGCCTGGGAATCTCCTCTGGTCAAATGGAAAGTGTGACCAGAGGCTGACCAGGTTGTGACTTAGTAGGAGGGGGAGGTGTCTGCCTCCAGGCATGCCAGATACCTAGGTAACACATAAAGGATGGAAACTTAGCCAAGAAGAGTGGAAGGGTCTGCATAGGGTCTGCATGGCTTGGGCAGACCTAATACCAAATACAGGTAGAACCTCTGCCATGTAACTCCTGACTCTAAACCGTTCATTCTCAATCACTTATCGTTCTTTCCTTTATTCTTCCTTCCTTCCTTCCTTTCTTTCTTTTTTCTTTTTTACTTTCTTTCTTTCTTTCTGTCTGTCTGTCTTTCCTTCCTTCCTTCTTACCTTCCTTCCTTCCTTCCTTCCTTCTTTTCTTTCTTTCCTTCTTTCTTTCTTCCTGCCTACCTTCCTTCCTTCCTTTCTGTTCTCTCTCCCTCTATCTATCACTCCTCTCTTTCACTCACCCTCCCTCTCTCCCCTACCTCAGTATTCTCAACTCTCAAAAAATGGACACTTGGTGAGTTGAACTCACAGGCTGTGAAGAACAGCTCAATTGGCAAATGTGAAATTTAATTTACTGTTACCTTACACCTCTACCACAGGTCACTGGAATCAAATAATGAGCACTCAGCATCATGGCATCTGAAGCCATTTGGAGGAGGAAAGCCTGCACATTCACTGCATTCTGGAGGTCCAACCTGGGAATGTGGAGGAGACTCCTCCCTCCTCTTGGTTAAATCTCAGCCTAGTTTCTGCATCAGGACAGGTGACTGCCTCCAAGTGAGCCAGTTACCTAAGTGACACAGGTACTGGGCAGAGACTTAGCCTCTTGTGGTGTTGAGATTAATGGCATGATTCAACATGATCCACTAGTTTGTTGAGATTGAGACTTCCTAACTTTTTGGTTAGGCTATGTTCAAATTGTGATCTATTTATTTCTGATTGCTAACCATGATTATAGATGTGAACCAGCACATCAGACCATTCAAAGATCTTTACCATGCATGGAATACATTAAGTTTATTTTACCAAATGACATACAAGTTGACAGACAGCAAACTAAGTCCTGAATTCTGGTCGAGATATTTTTTAATGTGAAGCAAAATTTTCTTAGCAAAATAACTGACTACTGTGATTATACTTTCAAACTTACCCTACATTTTAATATCAAATCACCTATAAGCCAATGATTCACTCAAATTACCTGTAATCATTTATTTCTCTCATATCCTCTAAAGGTAGGCAGAACTGGAGCACACACTATTAACTAAAGGGGTAGAAATTTGAGAGGATCACAGTTCTGAATCAGTCTAGGAAGGAAAGTATCACCCATATCAACCTACTAGGTAGGTATATTGGAAAGAAATCATGGTCCCTGCTTTTGGGGCTGGGTGCAAAAATTGCTACTCTATGAGTGATGTAACTTAAACAAGAAAGGATTGGTGGAGTGACTCCAGTGGTGGAGTACCTGTCTGACAAGCACTACATCAAAACTGAAATCAATTTCCTAAAGATAAAATAAGAAAAGGAAAGAAAGTGCAACTCATACTGAACATGTGTTCAATGTAAAGATTTACACTAACTTATTGTAGTTATAATTCCATCATTTATTTCTAGGGCAATCACATTTTGTGTCAAGCCTAAATGAAAAAAATAACACACTATATACAAAGTTTTGGTAAAACACAGGTCTGGCTTACAATTGTGAACACTTAAGTTTGCATGTGCAGTGGTGTTGCAAGGTAGTTAAGGTTTATGGAAGTCCATCCTTTTGATGAACTTGACATGATGAAATTACATAACCATACAGTTCACTGGACAGATATTGCTGATATATACATAAATATATATATATATATATATATTTTATAATTTCACGTTCATATGGCCTTACACTTAGATTTCACTCATCTTTCAATAATACCTATGAGAAGGAGAAAATGAAGGATCATTCTGTTATTTGGGAGCTTCTGTTATTAATCACTCCAATAAATATTATGAAAATGAAACTCTGAAATTATTTAGAGAAATGAGTTGAAAGTTTCCTTTCTACACACTCATGCTACTCCCTCAACTAAATCATAGAACTTAAAATAAGTTACATTTTAGCTGGGAGCCAGTGGTTCATGCCGGTAATCCTAGCTATGCAAGAGCTGAGATCTGAAGATGGTAGTTCAAAGCTAGCCCTTGCAGGAAATCTGTGACACTCTTGCCTCCAATTAAACACCAGAAAACTGGAAGTGGCACTGTGGCTCAAGTGGTAAAGTGCTAGCATTGATCTAAAGAACTTAGGGAGAGCACCCAGGCCTGGAGTTCAAGCCCCATGACCAACAAAAATAAAAAAGGAAAAAAGTGAGGGAAAGCAACATTTTAATAGTAATGTGCACATATACACAAAAATTGTATAGAAATAAAATTATAACAGTCCCTGAACTGGCAAAAAAAAGATTAAAGTGAAATTACTTCAATCATTCATTTAGATAATCTATACTGAGGGCAAGCTATTGGAGCTCACATCACGAACTAAAGGGGTAGAATTTGAGATGATCACACTTCAGAACCAGTGTGCCAGGAAAGTAATATGATTCTCATATTATCTTAAAGCCTGGCAAGTTGGAATGCATTTGTGATCCCAGTTACTTGGCAGACATAGTTGAGCAACTTAGCCTCTGTTCAGCCTTCACCAAAATTGATAACCTATGAGCAAAGTAACTAAATTAAAAAAGGATTGTTCTAATGGTATAATACTTGTTCAACAAACAAAATATCTAAATTCATACTCATTTCATAAAAGAGAAAAGAAAAGGGAAGAAAGAAAGAAAGAAAAAGAAAGAGAAAGAAAAGAAAGCAGAGAAGGAGAAGGAGAGAAGGAGGAGAGAAGGGAATGAAGAAAGGAAGAAAGGAAGGAAGGAAGGAAGGAAGGAAGGAAGGAAGGAAAGAAGCAAGGAAGGAAGCAAGGAAGCAAGGTATCAAGCAAGGAAGGAGATAAGGAAGAAAAGAAGGAAGGACAGAAGGAAGGAAATAAGGAAAGAAGGACAAAATGAAGGAAGGAAGGGAAAGAAAGAAACAAAGAAAGAAGGAAAGAAAGAAACAAAGAAAAAAAGAGAGAAAGGAAGGAAGGAAGAAAGAAAGAAAGAAAAGAAAAGAAAGAAAGAGAAAGGAAAAGAAAAGAAAGAAAGGGAGGAAGAAAGAAAGGGTGAAAGTGAGGTATAAATAAAAACCTCAGCATGTGTTAGATGTTAATAATTACACTAAATCATTTAAACTATAAATGCCATCATTCAAATCTCTGGGCAGAGACATTTTATATCAAGCTTGTTGTACGGACTTGGGACTCCCAAAAGACCATCAGATACTACGACCAATGCAAACAGCAAAAGTCATTTATTTGCAAGCTCAAGCTTGGTCCTCCACGCACTGGTAACCCGTGACAGTAAGAGTCCCCAAGCACAGAATCAACACAACTTTTATAATATTGAACAAATAAGTTTAGGGAATTTCCACACAAGCAGTTACATTATTGGTTTGAGCCCACCCTAAACATACTGCCTTTTTTCTGAACTGTTGGTATATTCTGTTCCTGGAACACTTGGGCAACTGTTCTGCTTTCTTAAGGGTGGGCAGGGTTGGTGGCAACCTGTGTTTTTTTCCTCTCTCTTGGGCTTACTCTGAGGGCAGCCTAGCAAAAGATGGTGGGGTTAATCTCAAGTTGGAGTTACTTTGGCTCTTCATTCCCTCCTCTTCTAGAGCATCAGGGACCAATCATGTTCCCCTAATTGGCACAGTGTTCTATATTTACAGTTTGGTATTTGGATCTCAGAACTAATAGATGGACTGTGCTGATCCTCTCTTTTACAAAGGACACCAGTCTACAAGGTCCAATTGTGAGTAACAAAATTAACAGTACCAAAGGCCCTGACATTTTCTTCTAGCAATCTTGACTCTGTATATAACAGCTAACTTAATTTTATACCAGCTATACTCGTAAGCTCCAATTTTAAGACATACTCATACCATTTGTTACATACTTAAACTTTCTGAGGTTTGTCTTCTTTACAAATATTTTAAGACAATCCTTACTTTTTAAATCCTTTCTCATCCTGAGGATACCAATTTTCCCCCAGTTCCTTTCCTAAGGCTTACTGTACTACCCTCCTCTTCTTTACAATTCCTTGAGCTTTTTTGTGGTGAGAGTTTAAAACCGCCCATTTTTCCTTTGACTTGTGGAACCAAGTTATCTCAGAAAGCCTCAAGGCACAGTAGGATGAAAAGTTTGCTAGATTTTTTTTTTGGGGGGGGGGTCCGTTCGTAGGGCCTCAACTCTGGGCCTGGGCACTGTCCCTCAGTTCAAGGCTCAAGACTAGTGCTCTACCACTTGAGTCACAGTGCCAGTTTCGGCTTTTTTCTTTTTGCTTATGTAGTGCTGAGGAATCAATCCAAGGACTTGAGGCATGCAAGGCAAGCACTCTACCACTGAGCCACCTTCCCAGCCCAAGCTTACTAGATTTTAAGGCTAAGATTAGGACTG
Source organism: Dipodomys spectabilis (assembly GCF_019054845.1). NCBI lineage: Eukaryota > Metazoa > Chordata > Mammalia > Rodentia > Heteromyidae > Dipodomys > Dipodomys spectabilis. The sequence goes on from NW_024871102.1 coordinate 710,866, forward strand.
GGACTCATTCCTCGTACTAACTCCATTGATTAAAAAAATCTCTCGTTTATCTTTAAAACACACCCAGGAGGAAGCAGGTTATTACCATACCAGAACCAAACTAGGCTGTGACCCTGTAGTGCCTAAGGCAAGCCAGTGATATTCTCGTTCCCAATATCTACTGTGGGAGTATAAAGGGTTACTGCATATCACCAAGAGAATGTCCCACACTATCTTAGTTGTAGCAGCTTTCAACCGGAAAGCATTTTCAGGTGCTGGAATCAGTCAGGAGTGCAGTCTACTTTTACCATGGTGGAGGTGGTCTGGGTCTTGATGTAGATTTCCTCCAGGTAAGTGTCAGGCTGTTGTTGAACTTTACCCATTAGGGTGTGCAGCAGTAGCAGCAGTAGCAGTAGCAGTGTCTCTCAGTGGCTCCAAGGGATTGTCACACCTAATGTTGGACTGCAAATTCCTACATTGACTGGTAAGGATACATACACTTGGCAGGCTGTGAACCCACTAGTTTTTAAGACAATTTATACAATAGCCCAGGACAATTTACTAAGATGATAACTTTTTAAACAAATAGTTCTTTTAATAAGGCTAGAATTTTCTAAGCAGATATAGAGGGCTCAGACCTGTACTATTATTTCCCATGCCTTTCCTTCTGTCTATTTTGCCACATTTTTTTAAAAAGTGAATATTTTCCCTTGTTCTTAAAAGGGGATGATGGGCAAAGATTCATCTTCTATCACTTCTTCAAGCTGACTCAGGAGTGTTTATCCTACCTAGCCAGGAACCTATAAACTTAGCCTATTTTACAAGGAGTTTACCAGGGTTAAATGTCATTAAGAATAATATTTTTACTTTTGACAAAATGCACAGACCATTTTTCTGGCTACAGCAGTGGAGCTTATTTATCCTTCTGGTTTGCAAAAGGTTCTTTATGGATGGCTTAAGAACCTGATCTATAGTAATCCTAGCAATATCTGAGATACATATGCAGGCCTTCAGACAGATATCAATAGACACACACTCTCAGGTTTACAAACTTTTCCTGAGCAGATGAATTTCATGTAGCTGGTGTCAGCTCAAAAATTTACCGCCAATTAGAGCTTTTGGCACATACAGGGGTTGGGATTTAAACTATCCTCCACATTTTAAAACCTTAGCTTTTTACTACTATCACAGATGACTGACAAGTTCCTGTCCCTTACAGTCATAGACATTAGGCATGCTTACAAACTATCTTCCCATGACCTCCTGGCTCTGACCAATTTTTGAAGGGCCATGCAGAAATGATGCAAGGATCTGACATTATTTCTGCCATCTAAGCAGTGGCTTATGGTCTCTGGATGCTCCTCCATTACTTTCGTCCAAAGAGTGTCTTCTCCACACTGGGAACAATGCCTCATTGGCAATTCCCTTAGTTTGTTGCTAGACTTGAACTTGGGGCCTGGGTGCTGTCCCTCAGCTCTACAGCTCAAGGCTAGCACTCTGCCACACTGAATCCAAAAGCAGTTCTGCTTGCTCTTTCTGCCTTCTGCTGGCTGAGTAGAGGTGACATTCTCACAGGGACATTTATCTGCCCAGGCTGGATTCGAACCAGTTTTCAGATCAATGAGTCTCATAAAAGGCCATTTTACTCCAATTAAAAGCAACAAGGCAGGGGAGGATTGGGTGGGGGGGTGGAGGGGAAGCTGGGAAGGGATGTGAAGGGTAAACAAAGGAGGATGCTGCAATGCTTGATAAGAAATGTACGCATTAACCTGCCCATGTAATTGTAACCCCTCTGTACAGTGTGTTCACAAAAAATAAATAAATAAAAATGTTTTTCACATTAAAAAAAAAGCAACAAGGCAGTCAACATAGAAGTAGCTTTTAAGCATATTCTTACCTGAAACTTATTAAGAGCCAAAGTTACATCTGACAAACTTACAAGAATCCTCACTCCTTTTTGTGGATCTGCTGAGAACGGTTACAAAAAAAGCAAAAACAAAAACAAACAAAAAAAAAAACAAAACAACAGCAACAACAAAAAACCTATGAGACCAAACTGAAATAGGAATTAAGCAATAACTTTGGTAATCCTAATTTTCCCTTTTTGTACTTTGAGGCAAATGTATAGAACAATTATACTTTTAAACTTTATATACAGAAATCGATTCTTAAATTGTAAGCCTCCCATTCATCTCTGTTTTAATATTCTATACTTTAGTTTTTAGTTGCATTTTGAAAAACCTCTTAAACTCACCTTTAGCTGCTTGTTTTAAAACAGATACACATGAATTTTAACACATCCATGGGGCAGTTTTAGCAATGTTAATCAGATCTTCACATCACTCATTTTTACCATTAGGTTTCCAGTGTCTATCTGCAGGGAAAAGGGGCAGAATAAATATGGGCCACTTGGCCCTTCCAGTGGAATGGGTACACACCCAATCCTACTCTTTAGGGTTAGTTGAACTGCGTTTGTGCCAGCTTGCCCTCTTTCACCATGAGTGGACTCCTCCCATGGCCTGTTCCACCATGCATGACCAGCTGAACTGCACTTCTGCCTGTTCACCCTTCCCTCCAAAAGATAGGTCTTCTGTTGGCTTCAAAATTTCTCCTTTTTGCTAAGCCAGATATATTGATTACAGTGTAAAAAGCCTTATGCATTCTAAAGTACCAGATTTTCTAATGTTTAACTTAAAGAATCGTTAAGCCATTTCAAACAATGTGAAAATGCTTTAAAAATTTTTTGGTAATGATCAAATCTTATAACCTTTTGAACTTTAAACTCAGCCAATTGTTACAGCATGCTGACAATTTCTATCATGAACATGTTCACAAACACATACAAAACACACTCAGATTTTTAAGCACCCAAAAACCAAAATCAGTTATATGTACATTTTAAAGTTTTGAAAGAAAAATTTAAGACAGTATTTATTTTAATCTAAGTAACTTGGTTGAACTTCATTTTCCCAGGGCTTGCTTATTTAGCAAGGCATTTCAAAATTTGGTCTTTTGAATCCCTTCTTTTGGAGGAAGGCTGGGGGGGAGGGGGAAGTCACCTGAAATTAAACTGGCCTGATTTTTATCCAGTTTTAGTCAAGAGCACTTTACATTGTCAGGACTAGCTGAAAAGTCAAAACCAGGCACAAATCCTTCTCTGTGACTGAGCCCAGCTGGAGGCTGGAACTTTTATTTCCCCAGATACGTTCAAAATCACATTTGTAATAAAAGTTGCTAGATGAGACCTTCATGGATGAGGTAGTATGGGGTTTCTGGTGGAGATCTGTATGGTTTAAGGGAGGAGTTGGTATTCGCACAACCTGTATGGTGGAACAGGACAGGGCTTTGAGGGTGAAGGCCAGGCTGTGTAGGGCTTTGAGACATCAAGGAGGAAACAGGAAGGACTTGACTTGTTAGGGGAGGGGTCTCGTGGAGTAGGTGGGATTTAGGATGGAGGCTGGCAGGCAGACAGGTTTTCAGTGGAAAAAAGTGGGGTCACTAGGAAGGAGGCTGTTTGGGGCAGGGCTTTGAGAAGGAAGAACAAGGCTACAAAGGAAGAGGTTACTTAGAGGAGGAGATCTGGTGGAACACTGTGAGCCCTTGTGGGATATATTGGGTGAGGTTTCCCCTAAGGCAGGGCAGGGAATGGAGGCAAGAGGTTGACAGAAGTTAGGGATTCTGGAGCAGGAATGCGGAGCTATGAGGGAGCGGCTTTTCAGGGTGTGGTTTTGAGAGGGCAGGGTGGTACTAGAAAGACATAGGCTAGTAAGGGGCGGGGTTTCTCATGGAGAATGGCAGGCCTTTGGCAAGTGTGTTAGGGTGAAGGTGGGGTTTCCAGCAGAGCAGGATGTAGTCACAATGTATGGATGTGTTTTTCAGGACCAGGGCTTTGTGAGAGCATTGATAAGATCCAGTGCACTAGACTAGTTAGGATGGGGTTTCTGGTGTATCCAGTCACCACTTGGAAATGAGGAGTAAGGTTGGATGGGTATTTCAGTGTTGTAATGCAGGACAAGGACTATGGACAGGATTTCCAGCAGGGGAAAACAACCTTCCAAAAAGGACTATGGAGGGACTGGGATTTACATTTGCGTATAGTGAGGCTTCCAGAGGGAGGCTAACTGGTGCAGTGGTTTCCAGTGAAGCAATGTGGGTGTCGAGAGATGGGAGAGTGTGGTGGAGGTTTTCTAGGCTTCCAGAAGGAGGCCAACTGGAACAGTGGCTTCCAGTGGAGCAATGTGGGTGTCCAGAAATGGCATAGTGTGTTGGGGGTTTTCTAGTGGGATTTTTCCGGAGCAAGGCAGGGTTTAGAGCCATGGGGCTAGTTGGAGGAGGGGCTTTGAGAAGGAGTGGAAGAGCTATAATAGTGTAGAATAATTGTGGGCAGAGTATCTGGTGGAGTAGGATGTGGAACTGAGGGAGGAGCCATAGGGGGCGGGTTTATCTGGAGAGCAAGGCAGGGCATTGAAAGAGTAGATGTGGGAGGTAGGGAGACTTGTGGTGGAGCAGGGATGTCTTTCCAGGCAGGAGATGGGCTATGTGAAAAGCTCCTGGCCAAGGAAGGCAGGGCTTCAAGGGCCGTTATAGGAAGGTGAAGGGTTTTTGGTATAGCATGATGGGCTTTGTGGGAAGAGGTAGGTTCAGTGCTGTGTTTGAGAGGTTAAGCCTCTTACAAGTAGGCTAGTTATGGGCAGAGTTTCTGATGAAACCTGGGGGGCTGGAGTGAGAAGGCTGGTTGGGGGTGGGGTATAAAAGGGAAGGGAGAAGTTTGGAGGTACTAGGATATGGGAACAGTGCGACTATGAGGGACTAGAGTAGGTAGGGGCGGACCTCATCTGGTGGATGAGGTGGGGATTTGAGGGAGAAGCCTGGTGTAGGCGGGGTTCTATTGCAGCAAGGTGGGAAATAGAAGGAGATATGGATGTGGCCTGGTTTCTGGTGCTGCAGAGCAGGGATTCCAGGATGGGGTGGAGTGGAAGAGGGATTTCCATAAGGCAGAGGAGGGCTTTCAGGAAGGAGTATGGTTGCAGTCAGGCCTTTGAAAATTTTTAGCAGGGCTACCAGGGGATAGGTTAGTTAAGGTTGAGCTTTTTAAGGAAGAGGCTGACTAGTAGGGGGTTTCCAGTTGATCTAGTCAAGTTTTATGGGAAGGAGGGATAGCAAATGAGCAAGAGTTTGTGAAGAGTGGAGCTACTAAAAATAAGAAGTTACTACTAATAATATAAGAACACCGTTTTCTGTCAGTGTAGAATTATACAACTTTTATGTGTGTGAGAGATACTGGAGAAAGTAACCAAGTGTTAATTCCTTCCTAGGGAAATTTTTCTTTATTCCAGTTGATTGAATATAAAACCATAGGTCATATCAGGCTCAGAAGCACACAGTAGACTAAGACACATGAAGCCAAGAAGTTGATTCCCCAGCACCACCATTAAGGACCACAAATAAAAAGTTTAAAATATCTCACTTGGTCATAATGGACAATATTGTCTCAAAAACAGCAATCAAAAGGCTGAGAGCTCTGCTCTCAAAGGTCAGTCAAGGGAAGACAGGGGTATGAGCTATTACCTCAAGAGTATTTAAATTTGAGCTGTTGTACACTAAAAGATTAAGACTTTGGAGACAAGATGGATGTCTGTGTTATGGATTTAATGACTATTGCTCCCTTCTGCTCCCTAACAATAAGGGATTCAATTATCACTATGTATACAAACAATACCTCATGTTAATAATTGTAACCAAAGCTAGATTAATGCCTTAGTTTGTGGACACACTGACCACCCACCCGCCCCCCTTGTAATAGAAGGAATATAAACATGTTAAGCAGGATTTGGTGATCCAGAAGCTGGCAATGAGGCTTTGGGTCCTCTGGTGTCTTCTTTCCTATCACTTCCTGTGATTTCTCAGTTCTATGGCCAGGTATCCCATCATCTTTCCTGTCCCATGGTTGCGGTTAGTGACAGTACTGATTTTCTAAACATCTCAAAAAAAATATGGAAAAACACTTCTTCAAAAAAGATTGAAGAAGATTGAGCACCTGGAAAGGTACCAAACGTTAGCAGTGACCCTGTGATCCTCTAGCAAGTAAGTACAATTCAGGAGTATCTTTACTTCTGATAATATGAGATGGATAATTGTCCCTTTTGTATATTTGGTATTTGGTATTACATGCATTTTCAGAAACACATGCATTGTGAAATAATGTTATTTATTTCACAGGTCACAGACCATGTCACTGAAGTGATGACCCTAATTTCTTATCTCAGTTGCCTGATTCAGACTTAGATGAGTGTGAATTGCCTAATTATGAAGATTTCTCCATGAAACTCAGCAACACAGAATGAAGTGTTAAGGTCAGGCCATTCCATACCTGTAAGGATTTTTACATATATTAGAGTAATATACACCTACACTGCTCAGCACTCATGGCACAGTGGTATGTTATAATTGTCCTCCAATCAGAAATATGCTACAGCTTAAAGTAGAATGATGGGCTATTCATTTACAACGCAAGAGTAATGATCACCCCCTGAAATTATTCTCAGTGGAGAATCCTTCCTCTACATTTTACTGACTTAGCTTCTACTCTCTGTTTACCATTATCAGGAAGGGTCACACTGTATCGAGCTACAATACTCCAGCAATTTAGCTGCCTTTGAATTTTACCTCCAATCTTGATACCAAGGTCAACTCTGCAACTCTAGTGACATAGTTAGTGGACACCCGAACTTTTCAAGCCTAGTTAAAAATTCAACTATCACTGCTCATACCCAGTGTTAAAGAACTCACTCCTTTAGATGTATTATGTATCTTCTTTATTTCCAACACTGCCTTAGATGTTGGTTTTTGAAGTAGAGCTTTTAGTTTGCATTTGATTTATGGAGGTGTTAGTGATGCCAGTTGATAGTAACTTGACGTTTTGACATTGAGGGTATTGAGGAAGTGAATACACATCACTCACAAAAGTTTCTTTATGTGTACATGTATTGCTATATTGTGAACTTCCTAAAAGCCAGCCATGGGAGCACACATCCCTAATCCCATCATTTATGTCACTGAGACAAGCCTTGAAGGGTCCAGACCACTTGGCACTTTATAGTGAGAACCTTTCTACAAAGAAATGGGAGAGAATAGCAAAAAAAAAAAAAACAACAACAACAACAAATGAATCTTCCAACAGTTTTGTTACATATTCTTTACACTTAGCCATTAAGAGCACCATAATAGTATTGTTTATGACTTCTTACCTACTTTTTTCCTGTTCTGAGCTGTTTTATTTATGGATCTCTAAGAAGTCACATAAGAATCACATAAGGAATCTATATAAATCATATAAAAATCATAAAAAAGAGTTTGTTAGGGATATATAATCCAAAGGTAATAATTTCAGGAAAATATTAAGCACATAAAATGTAATACATTGACTATTGAAAACTTCAGCAGTTGTAGTTTATTTATTCTTTTTTTTTAATTTTTATTTACTTTTTATTGTGAAAATACTGTACAGAGGGGTTACAATTACATGGGCAAGATAATGAGTATATTTCTTATCAAGAATTGTAGCCTCCTCCTTTGTTTCCCCTTCCCATCCCTTCCCAGACTCCCCCGGGGCCCCCACCCAATACTCCACCCCCCACCAAAGTTATAAAGTTCGTTTTTGACATGACAACTTGTACTTCTCATTGTTGCAATGGGTCCACCTGTATCCTTATTTAAACGACTTGTTTTTCCCCTTCCCCTCCACAAATTATACCAACATCAAATACAGTGAAAGCAGGGGTTATACTGTGGGTAAGGAACATACAAAGCAACAAAGAAATAACCTTAGAAATGCATTAGAAACAATAGCATGAAAGAAAAAAAACCTTAAATACATATCTTTGGGCTCATTTCCCTAACATCACCTTATCTGACCCTTTCTGCTTGACTCAGACATATACTAAATATTGCAAATAAGGGAAACCATGGGACAAATGTTACTTTGGGCTTGGCTTACTTCACTTAATATAATTTTTTCCAAGTAGAAAACTAAAGCTAGATCCTTATATATCACCCTGCACTAGAATCAACTCCAAATACATCATAGACCTCGGAGTCAAAGCAGACACTCTGAAAACATTGCAGGATGGAATAGGAGAAACCCTAAGTCTCTTTGACCCAGGCTGAAATTTCCTTAATAGAGACCCAGAAACATAACAAATCAAAGAAAGGTTGGACAAATGGGATTGCATGAAGTTGCAGAACTTCTGCATGGCAAAGGACATAGCTAGCAAGATCAATAGAAAGCCCACGGATTAGGAGAAGATCTTCACTAACCATACAATGGACAAGGGTCTCATACCTAAAATATACTTGGAACTCAAAAAATTAAATCCCCGAGAGTTCCAGGAAGATGGCAGAGGAGAAGCTAGAGGCTAAACAAGCTCTCACATCGAAAGCATTTTTAGAGTTCCAGTGAACAGTCCTAAGACAGAGAATGACACCAAGTGTGCCTTCACAGGACACAGAGTTAGGCCATAGAGAGAAAATACAGGCAAGGAGACAGCTCTGAGCACTTGCCAGCAGCTGCCGCGGTAGAGTGCTCACCTTGAGCTGTAGAGTGTAGGACAAGCGCCGAAGCCCAGTCAAGCCCCATGACCGACCAAAAAAACAAGACAACAACAAAAAAAACCCAAAAACTCTCTGATTATATGACAGCATAATGTAGGTAATGGTTAAGACCAGGTTGCCATTCTAAAAAATATATATATCACCACCCAAAAAAGAGGAACAATAGGAAATATAGAGCAGGAAACTTATAAATGTAAATGGACTAACAGTCTGTCAGTTTGTTTTAACTTTTTATCAAAAAAAAGTAATACTTGATAATATTTTATTATGGCATTTAAATTTCTTTGACCTTGACATTTTAGATTCACTTTAAAAAGAAATTCAACAGGTGACAGTGTTTTCTCCTTACTTTTCCATAGAAATGATTATTTCATCATTATAGTGTATAGCACAATATAACCAGAAAGCATTTGTTAAGGAAAAAAAAAAATTCCCATTCTTTGTTTTTCTTGTCTGTATTTAAAGCTGCATACTACATCTTACCCACCCTATTGTCTGTCTTCTCATTTGAAACATTTCAATAAAAGAATCAGCCAGCAAAGTTTTACAAAATAGCCTGCTTTCATTCATTGTGCTTTCCAAAATATATCTCATAAATGCCAACAACAAAACACAACTGGAAACATCTGTGGATTTTTCTATTTATGGTGCAAAGTAATCACTTTTCATAATCCTTAGAACCAGCTCTTCACAGGCATTAAATGCACTTTCACTTCCATGCTTTAGAAGAGCAGCATGTTACAATGGTGCATATGTTAATTTGTTCACCACATCTGGTTTGTTTACAGCAAGGACTGACTTCATGGAAGATGGTAATAGATGAGTTGAGCAATTATGTAGTTTAAAAGGGCTCTGAGTCGGGGATAAAGAATATCCATTTATGTGACTAAATATTTAAATTAAATCCTATAATGTATACTCCTTCAATTTTCTGGTTAACATGTTCTACAATCTACGTATTTTTAAAAGAAATATTGTACGTTGTTTCCTTGGTGATAACGTAATTGGAAGACTTAAAATTTTCCTATACCATGGCCATCTGAAATGAGATGCATATACTTAGGTTAGCATAAAGAAATTTTGGGACAGCATTAATGTTTGAATCTTGGATGGGATTTGATTGGGAATAGTGACAGGCTTTCATAATATGAGAAGAAAAACCAAAGGCCATACTAATACTTTTATCTGCCACATTGTTTTATTAGTTTATTCAAACACACACATATAAACACACAGATACACATTATGAAGACCCAGTCAGTCTGCAAGAAAATATTTTAATAGGAATTCCATAAAATATTTAGTCTGTTGAGATCTGATTAGAATTTATAGAAATATCTAGTGGCTTCCACCCCTGGACAAGTTATTATCATTGGTGAAGATGTTGCCATTTGATTTTAGAATGCCCCAGAAAGACCTATGTGTTAAAGAAAAATGACATTCCAATTCCTCCCAGACTGTGGAGCATACCTGAATAGTTCTTCTGGAGATTAAGTTCTTCAGAGTGAAACCCATTAGAAAATAGACTCCCATCTTCTTTCTTCTTTTATCTTTTAATCATTCTAGGTAAAAATCATTTCTCTTTGACATACTCCCCTCCTTGACATTGTCTTGTCACTGGCCCCCAAAGCAATAAAACTAGCTGAACATACACTGAACCATTCAATCTTGTAAATCTGAGTAAGCCTTTTTGCTTAATAAATGGCAATATCACTTCTTATGGTAGGTTATAAAGCTAACCCAAAGTTCTAGTCTTTCTAACAATGTAGAGTATATTAAAATGTGCTTCATTATAAAATACCTAACTAAATGTTGTATATTGTGTTTTTTTTTTTCTATTGATCCTAGCACTTACAATCAGGGTCTAACTGTAGAACTCTTCGCAATAAATAATCACATTACTTTTATGATTCCTTAATTTAACTTGTTTTCCTACAAATTTATAGAATAGTGTAGCTATGGAAAATCAATAAATATTAAATTTTGATATAAGATTACCTATCACTGCAAGTGTTGTCAAAATTTATCTACACTGAAATGATTGCCATTGATATCTTTCTCAAGATTCCAAATGTTTATAATTTCAGCTGATCTTTTACAAAACTCATACCACAAACATAATTTTTATTTTGTCCATGCAGTCATAGGTCCATAAATATATGGCACAAAATGTTAATTAACTTTATCTGCTGTCATTAATGGAGTACACCTAATAGAATTAAGTACATACCTTCAGGGAAATAAGATACTTCCTTCTAAGTCCAGACTTGCAAGCAGACAGACAGACACCCACACCCACACACATACACACAACCACACACTCACACACACACACACACACACACACACAAACACACACCTACCACTCTTACTCAGGTTAGGTTCTAGACATTGGGTATTAGATAATGATCTATTAATCAAATTTTCTTGTCCAGACATAAAAAACATTCATAATTCCACACATACAAAAACACCACATCATTCAAAATAATGAGAATATTTAACAGAATCACCCTGCTCTGAGCCATCTACTCCCTGATTTCATTCATACATGTCGATGCATTTTTCATATCATAATTAAAAATCTTTTTGTATCTCTCTGAATAACAGATAATATGTTATCATATAAGAGAAAATGTAGGTAAAATTACTTTTTGCATATGAAATAATGACATTCCTGAGGATAAACCATGCCTGTTTTTCAATTTGGTTGCCAAAATGGAATTATTAGACCTTTTGAATATTTAACTTTAAATCTGAACCTTCAAGTTTCACTAGGATTTGAATTGTGTTACTTACAACATTAATGTAAAATAAAAGCATTACTAAATAGAAAGAAATTTATAAGTTTATCACACCTTAATCCCTGAATTGACTTTATGATAACAACAATTACATTTATATAACATGATAAACATCCTGAAACAAACTATGAGGTATGGAAACAGAATACTCCATTTTTTGGTTAGTGTATGTTGTTGTTAATTTATAGTTTGTGATGATTCTGTCTTCTTTACCTTATGTATGGTATATTCATTCTACGTCTTCAGGAAGGTGTGGGTGGGCAAAGAGCTTTAGGGAAAGGGTGAAAAAATGAAGCAGTGGATTTCCTTGAACATTGATAGAAGTGGACTGTTTAACACATGGGTGGGGAAAGAAGGGAGGGAATGGGAAAATATGAGGGAATTGAAGACATTTCATAAAAGGAAATGTACTCATTACCTTACTCATGTAATTGTAATAACTCTATAAATCAACTTAATAACAGAGTAAATTTATTTTAAAAAGGCAAACAAAACATTGTTCCTTAGAATCTTACAAGTATGTTTTGTTCACTGGTTTGAGCTGGTTGAGTCTATCTCTGAAAATAGCTACATTTACATTTATTGGGCGAATTTTTGAGGTACTAGTAGATAAAAGTCAATTACGATTGTATGTTTTTCTGAGGCTCTGATTCATTTATTTCTTTAATCTAATTTGTATAATTTCTATCTACCAGTTTTTGAATTGGCTTGTTCCTCTTTTTCAAGGACATAGTGGTGCATTATTAGTGCTGATTTAAAATTGTTCTAATTTGTTGATGTACATACTCAAAGCTATAAATTTTCCTGAGTATTGCCTGTGTTCTTGTGTCCCAGAGGAGGTAGTATTTTGTCTGTTCACTTCCACTGAATTCCATAAACTTTGGAACTTTCCTCCATATGTCTTCAGTGACTCACTGATGATTTAGCAATGTGTTATTCAGTCTCTGTGAGTTTCAGAAATTTTTGTGATGCCTTTTGATGTTGAGATCTAATTTGGTCCCATTGTGGTCTGACAGGATACAAGAGGTAATTTCATTTTTTTTTTTTTTTTGGTCCGGTCGTGGGGCCTGAACTCTGGGCCTGGGCGCTGTCCCTCAGCTCTTTAGCTCAAAGCTAGCGCTCTACCACTTGAGCCACAGCGCCACTTCTGGCTTTTTTCTTTCTGCTTATGTGGTGCTGAGGAATTGAACCCAGAGCCTCGAGCATGCAAGGCAAGTGCTCTACCACTGAGCCACCTTCCCAGCCCCGGTAATTTCATTTTTATTTTTGAATTTTCACAGATTTTCTTTCTGATCTAAGATATGATCTATTTTGGAAAACGTTCCATGGGCTGTTAGGTATAGCTTATCAAGCTAGGTATTTGGTTGTGATTTTTTTTCGAGATTTTGACCTGGATGGCCTGTCCAGAGGTAAGAATGATGTGTTCAAGCAACGAACAATGTGATTGGATGTATGCATATTTTTATGGCAAGTAGTATTTGTCTGATGAATTTGAGAGATCTAGGATTCAGGGCATTGATATTTAGCATTGTTATATCCACCTGATTCAGACTTTCCTTTACCAACATTTAATGTTCTTTTTAGTCTCTTTTTACTTTTATACCAATTTTAATTTAAAGCCAATCTTATCTAATATTAATATAACTATTCTCGCCTGTTTATGAGGTCCATTTTTAATTTGTAAAGATGATGTACAGAAGGAATCCAATTACATAAGTCAGATGATGAGCACATTTCTTTTTCAACAGTGTCACCTCTTCCCTCATGTTCTCCCAGTTTTTCTCTTTCAACCTCCCTCCCCCATAAATTGTATAGTTCATTTACAAGGTAATGTCTATTGTGTGGAACTGCCACATTTGTTCACCCTTTCCCAACATTTCTGTGTTTCCCCTTGCCCTTTCTAAACTTACATATAAGACCAAAGGTGCAGAAATTAAAACAAAATTACAGCATCCGAATTCAGATGGAAAAAGCAAAATAATAAAAAAACTCTCATTATCATTTCTTGGAGATCAATTTGATGAACATTATATTATATGATAATATTCATATAGCTATTGAGCCTTTGTGATCCTCTCCAAAGTGCATCCTCCTTTGATCTCACTGTATAAATGTTTAGAATCCCATGTAATTTATCATATCCAAATGTAATATTTTCTCTTTTATCATCCAAGTGTGTCAAGGTGTAGAATTAGAGGCACATTCTAATACAAGAATTGAGGGAAATCGGGCAACCGATATTTCTTTGAGTATTACTTTCTTCCCTTAATATAGGTTTGTTCCAAGTCTTTCCATTTCCTTATGAATGGTGTAATATCATTTTTTTTCTGGGTGAATAGAGTTGCATTATACTAAAGAGTTTCTTCATGGCAAAGGAAAAAGTTAGCAGGGTATATAGAAAGAGAACAGAAAGGAAGAAGATTTTTACTAACTAAGCATTAGACAAGGATTTACATAACTAACCCATATTTACAGATCAAATAAACCCTCAAATAAACAAGAGCCCAATTAATATATGGGATAATGACTTAAAGAGAACTTCTTAGAAGAAAAGTAACAATGACAAATAGACATACCTGTCTCCATGAAAGAAATGCAATTCCAAACAACACTGAGATTCTTTTCACCCCTGTTACAATGTCATTATGAAAAAACGAACAATCACAGATACTGATAGGGATGTGGTCCAAAGGAAACTCTATTTCATTGTTGGTGGAAATGTAATCTTGTTCAACGACTATGGAAAACACGATGGAGGTTGCTCACAAAACTGAATAGAGAGCTCCCTGTGATCCAGCAATTCCACTTATGGGCATCTATCCAATGGAGCAGAAACAAGGCCACACTGAAGCTGCCAGCACAATCATGTTCATTGTTGCATTATTTTCTGTAGCCAACATATGTAATCAGCCCAGATGCCTCTCACTGACAAAAGCGATCAAGAATTGTGTGCTCGTGTATATGAATTATATATATATATAATTTCATTGATCTCTATTTACAAGTATGTATGTATATATACATACATAATCAAATTTTATTAATCAATCAGAAAGAATCATATTGCACCATTCTTTTTTGGGGGGCGGGGGATCCAGTCGTGGGGCCTGAGCTCTGGGGCTCTAGTGCTGTCCCTCAGCTCTTCACCTCAAGGCTAGTGCTCTACCACTAGAGCCACAGTGCCACTTCCGGATTCTTTCTTTTTGCTTAGGTGGTGCTGAGAAATCGAACCCAGGGCCTCATGCATGCAAGGCTAGTTCTCTACCACTAGAGCCACAGTGCCACTTCCGGATTCTTTCTTTTTGCTTAGGTTGCGCTGAGAAATCGAACCCAGGGCCTCATGCATGCAAGGCAAGCGCTCTACCACTGAGCCACCTTCCCAGGCCCTATTGCACCATTCTTAAGGAAAATGAAAGACTTAGAAATAGTCATATTAAGTAAAATTAACTGGACCCAGAGAAAGTTAGGTTGTATGATTTTCTTTATGTTTGGTAGACAGAAGGTGCCTATTAATGTAAAAGTAAATACACTGGATGATATGCAAGGAGGTATATTAATTATCTGAAGTGTCAGAGTCCATGGAAAGTGAAAATAGTATAGTTCTCTTAAAAGATTAAGTCAAAACCCAACAAAATAAATACCAGTCAATGTGTACTACAAGAGAGGACAGTGGGGGGGTAAGGTGAGAGGGGTAGGAAATTGAAAACTATAGAATACAGGCAAGAATCCATTGTATACTTCCCAGAATTGATATATACAAAGCAATGTGTAGTGTGAAATGGGGGTGAAGATGTTGAAGTGGTAATACAATTCCAGGTGTATTGTATACATAAAATGTTTTGTTACATGGCAAGTAATTCGATACATAACATAATATTGAGTTAAGTAAGGACTGGGTTGAATGGGAGGGGTGGATGAGAATGTGGGAAGGGGTGACATTAATCAAGATGCACTGTATCCATACACTGTTTCAGTGAATGGCAACTCCTTTGTACAAATACGTAAAGATAATAAAAACATTCAAAAGGTTAATTATGGTAGTTGAATAGAGCATTGAACCTCAATTCAATTCTCATTTAATAATATTTGCAACCTGGAGGTTTGGAGAATAAAGGTCAAATAATAAAACATTATGAATAGTTTTTTTTCAAAAATTTGAAATTTAAATCAATTCCACTTTGCTTTTTGTCCGCTATTGGGCTGTTCTAAGAAAATATTTCAAATAAGTGCATTAAAAACATCAGGACTATATTACCCGTACTCTAGAAGCTTGAACATTGATTGTAAAAATGGTTATTCAAAGCAAATCTTTGTCTTATGGCGGTCTACTTTCTGGTTAATTATAATCTGTTTGCTGGACATTCACATGGCAGACTAGTTATATTGGGCTTCTTTTATCAGGATCATTATTGCAGGGTCATCTCTGAAAGGCTGATTCTAATGTCACCAGAAAGTGGAATAGAATTTCAATATGTGTAATTGGAAGGAGTTAGAGTGTCCAATACATTTTGCAACTTTTTCTTTAACTCAGTGAAGTGTATCATTTGGATATTATGTCATAGAAAATAATAACTTAAGGACAAACATATATCGTGTAAATTATGTGAATGATTCTACTTACAATGGGAATAATTGTAGTGATGACAAAGTGAAGTATGATTGTTTTAACGCTGTTGAATCACATCATAGGTAATCATGTAAACATGTTCAGCCTTTCTAAGGCCCTTCTGATATATTTGAACAATCTCCAATGAGTTAACTGCTTTCAGAAATACATATCTCCTTATATTTTAATTGCTGTCTGCTATTAAGACTCCCACAGACACCAAAATTAGAGGATGCTAATTTCTCTGGTAAAACATATAATTTTTATAATTAATATAATATGAAGACTGTAACATTAATATCATTATAAATTCTAGTGTTCACATTATATAATATATTGACATCCTTTGGTTACATCAATTTTCAGAATATTTATAACAATGTAAATAGTTTGCAAATACTTATTTGATGATGTATAGAAAATGAGAAAAAGATTTGTTTACATATTTACTAGAGATGCAAACAGATTCGTCTGGTTATATCTGATCCTTCCTTTGTTGGTTTCATTCATGCATGGAGAACATGCAGAGAAGTGACAATTGGAACCTTGTTTACAAAAGGGTTAACTTACATGAAGTTTATGTTGGGCTAAATAACAGATTTTATAAATTAAAGTGTTTTTGTCACTTCCTTCCTTCCTTCCTTCCTTCCTTCCTTCCTTCCTTCCTTCCTTCCTTCCTTCCTTCCTTCCTTCCTTCCTTCCTTCCGTCTTTCCTTCCTCCCTCCTTCCCTCCATCCCTACCTCTCTCTTTTACTCTCTTCTTTTTTCTTTCCTTCTTTCCTCCTTTCTTTCTTTCTTTCTCTTTCTTTCTTTCTTTTCTTCTATTCTTCCTTTCTTTCTTTTACTCATAATATTTCTTAAGTGTATACATAAAATACCAATGTTTTATATGCAATTATAAATATTAACTAGATTAATATTAATTTTAATGACATGTTATATCTTAAAGCAAATTGTACTCAAAACCACTTCACAAAAGTTGCAGGATATGAAACAAATATTACTATTCATGATATTGTTTATTTCTTCAAACTAAAATAAGAATTTAGACATAATGTGCATGTGTGTGCATGTGGGTGGGTGTTATTCTTGTGATTTGAACTCAAGGTCTATGCCTTAGTTTTTTTCACTCAAGGATAGTGTCCTAACGTTTGACCCACAACTCCACTTCTAGCTGTGTGTGTGTGTGTGTGTGTGTGTGTGTGTGTGTGATTGAGATGTGTCTCACAAACTTTCTTGCCAAAGCTGACTTTGGACCCCAGCTTCCTGAGTAGTAAGGATTACAAGCTTGAGACACTCATATTCAGCATAGATATAATATATCTAAGAATAAAATAAATTTATGATTTGAATTCTAGAGGCTCAATTTAATAAATTAACATTTAGATATTTATTTAGTTGTTAAATCTGAACCTGCACTGTGGAAAAATACTTTTCATTTTTATGAAAAAAATATACACTTGAAGGTTTAAATGACAGAATCTGGGCAAATTGAAATACTCTATTATTCAAAAGCGACAAAGGGATTATTAATCAAATTTCTAATGTAAGATAAAATCAATAGGCTCTGTCAGGATGAATGAAGCAATTTGTCATTAACTTTGATTATTATCTACAGGAGTTACATGATTTTCTCTACATTTTACCCTAATTTTTTGACATGAAAATGCAGATTCATACATTTTTGAGTATACAGAAATCATAGTTAATGATCATGTATTTCTCAGGTTGGAGTACCAAGTCATTTCAGAGAAAAATTGAATTTCATGTATTTTATGTCAACAGTGATTTTGAGAAATTGAATCAATCTTAATATGAGCTAACTCAAGCAAGATATTCCATGACTTTTCCAATTATTCCTATAGACTTGAATATAACTTATTATTGAATGGCAGGAAATTCATATTATACCAACTCTCTATAGAATAATTAAGAAATAAATGACCGTGATAGCATTCATTTTTCCTTCACTAGAAAAAATGAACCTTGCTATAGGCAACAAAATACTTCAATGGAAATGCCATAAAATTATGAAAAGTTCAAGTCACTATAAGTTGAATGAAATAGTTATTTTTGAAGGTCAAAAAATGAAATCTCTTGAAGCTTCTTTATCTGTTAAATAAAATGTATTTGCATTTAAAATATTTCATTCATCTCTCCTACAGTGGTATAACCAAACCAACTCCATGCCAAATAGTTTATCTGATTAATTCAAGTAAATATTTAGGAACAGAAGTTATCACACTTGTATAGACATATTTACCCACCATTCTAGAAATTAAATCTGAAATCATATAGGATTGGGATTAATAATTAGCTTTCACTATGTTGCCATAAATAGGTGGTGAACCTTTTCAAGTGGGCTCAGTTGTAGAGGTATGGTCACTGAGAACTTGTGATCAAAGAAGATGTTAAGATCAAAGTCCTTTCCTCCTCTTCCTTCTTTTCCTTCTCTGTCTCCTTCTCCTTTTCCTTCTCCCTCTCCCTCTTCCCCTCCTCCTCTTTCTCTCTCTCCCACTCCTATTCCTCCTCTTCTTTACTTTCTGTCTTCCATGAATACACATGCTCAATCACATGTTCCTGACATTGGGTTCTGTGCCACCACCAAACCCAAGAAAGGAGGATAAGAAACATAAACTGAAATGTGTAAAATAAGATGCCAAGATTAATCTTTCCCCTTATTAATTAATTTTATAAAATATTTTGTCATATTAATAGGAGACTGACACAGCATGCTCTCATTTATTATAAGGGATAGGATTTACTGGAAAACAATCTGACTAACATCACCCTAATGAAATGATTGATCAAATTAATATTATATTAGGACAAATCTACTTTAAAATATCAGATATATTTCAACAAGAGGCAAAAAATTCACCTCTATGGTTTGCTATGAAAAGACAACAGAATTCAATCTGTTCCTCAAGGAAATTGACCTATAATTGGCAGTATTGTCAATTTCATAAATGATTTAAGAAGACTGAAGAACAAATTTCAACTCTACCTAAGAGATAAAATTTACTTTGTCCCTGTAAACAACCTTTGTATTCTATCTATGTTTGGTCTACGAAATGACTTGTATTCTATTTTAGTCATATTTTTCATTGACTTTAAGTAGTAGCATGGGAGTTGCTGTTTGACCATGCAGTTTATGAACAGTTTTTAGTGAATTATTTTGTTTTCTTTCTTCTCTCCTGAGGTTTGAACTCTGGGTCTGGGCGCTGTGCATGACCTCCTTTCGATGCACACTAGAACTCTATCACTTGAGGCACAGCAGGACTTTCAGATTTTTCTGACATTTAATTGGGGATAAGAATCTCACAGACTTTCCTACCTGGGCTGGCTTCAAACCTCATTCCTCAGCCTCTTGAATATCTAGGATTACAGGAATGAGCCGTTAGTGCCTATCTTAATAAAATGCATCTTTTTCTTTTTGACCAGTCCTGGGGCTTGAACTCAGGGCCTTGGCAATGTCCAAGAACTTCTTTTCCTCACACTGGCACTTTACGACTTCTGTCACAGTGCCAATTGCAGCTTTTTCCGTTAATGTAGAACTGAGGAATCAAACACAGGGCTTCACATTATTCCCCTAAGACTACCACTAAGCCACATTGCCAGCTCAATACAATGCATCTGTTTTTTAATTTTTATTTTTTGTTAACAAACTCTACAGAGGGGTTACAATTACATGGGCAAGATTATGAGTACATTTCTTATCAAGCATTGCAGCCTCCTCCTTTGTTTACCCTTCACATCCCTTCCCAGCCTTCCCCCGTCCCCCCACCTAATCCCCGCCCCCCACCAAAGTTGTAAAGTTCGTTTTTGACATGACAACTTGTACTTCTCATAGTTGCATCGAGTCTACTTGTATCCTTAAGCGACTTGGTTTTCCCCATCTCCTCCACAAATTATACCAACATCAAATATAGTGAAAGCAGGGGTTATACTGTGGGGAAGGGATACAAAGCTACAAAGAAATAATCTTATAAATGAGTTAGAAACAAATGCATGAAAGAAAAAAAAACATTTAAATACATATCTAAGGGATCATTTTCCTAACATCACATTATCTGACCTTTCCTGCTTGACTCACACATATACTAGATATTGAAAATTAGGGAAATCATGGGACCTATGTTTCTTTGGGCTTGGCTTACTTCACTTAATATAACTTTTTCCAAGCTTTTCCATTTCCTAACAAATGGGGAAATGTCATTCTTTCTGATGGAGGCATAGAATTCCATTGTGTATATATACCACATTTTCTTGATCCATTCATTTACTGAGAGGCATCTGGGTTGGTTCCATATCTTAGCTATTGTAAATAATGTTGCAATAAACATAGTTGTGCTGTTAGCTTTAGTGTGGTCTTGTTTGTAAACATTTGGGCAAATGCCCAAAAGTGGGATTGCTGGGTCATAGGGGAGGTCTACGTGAAGTCTTTTCAAGAACCTCCATACTGTTTTCCAAAGTGGTTGAACAAGTTTACACTCCCACCAACAATGAAGTAAGGTTCCCTTCTGTCCACATCCCCTCCAGCATCTGTTGTTGTTAGAGTTCTTGATTATAGCCATTCTAACTGGTGTGAAGTGGTATCTCAATGTTGTTTTGATTTGCATTTCTTTTATGGCTAGGGAGGTTGAGCATTTCTTCATGTGTCTATTGGCCATCCTTCTTTCTTCTTCAGAGAAGTTTCAATACAATGCATCTTGATGATCATTATCCCTCATTCTTTTCAGTCCTATCTCATTCCTCAATTTACATAATTTTTGTATTCACTGACTTGCAATGTCATATACAGTCACTCAGAGGATATATCACAGATCATATTTTATTGATAGTCTTATTCATCAATATATTATACGTGTGCATTATAGAATTCTGTGATTTTTAAATTTTAAATTATCACTCATATTCACCCATTACAATTCTAAAATTTTTCTTAAGGTTAATGCAAATGCAATATGTAATTCTTCGATAAAGTACAATGATTAAAGATTTGGAGTATGAATATCACCTTCAGTTCTAGAATATTTTATCATCACTACCCTCTCAAAATACTCCAATATCTATTATTAATCACTTCCTGTCATCATTTCAACCTACCCTTCACTTGACCAACCATTACTTCATAGTCTACCACCCGGCTGTGTCCATTTTAAAAAGCTCATGTAATTAGAAATTGAATTCTATTTTATCCATTCCTCCCAAGTAAAATTTGTTTCCAAACCAAGTCCATATAAATTTTTCCCAGGGATATACCATATTGATTTGTATGTGTGTGTATAATTCTATAATGCCCTCAATGGGCATTTCAATATTTTATTATATGTTATTATAAAAGGTTTTCTTATGTATATAATTGTACATGTGTTTCATTGGACATATGTTGAAATATATTTTGTATATAAAATTATGATTCAAAATGCTGGATCATAGAGGTAACTCTATGTGTAGTATCTTAGATTGCCAATATGTTTAACAAACTGACTCTGTCACTTTAAGTGCCAAGCACCAATATATAAGGATTCCAATTTCTACATATGGGTTTGCACTGATATTCTATTGTTTTTCTATTTCCACTAATCTCTATATGTATGCAATGTATAGGTATGGTATGATTTTTCCATATATCTTTGGATTTTGGTATATTATTATAAAAATATGTATTTGGATTTTTGATAACATATTCAGGATAGTTAAAGCTTTTCATAGGCAGGATGGTTAAAGTTTTTCATAGGCATTAATATATTTCTTATTCAAGTCTCTTTAAATAAATTTATATGTATACACACTATGTACATATGCATATATTCATACTTATATGTGTACATACACAAATATCTATATATGTATACATATATATGAATATATGGATGTGTATATACATGTATATAGACATAAATGGTTATTATTATTTTCATTTGTCTGTAAGTTAGCATTGTACTTTATTTGCCAAACTTGTCCTTTATTGACTATACTTTATTTTATTTTATTGTTAAAATGTTGTACCGAAGGGTTACAGTTACATGAGTAAGGCAATGAGTACATTATTTGTTGATCATTATTACCACTTTCCTTTCTTGTTGTAGTACCACTATCCCTTCCCTCCCCCAGCTCTCACATTCCTTTCTCCCCACTCTTCGCAGCATGAAGCGGTAAGGTTCATTTCCAATATAGTCTTATTGGTATCTGTGTTGCAATGGGTCATCCTGTGTCCTTATTTCAGCATTTTGTAATTCCCTTTACCCTCCCCAGATTAGACATGTATATACAAGATGCAAGGTATCAAAATCGAGTACAGTGACAACAGGGGATATTCCATAGGGGAAAGAACATACTAAGGACACAACAACAACAAAAATGAATAAAATGATATTGTACATTTACAACAGTAACAATAGAGACAGAACTCCCAAACATGTCCCTTATTACCAAGCTAGTTATTGTAATTCATGTCCTTATCATTTTTGGAACTTCACTAAAATGTTTTGTAGCCTTCCATGTGGACTTATATGTTCAATTTTTCCTAAATCTATCTACTCATAAGATACCAGCCAGCTCTCTTCTGAAGCCAAAAAGGCAGCCTTCTACAGCTTGGTTCCAAATCACTTGTATTTTTCTTTGTTCTAAGAATACTGATTCAAGCCCAGTGCAGGTGGCTCATTTTATAATTGTAGCCAGCTTGAGCAGAAAAAGTCCATGAGACTCGTATCTCCAATAAACCACCAGAAAAACGAAGTGGCGCTATGGCTTAAGTGGTAGAGATCTAGCCTTGAGTCGAATAGATGAGGGACAGCGCCCAGGCCCAGAGTTCAAGGCCCACGACCACCACCAGCAACAACAACAACAATAAAGAGAATACTTACTAAAAAGGCAATAGCATTAAGCAGTCTTAAAGATAGGCTCAAGTTTAACATTTTAGTCTTATCTTAGATACCAAGGGCCTTCTATTCTAATGAGCCATGAGCCCTCAGAATGTTGACCAAATTTCTTAGTTTATTTACACAATTACTATAAGTATGTATTTTCTCATCTATCTTTCAATTCACCACAACATCTGTATTTATCCTTTATGACATACTCGAATATCAATGCCTTTGGAAGATATTTATTAATTGGTGTATATTAGTTGTACAAAGAAATCTTATTAAAATATTTTACACACTCACATATCGATCAAGGGCCTGTTTAACCCATTTCTGTCTTTCTCCATTCCCATTACCCCTTATTTTTCAACTGTTCTCTGTGAATTTCTTTGTGCCATCTTCACACATCGTCAAAATGTATTAAAGTGTTGTTGACTCACCCTCATTGAACATTATGCAATGCTGAATATAAAAGCAAAAATCAAGTAAATGGAGACATATACTTTTTATGGATTGGAGGATAAAATTGAGCAAAGATATTAATTGTCCTCACCCCCCCCCCCCCGCTTTTTGGGGCTTATACATGGGGTTTGAAATCTGGGCCTGGGCACTGTTCCTCAGCTCTTCAGCTCAAAGTGAGTGCTCTACCCTTTGAGCAACTGTGCCACTTCTGGTTTTCTGGTGGTTAATTGGGGATAAGAGTCTCACAGACATTCATGTTCCAGCTGCCTTGAACCGCAATCCTCAGATCTCAGCCTCCTATCCAGCTAATGCAATAAGTGTGAGCTAACAGTGCCTAGCTTCACAGCTTTAGTTATAAGTATATGAAAATTCCTAAAAACACCTGACCATCACTCTTTGACTCATTGACAAAGGAAAATAAACTGGAATATATTTCTCTGTCCAATATTAAAGCTGTTACTGTAAAATTGTTATATTTGTAGAAGAAAGATTATATAGCTCAATGTGTCTGTAGGGCACCAGATTAGAGCCACATAATTACTATCAAGGAATATTTAATAAGAGTGTAAAACCAAACACTTGTGGAGTGACATTCTTTTAAATAAGTGGTGATAGGTTAGACAATATTGGGGAGAATTAAAAAGTGAACATTGACTTAACAATTTATTCAAATATTCACTTCAAGCATTCTTTGAAGGTGGCATATAAAACAAAAAGAGTGATGTAAATGTATAAGAGAAGATGCCTTGACAATTTTGGAGATGAAGCGTACTTAAATTTGGCATTAAAATTATAGGAAAGGAAAACTTAATATAGTAGAATTCAAAAAAGTATAACATAATTTAGTCTGTGAAAGCTCATATGCAACTAGTGAATAGAAGTTGAGAGCACGGGACTCATGTATCTCAACCTAACTACTTGGTAAGCTGTGATGTGAGTATTGCTGTTTGATGGCAGCCCACAAAATAAAGTCCCTGAAAACCTTATCTCTGATTAATCAGCAAAAAAGCCAGAAGTGAGGCATGACTGAAATGGTAAATTGTTAACGAATTGCAACTAATCTTACAGACTCTGTGTTCATGTCCCAGGACCATACCTACATGTACAAAACTAACAGTAGTAATAATAGTAGTGATGATGATGATGGTGATGATGATGATGATGATGATGATGATGATGATGATGATGATGATTGTAGGGCACATGGGCAGCAAAGATGGTACTGAGAGGGAGTTGAGTGGTAAGAGCCAAATTTGCTTTACGTTCAGTGGGTAACCAGCCCGTGGAAGCTTAGGTTCATGATAGGGTGTGACCTTGACAGTGATTGGTTCCTCTTCCTCCCTTGCCATGCCACCTGCTCTTTTTTGCTTTAAAAAGGGCTCCTCTGTGTTAATAAAGGAGTTTCTTCCTGCTTGACTTCACTCCCTCCTGGATCTGATTGTTTCCCGGGCTGAGGGAGGCTGGGTAACAGGCGAGCGGCCACACTTACCTTTCCTCGGACCCCTTCTGTGTTTCGTGGGATGGAATAAGACCCACCAGATGATGATAATGATGATGATAATGATGATGATAATGTTGATGAAGTGTACCCATATTCAAGGATAAAATATTTGCAAATCCTATACCTGAAGAATGCCTCAAATTAGACTCTACATAGAATTCTCAAAAAATTTGTTAAGAAGAACATCAATTAGAAACTAGCAAAATACATCTTGTGAAAAATAAGCCCAAGAAAGGCATCATCAGTCATCAAATAAACGCACATTAAAACAAAAAGGACATCATAAAACATGTATGAGAATTACTGCACATAATACAATATTGACCATACTAACTGCTATCAAGAAACAGAGAAACTGGATGCTGGCAGGAATCTCAAATGGTAAAGCCACTTCTGAAAACATGTTGACAGGTTCCTAGAATATGAAATATGCAAACCACCTAGAGTATATCACAGGAATTGAGCTCTTCAAGCTTTGTCTCATAGAAATAAACCGTTACATTAACCCAAAGGCCAAAACACAGAGGATTATAGCAGCATTATTTCCTCTAGTTAAAGAAATGGAAATCAATTCAGGCTTTCTTCAGGTGAATGGGAAACAAATTGGGCTACATTCTGTAATAACAGAACCAAAAGGCTAATCGAGTGAATACAATACAATATTAAGGCACACAAAAACATTGAATAATCTACCATAGATTTGAAGGCAATCCTAAAAGCTTATTTATTGCATGATCTAGAAGTCGGAGAAAAAAAGTGTTTTGGTTTCCAGGATGAAACAGGTTTGGGATGGGACCAAGAGAAATAGTGGGTTTAATTATAGAAGGGAAGCATGAGACAGACTTATTTTTGGTAAAAGAAATGTGTAAAGAAACGTGTCTGTAACTATTCATATAGAATTGATAAAATTATATTGAACTTATTGTGTGCACAAAATAAAAAGATTGAAGTCTGCATAAGGTACTTGTGAAATATTAATGTCCTACTTTTAATGTCATACTATAAATATTTTAAGAAACTGAAAAACTATTCAAGGGATTTCTCTATGTTCTTATAACATCATAAAGATCCATACTAACCTCAATAGAATTTAATTATATATAGAAAACAGAAGTCAATATTGAATGTTTACAATGAAAAATAGTATGGGTCCAAGCTTTAGATGAACTATGCCATGCCAATTAGACGGCAGAGATTTAGAAGACTGATATCGAGGGCCGGTTCTAACCAAAAAAATTCGTGACAAAGTACAAAAAAGAAAGCAAGATATAGGGTAATTTCCCTGTTATCTCTCGTTTGTAGAAGCCATAGGTAAGAGATTATTGCTCAAGCAAGGCTTGGCCAAAAAGTAATACCTCATCTGAAAAATAATATGAAGTGGTCAGAGCCTTAGAAACTTCAAGCACCAGTAGTGGCAAAGGAAAAAAGAAAAGAAGAAAACATGAAAGGAAAAGAAATGAGAGAAAAGGAAAACTATTTCCTCTTCATTCTTGTAGTTTCACATCATTGGATTCAAGAATTGAGGGTATTTTGTTTACTGTTTTCAGATTCAGGCCTCTCTAATATGAAAGCATTTATTTCAAGTAATTATTTTATTATTACTATTTATTAACTTATTATTAGATCTTCTTGGAGATTGAACCCATGGCTTTGTATATATTAGTCTAGTCCTCCAACTGAGCTTTACCCCAGCTCTCTTTTGTATAGTTTTGGTAATTGTTTATAAGTTCTTCAATTGATAGCTACTCTACTTTTCATCTTATCTTTTCTCTGCCACATTTTCCTCTATATATTATAGTTTATGTGTTCAAAACTTTCCTCAATTTTATCTTCTAAACTTAGAATTTTGCTTTTCCGTTTACAGAGAACTCAATTTCCTCAGGAATGTAGTAATGCCATTCTTTCCAACAGAAGCACAGATTTCCTCAATAGAACAGAAGTGAAGACCCAGAAATGAATCCACTCCTATAGACACATAATCTTTGATAAGGGAGCCAGAACCACAGGATGGAAGAAAGACAAATTCTTCAAAAACTTGTGCTGATGGAATTGTCTGTACACAG
This sequence comes from Dipodomys spectabilis, assembly GCF_019054845.1. Lineage (NCBI taxonomy): Eukaryota > Metazoa > Chordata > Mammalia > Rodentia > Heteromyidae > Dipodomys > Dipodomys spectabilis. The sequence continues at coordinate 737,763 of NW_024871102.1, forward strand.
AAAACTGAAGTTAGATCCTTATATATCCTCCTGCACCAGAATCGATTCCAAATGGATTGAAGCCCTAAATGTAAGTCCAGATACCTTAGAATTTTACAGGAAGAGTTAGGGGAAACACGAGGGCTCCTTGGGACAGGTCAAAACTTCCAAAGTAAGGCTGGATAAATGGGATTACATCAAACCGAATCAATCATTTGTCAGACTCAAAAGAGACGAAAAATAAAGAGATATTGTAGCACATTTATTAGAGAGCAAACCTACAGATGAGAGCCTCAGCCAATGGTAAACGGTTAATCCCTTTTTGAACTAGTATATTTATAGTGAGTTTACGTGAATATAAGAGTTTTCTGGTGGGGATTAGTAAGAAAACAACTAATACTAAGACAGAGATAGCATGTGAAAAGATTTGTAGATGGACAAAGGGAGAGATAAAGGCTGTGGTGTCTAGTTCAAAGCCTTGACTTGGTGCCAGATTTGTAAGGTATAGGTGCACAAAGGAAAGGGTACAACAGGACCGGTTATTAACAAAAGGCTCACATATGTCTGAAGCCTCAAGATAAGGACCCAAGTCTGTGTGGACCAGACAGCATCTAATATAAGGTTTTATTTAAAATAGCAAGCACAATTTTAGATTTTTGCACAATGAGATGGTACATAGTCAGTCACAGGCAATGTCTGCTATGTCAGGTAATCCAATCTACTCTTTCATGTTACCCAGTAGCCAGGTTTCAACACAAATGAGTACAATGAGATTGTACAAATGAGACTGTGATTTTTCCCTCTCCTGAATCAAAATTCTGTCAAATGATTTCTGTCTTCCAGCTGTTTATGCAATATTTCTCATGATCTTTTCTACTACTTTGTCTTCATTATTGATGTTCATAGTAGTTTTTATTGTTGTCTTGTGTGTCTATGCCATTTTTAGGGCTTGAACTCAATGTTTAATTGTCTTCCTTGTACTTTTTGCTCATGGCTGATCACACTCTATCCTTTGACCCACATCCTCATATTCTCCTTCTTGCTGGACAATTGGAGATAAGTTTTCACATTTTTGTCTGTTTAGACTGACATTGAACCAAAATCTTCAGGTTTTAGCCTCCTGAGTTTCTAGGATTCTACACATGAGCCACTAACACCAAGCTTTGCTTTACTGTTATTTTAGTTATGTGGTAGAAGAAAGTGGAAGCATATTTGTGTTAAATGTGCAATTTTCAAATACAAGTTGGAATCAACTTGATATAATGTAACAGTTATCAAATTTAACAGTTAAATCAATGAATAGCTCACATTCCCACAGAAATATAATTGAAAACAAAAGGTGTAATTGTTTTCCTAAAACAAGTAATGGAACCATGAACTTCTCTCACCTAACAATTCATGTTTTCTATGAGTTTAATTAGCAGACTTCCAATCCTAAAAGTAAATATATTAATTTTATACCATAAGGAGCAAAGTGATTATAGTTAAGAATAGATATTTCATCACAGCCAAAAGATAACTTTTCGAGCAGTCTCACTAAAAAGAAATGTTACATATAGAAACTAATGGATATGATATAGCTTGATCATTACACAACATATAAATGAATGGGATTACAACTCCATACTTCATAAATGTGGAAAAAATAATTTTGTAGCTAGGGGCAAGTGGTTAATGCTTGTAATCCTAGTTACTAAGAGTCTGAGGGCTGAGAATCATGGTTCAAAGCCAGCCTAGGCAGGAAAGTCTGCGAGACTTGTTTGTTTAATTTTTGTCGATCGTCGGGCTTGAACTCTGGGCCTGGGCACTGTCCCTACGCTCTACAGCTCAAGGTGAGCATTCTACCACTTGAGCCACAGCACCACTTCGGATTTCTGGTGGTTTTATCGGAGACAAGAGTTTCACAGACTTTCCTGCCCCAGCTGGCTTTGAACCGCAATCCTTAGATCTCAGCCTCCTGAGTAGCTAGGATTACAGCCGTGAGCCACTGGCGCAGGTTTCTTGAGACTATCTTCAATGAGCCACCAGAAAACTGGCAGTGGCTCAAGTGGTAGAACACTAGCTGTGAGGTCAAGAACTGAGGGACAACGTCCAGGCCCAGATTTCAAGCCCCAAGACCGACAAAATTTAAAAATAAACTGTTAAAAATAAAGAAATATTTTGGCATAAATGTTAAAATATAATTCTAAAAATTTTTAAATCCTCACTAGATATAATAGTTTATATAAATGAGAAGTGTTTTCTGGTTTTGGTAACCATTGAGTCAATTGTGTAAGTCACAAATTTCTCAATCAACTCATATTTATGTATTTATATACTTATATGCCATAAGTATAATTAACTGATAATTGATAGGCAGTGCTGTTTTAGGAATCTCCCTTGGCTTTCTAACATTAACCTTCCTACCCTAAAATCAATATGCCCTCCAACCTTGTCAGAGATTTCATTGACAGTAAAATTACTCATCTCATTGGAGCAGAAAAGTATAAGCCATAATTATTGTTTGGAATAACTGTCACATTTACATGCATTTCACTTAGTTTAAGAACCATGCCAGTAATAGCAAAATGTCTTCTGAGCTTTTCAGTCTCTTAAGAGATGAAAATCTTTAATTATATATCTATTTTTTTTCTGCCTAACATCCTATATATTAGGAAGATCTTTTTGTGTAACACTGTTTTCCTGACTAGAAGAATGGAACAAAGGCAATAATGAAAATAGCCAAGGAAAATACTTGGAAACAATTTAAAAAGCAATGGCCTGTATTCATCGGTTTCAATGAGAATATACAATAAAGTATGTTTTTGTTATTTAAAGAGCAATAATTAAACTTTATTTAGCAGTGAAGAAGGGAACAGAAAACGGTGTTTGAAGACAGCTTGCCTTTGAAAAATTCAACAAAAGCATAATGGATTTTTCTTGTTTTTCTATGCAGTTGCCAAAATAATAGGGAGCAACACCCAAAGGCAGGAAAACACCTAAGCCAAAGCAGTAAACTTTTGTCTATAAAATAATTGTGAGTGTCTGACTCTTTCAAAGTCAGGATTGATAGGAGGAAAAGTGTATTTGCTTTAGTGTGAACAATGAAAAATATAAAATTCCTTTATTAATGTTTTACATATAATGACTAGGACTTCTCATGTTGGAGAAGAGGAAAGTTATGAAAAAGTTCAAAATTGTTTGACTATTCCCCAAGAGCATTCTTATTTATCACCTATGGCAACAGAAGTAGCCTTGGTTACTCTTAGTATCATGCTTGTTTATATTTAGAAGCATTATTTGTTGCTGGATTATAAGCTGCAATACCTTAAGTAGGAATAGAGTCGTTTCCTGAGAGAGGAAAGTTGCTGTGTAAACAAACCTAAAATATCAAAGACATAGCATAGTGGAAACTATTTTACAGCTATATCAAAATCTGTAGGTATAGATTTTGTTTCCCATTGTTCCAGGGGAACCATTTTTTTAACTTCTTTTTCACCATCTAATGATCCTATAAAATCCTATACAATCCTGGGATTGCTGTAACTTTACTGGATTCCCTAATTTCTGTTGGAAAGTTAGGAAAGATAGAAAATTGTGTTTCTGTTACTGTTTTACCTTATTTTTTTTATTACTTTAGAAACTGTAACTCAAAATGGCATTAATTATCTTTATAATATTAGGAGACAGATTTAATGTCCATCTTCTAACCCTAGCCTTCTACAAAACTTTGGTACTTAGTGATCCCCAAATGTGAAAATAAATATAGGGAGCATCTTATTTAAATATTGTTGAGAATTTCAAGACTTCCTTTATGTAAGGCCCTTAGAAGTACAGCATACATGTGTACAAAGCCAGTGACAACAGGAAAATATCACTAAGTTTCCCCAAAAGGATTGATGAAGTCAGTAGTTATCTTCCCAAGCAGTTGAAAAAATGCTTCCAAAATAATTCAGTGCACCTACATTTGTGGAGTTATTTAAGTTATGGCTTCTTTGTTAGACATATTCTTTTCTTTTAAAAATTGTCAAATATTAGCTTTATAATAAATTTTGTCTAGTATTTCTTGGTTCAAAACAGAAATCTTGATACAGTTGATGTCACTTGGCTTTCTTACTTTCTCAGTTCAAAGCCAACCCAAGCAGGAAAGTCTGTCACATTCTTATCTGTAACTAAACACCTAAAACGCCAGAAGTGGAGTTTTGGCTCAAGCAGTAGAGTACTAGCTTTGGGGGAAGTTGGCCAAGGAAGACATTTGTTCAGGGACATGGTCCAGCGTCTGAGTTCAAGCTCCAGAACTAGAACAAACTAAACATACAAACAAGCAAAAAAAAAAAAAAAAACGCACGTATTTCTTAGGGACCATCCTTAAAGCACTGGTTTGGGAACAGGCTCCTTTTGCTGATCATACTCACTCGATTCTGCTTTTTTGGAATACTAATTGCACTCCAGAATTCAGGACAAGATTAAAGGAATTAATAAGTGACTCCTGCAACAACAGAATCATCTCAGTAGTGAAATATACATGCATAAGACAATTTAAAACCTCCAAGTCGTTGTTTCCTTGCAATAGAACACTTTTAAAAGAACGTTATTTCCTTTTGTTCTATGCTGGCCTTCAAATAGCCCAATGTTTCCTTTTGTAATACTTTCAAGAAGTTTACAGACAATTTTTATATGAATAAAGAACATACTCGAAAAAATTCAGGGACAGAGTTTCCTTCAAGCCTTGGATTCTTTTTTTTCTAACAATGAATATATATTTTTATAGTGAAAATAATGTACAGATGGGTTACAATTACATGGGCAAGATAATGAGTACATTTTTTATCAAGCATTGTAACCTACTCCTTGGTTTCCCCTTCCCATACCTTCTCATCCTCCCCTCTCCCACTCATTCAATCCCCCTCCCCCCACCAACAAAGTTGTAAAGTTCGTTTTCGACATAAGGACTTGTACATCTCATTGTTGCAATGGGTCAACCTGTATCCATATTTAAATGATTTGTTTTTTTCCGTTCCCCTCCACAAATCGTAATGACATCAAATACAGTGAAAGCAGGGGTTATCGTTATGCCGTGGGGAAGGGACATACAAAGCAACAAGGATATCATCTTATAAATGTGTTAGAAACAATCACATGAAAGAAAAAAAACATTCAAATACATATCTTAGGGTTCATTTCCCTAACATCTACTTATCTGACCTTTTCTGTTTGACTCAGACATATACTAGATATTGCAAATAAGGAAAACCATGGGACCTATGTTTCTTTGGGCATGGCTTACTTCATTTAATATAATTTTTTCCAAGTCTTTCCATTTCCTAACAAATGGAGCAATGTCACTCTTTCTGATGGAGGCATAGGATTCCATTGTGTATATATACCACATTTTCTTGATCCATTCATCTACTGAGGGGCATCTGGGTTGGTTCCATACCTTAGCTATGGTAAATAAGGCTGCAATAAACATAGTCGTGCTGGTAACGCTAGTGTGGCCTTGTTTCTGAACATTTGGGTAAATGCCCAAAAGTGGGATTGGTGGGTCATAGGGAGCTCTATGTGGAGTCTTTTGAGGAACCTCCATACTACTTTCCAAAGTGGTTGAACAAGTTTACACTCACACCAACAATGCAGTAAGGTTTCCTCTGTCCACCTCCCCTCCAGCATCTGTTGTTATTAGAGTTCTTGATTATAGCCATTCTAACTGGGGTGAGATGATATCTCAATGTTGTTTTGATTTGAATTCCTTTTATGTTTAGGGAGGTTGAGCATTTCTTCATATGTCTTTGGAAATGCTTCTTTCCTCTTCAGAGAAGTTCCTCTTTAAGTATTTAGCCAACTTATTTATTGGGCAGTTGTTTCTTTGAAGATTTGTTTTTTGGGGATTTAATTTTTTGAGTTCCAGTTATATTTTAGATATGAGACCATTGTCTGTTGTGTGGCTAGTAATGATCCTCTCCCAGTCTGTGGGCTTTCAATTGATCTTGCTAGCTATGTCCTTTGCCAGGCAGAAGCTCTGCAATTTCATGAAATCCCATTTGTCCAACCTTTCTTTGATTTGTTGTGTTTCTAGGTCTCTATTAAGAAAATTTCGGCCTGGGCCAAGGAGACCTAGTGTTTCTCCTATTCTATCTTGTAATGTTTTCAGGGTGTCTGCTTTGACTCTGAGGTCTTTGATCCATTTGGAGTTGATTTTAGTACAGGGTGATATATAAGGATCTAGCTTAATTTTCTACAAGTATTTAACCAATTTTGACAGCACCATTTACTGAAGAGGATGTCTTTCTTCTATTCTATTTTTTAGCTCCCTTATCGAAGTTTAGATGGCTATAGTTCTGCAGGTTCATTTCTGGGTTTTCAATTCTATTCCATTGGTCCTGAGGTCTGTTCTTGTGCCAGTACCAAGCTGTTTCGATTACTATGGCTTTGTAGTTGAATTCAAATTTGGTATTCATATTCCTCCAGCACTGTTCTTTCTGTTAAGGATCGTTTTAGACATTCAGGGTCTTTTATTGTTCCATATGAATTTTTGGATTGCCTTTTCTGTTTCCTTGAAGAATGAGGTTGGAATATTGATAGGTATCACATTGAATTTGTAGATAGCCTTGGAAAGTATTGCCATTTTCACGATGTTGATCTTTCCAATACAGGAGCATGGGAGTTTTTGCCACTTTCTAAGTTCTATTTTGATTTCCTTTTTCAAGTTTTTAAAGTTTTCATCATAGAGGTCCTTCACTTCTTTGGTTAAGTTAATTCCTAGGTATTTTTTTTTGTGGGGCTATTCTGAATGGAGTTGCTTTCCTAATTTCAGCCAAACTTTTCTCATTGTTGGCATACAGAAAAGCCATTGATTTTGCGGGGTTAAATTTATACCCTGCTACTTTGCTAAAATTTTGAATCAGCTTGAATAATTTTGGAGTGGATTCTGTGGGATTCTTTAAATACAAGATCGTGTCATCTGCAAAGAGGGAGAGTTTTACTTCTTCTTTCCCTGTTTGCATCCATCTAATACTTGCATCTTGTCTTATTGCTGTAGCTAGGCATTCCAATACAAGTTTGAAGATAAATGGAGAGAGTGGACATCCTTGTCTGCTTCCTGAATTAAGTGGAAATGGCTTTAGTTTTTCACCATTAAGTATAATGTTGGCTGTAGGTTTGTCCTATATAGCCTTGATTGTGTTGAGGAATGTTCCATGGATTCCTAGTTTTTTCCATAACCTTCACATAAAGGGGTGTTGGATCTTGTCAAATGTTTTTATTGCATCTGTTGAGATAACCTTGTGGTTCTTATCCTTGTTCCTGTTGATGTGATGAATTATAGTAATTGATTTGTGTATATTGAACCAGTTTTGCATCCCTGAAATGAATCCTGTTTGATCGTGGTGTATGATTTTTTGGATGAATTGTTGAAGTTGATTGGCCAAAATTTTGTTGAGAAGTTTTGCATCAATATTCATCAAAGAAATTGGTCTATAGTTCTCTTTCTTTGATGAGTCCCTTCCTGGTTTTGGGATGAGGGTTTTGATGGCTTCAAAGAATGAGTTCAGTAGTGAACTTTCTCTTTCCATTTCATTGAAGAGTTGGAGGAGTATTGGTGTGAGCTCTGCTTTGAAGGCCTTATAGAATTCCATTGTTAAAACATTTGGGCCTGGCCTTTTCTTAGGAGGGAGGTATCTTATTTCTGTTTCTATTTCAATGCTTGATACAGGCCCCTTAATATGTTTTAACTCATCTTGGTTTAGTTTCGGCATCTGAGTATTTCCTAGGAAAAGGTCTATTTTTGCCAAGTTCTCAAATTTATTAGCATAAAATTTTGAGAAGTATTCCCTTATAATGTTCTGAATCTTGGTTGTTTCTGTGGTGATGTGTCCTTTCTCCTCTCTGAGTTTATTTATTTGGGTGTGCTCTTTTCTTTTTCTATTATGATTTGCTAAGGGTTTGTCAATTTTGTTAATTTTTTCGAAGAACCAATTCTTTGTTTTGTGATTCTTTCTATGGTTTTTTGGATTCTAATTCATGTAAGTCTGATTTAATTTTAATTATTTCTTTCCATCTACTGTATTGAGGTTTATCTTGCTGGTATTTTTCAAGGAGGCTCAGATGTCTAATTAAATTGTTGGTTTCAGATCCCTCCAATTTGTTGATGAAGGAACTCAGAGCTATAAACTTGCCTCTGAGTACTGACTTTGCTGTGTCCCAGAGGAGCTGATAATCTCTGTGTTCATTTTTGTTGAATATTATGAACATTTGAATTTCCTTTCTAATCTCTTCCATAACCCACTCGTGATTCAGCAGTGTATTCTTCAACCTCCATGTGATACAGGTATTTCTGTGGTGGCTTTTTTGTTGAATTCTAATTTTATTCCCTTGTGGTCTGAGAGAATGCAAGGTATAACTTCAATGTTTCTGAATTTGGACAATGGATTCTTTTCTTATATAGCAAAAAGGAACACACGAATTAACTTCCACTTTGTCATTTCTCTATGTTCAATTCCTCTTTTGGGATCAGTTTCCACCTGCAGTAACAGTTCCTTCCACTTATTTCCAATAACAATCTATGGCACTGCTCAAGGTAAAATGAATGTTTTCAGGCTTCATTGAACTAGCACAAAGACATTTTTGGACATGAGGTAACACGCCTTTCAGAGACAACTTAGTAAATACAAAATATAAAATTTAAATGGCTTATAAAAACATTATTAATGTACATATGACCATATAAGACAATGTTAAGTAAAATGAACCCCAAGATAGGGACACAACTTGTGTTTTTTCTTTATTGAAATGGTTTTAAAATGTATCTAAAATGTACTATATGATTTTTTCGTTTCTCCTCCATGTTCTTCCCCCATGATATAATTCCTGTTTTCACTGGATATGATGTTGATGCCCTACATCTTGCAAATACATTTTTCTAGTGTGGGGAAACAAAGATTCAGGATGACCTATTGTAACAATGATATGAACAAGACACTATGTAGAAAACAAACTTTACAACTTGGGGAGGGGAGGGGGAATTGGGTAGATAGGGAGGGAATGGATAACACAGTAAAAAAAAGAGGATGTAACAATAGGAAATGTACTCATTACCTTACTTATGTAACTCTAAGCCCTCTGTACACTATTTTTACTATAAAAACATAAAAGAAATCATTATCCAGGAGTACATTAAGTTCAAATTTCATAAGTGCTCTTAAATTAAACTGGGAGAAGATTCTCAGAAAAGTTTATTTGTGTGTGTGTGTGTTGTGCATTATTTCCTATGTGTACACAAGTTTACAGTAGAAGAAACAATAGGAATAATAAGAGAAAGAAAAGCTCTGTGTTTAAGTATAATGGTTCAATATACTATAGAATACTCTGAAAATAAGACAACATTGAACCAATAAAGGCAAGGCCTTTATTGGGAGTGACATAGAGAAATAATTAATACTAAGAGGAACATGAACGATGAGGCCACTCTCTTTCAACTTCCGTCTCTAAATCATGTTTGCTAATCACGCAAATTTGTAAAATGCATAATGGAAGAATTATTCTGGTTCCAAAGCAAGTTAGATATAAGAGCATGGACTTAACTGGAAAAAAGTCCATGGTGAGAAAGCAGGAATTATACTAGCAATGAACTAGTGGCCAAGATCTCATTTCTTTTTCTTTCTTTTATCTTTTCATCTTTTTTTTGATGGTTGTGGCAGGGTTTGAAATCGGCCTGGGCAGTATCTCTCCACTCTTAAGCTCAAGACTAGTTCTCTACCTCTTGAGCCACAGCCCCACTTCCAGTTTTCTGGTGGTTTATTGGAGATAAGTGTCTCAGAACCTTTCTTTCCTACTCGTACTGGATTTGAACTGCAAATCTCAGATCTCAGCCTCCTGAGAATTATAGGCATGAGCTCAAGTGATGGAATACTAGTCATGAGCAAGATTGCTGAATAAAGTTGCTGAGGGTTTTGCATACACACATACAAACATACACATATACACAGAGGCACATATATGTGCAAACACACCTGCACAAATGAAACAACTCTCAGAATATGGAGAAATGTTAGAAAACAATAGAAAATATATCCTGAGTAAGACTAGATCAAGTGATAAATATTAACATTAGAAAGTCCTCAAGTGAAATTTCTTCAAAGAAGTTTGAGAATATTACATACCTAGGGACCAAAGATAATAAGAAAGTCAAGTAATCATTATTAAAGTGATTGGATCCACGGAAGAATGAATCAAAGACCCCTGCAGGTGCATCTGAAAATGTTCATGTCCTGTGTCAAATGATAGAACCACTTTGAAAATAGTACATAAAGAGTGAAAAATCAGTCTAATGGATAAGATCATAGGAGAAGTTCAGAATTGCTAGTCGGTATCTAGATTAAATAAACCACCAAACTATGGCAGGGCAATTTGATACAAGCCTGAAATTCTAGCACTCAGACTAAGACAGGAGATTAGAGAGGGGGATTACATAGTGATACCTTCCCTGGACCAGGTAGTATAATTTTGTCTAATGAAACAAGCCAAACAACAAGAAAGGAATACACAGTTGGAAGTTTGGGCTAATTTTGTCATTATGTTTTGAGAAGGCAAGTTTCCTATTGAAATGCAACTCACATATAATCCTCAGTTGTGTTTTAAATGCTCTCTTTATTACACAACATTCCTAGATGCAAAATGGCTCATGATTCCCAATCAGAAATTTGAAAAAGTAAGCACCATTCTGTTGGATTTCAAAGAAATAATGAAGGATTACAAAAGTTTAAGCCTGGAAAAATACAAAGTTCATCTAATGTAGGACTTTGTAGACCTTGCTAAATTAGAATTTAGATTTAAAATAAATATTTTGGTTTTGTTTGTAAATTCATATTCTATAGGATACTACAAAATTCTTTTTAAATAGAGGTTTTAATTGACAAATTCACAAATGAATCTGGCATTTTATTTGCCTAAAATATTCTTTCAAGTGAGGTATAACTAGAACTTAGTTAATTGATAATTCCAACAGTTCATATATAAAATGATGTGTGAATAATCTAGACAGAGTTGTCAACAAATGGATGATATTAATTTATAAATTTAGAACAAGCAATTTTTTGAGGCTTTGGTGTATCCTGGTATGAAGAGAGTAATTGTGTGAGGTCTTGGTTCTTCTATCTACTTGTAATACCAGAAGAAATTTCCTTAATTACATGCTTCTGTATACAATGAGAAAAATGCTAGGGTTGGAGTTGGTTTTTATTTTTTGGTTTGTCCTCAGGTTTGAACTCTGGGCCTGGCCACTCTTTTGAGCTCAAGGCTCATGCCCTACCACTTCAACCTCAGTGCCACTTGAGTCTGGCTTTTCCTGAGAAGTTTATTGGAGATAAGAATCTAAGGAATCTTCCTGAACCATAATATTCTGATCTTAGTTTCCTGAATATCTATGATAGATAAAAAATATAAATAATACTTGCAATTGTTCTGATTTCTAGAAATCAGAAAAATGTTGTAGCAAAGTTTAGTGTAGTGTACTTTCCACAATAGGAAGGGCATCATATTAGCACAAGTGTAGTATTTTTTCACAATAGTGATAAGCTATTCATGATGTGAATTACGGGATTTTTAAGGTGCACCTTACAAATTGGAAACTGTTGGGCTAGGAAGACTTTATGGCATAAAAGCTTGGGATTGATGGTCACAGAAATAATAGCTTACTCTGATGGACAAATGTTTACTCTCGAGGAATTAATTAATACACATACTTCGTAGTTATACCCTCCAGCAGAATGTGGCTATTTTTTTCTGTTGATTTCTCATTATGTAACACCCCATTAGAATCTGCAGCTATTGCAGAATTAAATAACATGCAAATAGGTACTGTTTTGAATTGCTCTGATATGGAATGTTCAGAATTTGAAAATGAGTAGTTAGTATTTGTAAGAACTTTGAAGAACACATATATTCTGTCCTTTTAACAATTATTCAGTTTTAAAAGTTAGGAGTTTCCAGAGAATTAAACTGTTTTCTGTTTTACTATGAGACAATACTAAACTTATAATTTTTTGAAAATTATGGCAGGTATATTGTGAAAATATTGCATATTTGGATAACATTCAAGTTGATGAACCTCTGATAAAGAAAGGTATAATTAATTCAAATTAGATGCCAAATAGTGTTCATTTTTAAAAAGGTAATGCACATAGGATAATATTTACTGTAGCAATACAGTGAAATTATACCTTATGTAACTTATTTTTAGTTTAATTTTATTTTTAAGGAAATATATACAGGGGTTGGATTAATTGTAAGGTAGTGAATACATAACATGTCGAAATTTTACACACTACCTCATTTTTCTCACACTTTTCCTTTCCCCCCAAACCCCTCACAAGTTGTAATGTAAATTTCCAACATGTTGTCTTGTGAGTATTGAAATTGCATTGGTTTTCCCTTTGTCCTTTTCTCCCCAATATGTTGTTCATCTTGCCTTGTCAAATTAAGATAAATGCATGTGCAATACACACAGTACTGAAATCAAATACAGCAGGGGATAAACTGTAGGGGAAAGCATAAAAGAAAAAAGAAATCACATAGTACATTAAAAAAAAAAAAACAACCACAAAGAAAAATCTCTATTTCCATATCTAGTTGTTCATTTTGCTCAACATGATCTTGTATGGTCTATATACAAAGCTTTTGAACCATTCTGCTCATCTGCTAGTGTTATTCTATACATTTCCTATTATTACAAATGAGGGAAATTATGGAATCTGTTTCTTTGAGTCTTGCTTATTTTATTTCGCAGGATTTTAAAAAATCTTTCCATTTCCTTTTGAATTGGAAGCATAGAATTCAACCATATACAAAATGTGAAATATATATCTATATATAGAGAGAGAGAGAGAAAGAGAGAATATATATATATTCGTTCATCTACTGAATGGCATATTGGTTTAAAACATGCTTGCATGTAAGTATCACTTAGGGTCATTCAAAAATGACAGATGACACCTCCCCAGAAATACTGAAATCATGATTTCTACGTAAGAAAGGATTTTATGGTGGTACAAGTGTTGAAATATCTGGATGAGTGAAATTTATATCTTGCACTGAATTAGGCAGGAAGATATCCAATATCATATAGGATAAAAATGGTAGTGACAAAATATTCCCTTGAGATAGGAGTATGAAGAAATTCAGATAATTTTGAAGAATTTAGAAATACAAGTTCAAATATGTTTCTTTAAATAAAAATTATGTAAGTGGAAGGGCAAAAGAAGGAGAAGAGAAGAAAATAACTGACAGCAGATCATTGTCCCAAGTTAGAGAATAAAAAGTCATAATCTAGAGTTCTGTGGAAGATGGCAGAAGGTCTAGGCTTAACAAGCTTTCGCCTAGACAACAGATTTAGTGTTCCAGTTAACAGTCCTAGGCTAGAGAATCACACCCAGTGTGCCATCACAGAACAGAGAGTTTGGCCAGAGATGGAATATCCAGGCAAGGAAACATATCTGAGCATCAGCGGCCGGAGGCACCATGCCTACAGAGAGAGTCCAGTCAAAAAGATGCCAGACACAGTGTGCATATTCTACTCAACACTAGGAAGAACTGACAAGGAACAGATATATTCATGTTGCAGATCGCAGACCATAGACAGCCCAGTAACCAAGACTCTGGCATGAGTAGAACCCTGACACTCCTTCTCAGAAAGCAAAGGAGGGAAGGCGGCCCCTCTCCCACCACCAGATAGCTCCATCTTTGATACTGACAAAGGCCCAGAAATTGATACTGACAAAAAGCCCAGACTTTGGGCTGTGCAACTACAAGATTTTGGTTGATGCTTGCCTAAAAATAGTGTTCTAGCACAAAAATGGTGTTACTTTCCTACCAAATAGAGGCATTCATGAAATCCAATAAAAGACAGCTGAAAGAAGTCAGGGAGACAGGAAAGAGAATGTTGAATGGAGCCCAACAGAAGGAATAGGAGTCCAAGGAAACCATAACCGATCAACTCAATGATTTGAGAATAAACACAACACCAAATTAAGGAAGTAATGAAGTTCATATAAGATCTAAAACAAAGCTCCAACAAAGAATTTGAAGTCATCAAAGCTGACCAAATAGAAGGAAAAGAAATTAAAAACAAAGTGGAAAGTCTTGAGAGCAGGGTAGACCATGCAGAAGATAGAATCTGATGAAGACAGCCAGGTTATGATAGAGGAAGAACATACAACTATCTAAGACAAATCCAAGAAATATGATAGATCTATTCAACATTTGGAAGACACCCTCAGAAGGCCTAATTTACAGATAATGGGTGTAGAGGAGCACATAGAGTGAGGAGTTAATGGTCTAACAAATTTGGTTAACATGTTCCAAGCAGAGAACTTCTCAAACATGCATAAAGATAGACCTATTCAGATTCAAGAAGCTTTTAGAACCCCAAATAGACCAGACTAGGACACGATATCCCACTGCGACATTATAATCCCCACAGGATCAATTCCAAGGAAAATATCCTTAAAGCTGTCAAGGAGAAAAGATCAACCACTTACAAAGGGAAACCAATTAGAATTACCTCACATATCTCAGTGGAGACAATTACAGCAAGAAGAGCCTGGAATGATATATGCCATGCCCTAAAGACAAACAACTATCAACCAAGAATACTGTACCCAGCTATACTCTCCTTCCTAACCGAAGGCCAAATAAAAACCTTCCATACCAAAGAACAACTGCAAAAACCTATATCCACCAAACCATCCCTATAAATGACACTTAACGATGTCCTACACATAGAAAACCAACAAGACCACAATAAAGGCCAAGAAACCGCACCCAAACTGAGAATTCAAGAACCATAGGAAGAACCCAGTTGCTGCAACCCCCAAGAAGGGGCATAAAATGGCAGGAATTCCCAAAGAGCTCTCAATCCTAACTCTCAACATTAACAGATTGACTCTCCAATTAAGCGACATAGACTGTCAAGTTGGATTAAGAAGCAAGATCCTTCTATCTGCTGCCTTCAGGAGTCACATATTGCCCATAAAAACAAACACATTTTCCATGTAAAAGGCTGGAACAAAATCTACCAAGCATACGGCCCCCATAAACAGGCGGAAGTTGCAATCCTAATAACAGATAAAATAGACTTCCAATAAAATTAGTGAGAAGAGATAAAGAAGGTTGCTACATACTAATTAAGGGATCTCTCCTTCAGGAGGATATTACAATTCTAAATATCTATTCACCAATCAACCCAGCACCCAAATTTATACAAGAAACACTACTTTCCCTCAAATCCCACATAGATCCAAAGACATTAATTGTTTGGGACTTTAACACACCATTTTCCTCACTAGATAGATCAACTCAGCAAAAACTCAACAGAGAAACCGCAAATCTAAACAACTGCATAGATCAACTAGATTTAACAGACATCTACCAAATATTTCACCCAATAGCATCAGAATACACGTTTTCATCAGCAGCACATGGAATATTTTCCAAAATAAACCACATTTTAGGTCACAAAACAAACTTTTCCAAATTCAGAAACATTGAAGTTATACCTTGCATTCTCTCACACAACAAGGGAATAAAATTAGAACTCACCAACAAAAGCCACTGAAGAAAATCCTGTACTACATGGACGCTGATAAACACACTGTGGAATGTCCAGTGGGTCATGAAAGACATTAGAAAGGAAATTCAAATATTCATGATATTCAGCAAAGATGAACACACAAATTACCCCCTACTCTGAGACACAACAAAGGCAGTACTCAGAGACAAATTTATAGCCCTGAGTTCCAACACAAACCAATTGTAGAGATCTGAAACCAGCAATTTAATGAGACATCTGATCTTACTTGAATAAGAGCAGCAAGATAATCCCCAATCGAATACATGGAAAGAAATAATTAATATTAAATCAGAATTAAAGAATTAGAATCCAAAAAAAAACCATAGAAAGAATCAACAAAAGAAAGAGTTGATTCATTGATAAAATTAACAAAATTGACAGAATTTTATCACATCTTATCAGAAAAAGAAGAGAACATACCCAAATAAATAAACTCAGAGATAAGAATGGAAACATCACCAAAGAAACAACCAAGATTCACAACATTATATGGGAATACTTCTCAAAACTTTATGCTAATAAGTTTGAGAACTTGGCAGAAATGGACCTTTTCCTAACAAATATTGACATGCTGAAACTAAACCAATGTGAGTTAAACCATCTTAACAGGCCCATATCTAACATTGAAATAGAAACAGCAGTAAGAGTCCTCCCATCTAACAAAAGCCCAGATCCCGATGGATTTACAGTGGAATTCTACAAGGCCTTCAAAGAAGAGCTCACACCAACACTCCTCCAAATCTTCAATGAAATTGAAAGAGAAAGTTCACTACCGAACTCATTCTATGAAGCCATCATAACCCGCATCCCAAAACCAGGCAGGGAGTCATCAAAAAAGAGAACTATAGACCCATTTCTTGGATAATCATTAATGCAAGAATTCTCAACCCACTTTTGGCCAATCGACTTCAACAATTCATCCAAAAATCATACACCACGATCAAACAGGATTCATTTCATGTTTCATTTCTTCATTGCGTACATTCTTCATTGCGTACATTCTTCATTGCGTACATTGAACCAACTTCGAATATGCGAAGTTGGTTCAATGTCTGCAAATCAATTAATATAATTCATCACATTAACAAGAGCAAAGACAAGAACCACATGGTTATCTCAATAGATTCTGAAAAAGCATTGGACAAAATCTAACACCCCTTTACGTTGCAGATTCTGCAAAAATTAGGAATCCAGGGAACATTCCTCAGTACAACAAAGGCTCTACATGATAAACCTACAGCCAGCATTGTACTTAATTGTGAAAAACTAAATCCATTTCCTCTTATCTCAGGAACGAGACAAGGATGTCCACTCTCTCCACTTCTCTTCAATCTAGTGTTAGAATGCCTAGTTAAACCATAAAACAAGATGCAAAACTCTCCCTCTTTGCAGATGACATGATCTTGTATATAAAGAATCCCAAGGAGTCCACTCTCAAATTACTCAAGCTGATTCAAAATATTGGTAAAGTAGCAGGGTATAAAATTAACCTTCAAAAATCAATGGCATTTCTGTATGCCAACAATGAGAAAAGTGTGCTGAAATCCGGAAAACAACTCTATTTGTAATAGCCCCACAAAAAAATAAAATACCTAGAAATTAACATACCCAAAGGAGTGGTGGATCTCTATGATGAAAAGTTTAAAAACTTGAAAAAGGAAATCAAAACAGAACTTAGATAGTGGCAAAAATAAACTCCCATGCTCCTGTATTGGAAGAATCAACATCGTGAAAATGGCAACATTTCCCAAGGCTATTTAAAAATTCAGTGTGATACCTATCAATATTCTGACCTCAAGGAAACAGAAAAGGCAATCCAAAAATTCATATGGAATAATAAAAGACCCCGAATAGCAAAAACGATCCATAACAGAAAGAACAGTGCTGGAGGAATATCAATACCAAATTTCAAACACTACTACAAAACCATTGTATCCCTCCCCCACAGTATAACCCCTGCTTTCACTATATTTGATGTTGGTATAATTTGTGGAGGAGATAGGGGAAATCAAGTCGTTTAAGGATATAGGTGGACCTGTTGCAACAATGAGAAGTAAAAGTTGTCATGTCAAAAATGAACTATACAACTTTGGTGGGGGGGGGGGGGCGTGGGGGAGGATTGGGTGGGGCAGGGGAGAGGCTGGGAAGGGATGTGAAGGGTAAACAAAGGAGGAGGCTGAAATGCTAGATAAGAAATTTACTCATTATCTGGCCCATGTAATTGTAACCCTTCTGTACAGTATGTTCACAAAAACTAAAAATTTAAATTAAAAAAAAAAAACATTGTAATCAAAACAGCTTGGTGCTGGCAAAAGAACAGACCTCTGGACCAATGGAATAGAATTGAAAACCCAGAAATTAACCCACAGACTTATAGTCCTCTAATATTTGATAAGGGAGCTAAAAAAATAGAATGGAAGAAAGACAGCCTCTTCAGTAAATGGTGCTGGCAAAACTGGTTAATCACTTGTAGAAAATCAAAAATAGATCCATACATGTCATCCTGCACCAGAGTCAAATCCAAATGGATCAAGGACCTTGGAGTCAAAGCAGACACTCTGAAATCATAACAGGTCCTAAATCATTACTAGGTCTCCTTGGCATAGGCCGAAAGTTTCTTAAAAGAGATGCAGAAACAACAAATCAAAGAAAATTTGGAAAAATGGGATTGCATAAAATTGCAGAGTTCTGCATGGCAAAGGATATAGCTAGCAAGATCAATAGAAAGCCTACTTATTGGGAGAAGATATTCCCTAGCCATACAATGGACAAGGTTCTCATATGTAAACTATACCTGGAACTCAAAATATTAAATCCCCCAACAGCAAATCCTCAACAAAACAACTGCCCAATAAATAAGTTGGCTACATTGCAACAATGAGATGTACAAGTTGTTATGTCGAAAACAAACTTTACTACTTTCCTGGGGTGTGGGGCGGGGAGGATTGAGGGGTGGGGGGTGGGAAAGGATGGGAAGGGGAAACAAAGGAGGAGGCTAAAATGCTTGATAAGAAATGTACTCATTATTTTGCCCATGTAATTGTAACTCTTCTGTACAGTATTTGCAAAATAAAAATAAATAAATAAAAAAATAAGTGGGCTAAAGACTTACAGAGAAAATTCTGTGAAGAGGAAAGAAGGACTGCCAATAGACACATGAAGAAATGACCGACCTTCCCAGCCATAAGGGAAATGCAAACCAAAACAACACGGAAATACCACCTCAACCCAGTTAGAATGGCCATAGACAAGAACTATAATAACAGATGCTGGAGTGGATGTGGCCAGAAGCGAATCTTACTTCATTGTTATTGGGAGTGCAAACTTGTTCAACCACTTTGGAAAATTGTATGGAGGTTCCTCAAAAAACTCCTAGAGCTCTCCTATGGCCCAGCAATCCCACTTTTGGGAATTTACCCAAATGATCACAAACAAGACCATACTAAATCTTCCAGCACAACTATGTTTATTGCAGCATTATTTACCATAGCTAAGATATGGAACCTACCCAGATGCCCTTGAGTAGATGAATGGATCAAGAAAATGTGGTATATATATTCTCAAATGAATTCTTTGCCTCCATCAGAAAGAATAACAATACTCCATTTGATGGGAAATGGACACTAGAATTGAAACGCTCCTTAGGGACATTTTCTTGGAGCTCATTAGTTTACCTAGCAGAAATATAAATACCCATAAATTATGGAGCTAATTAGTAAATATCCGAATTAACACTAGATCCTAGATGTTGTGTTATTACAAGTGGACATTGTATTATTGTTACATCAGAATTCTTCCCTACTTGCCAATGTGTAAGAGAAAATGAAAGAAAGGCATTAAGGCAAAATGCCTTATCTTTTTAGGAGTATAATCCTAGTGGTGAGGGTAATGTCTGAACTCTTCCTTTCAATAAAAGCTTGAAGTTTATAAGAGCACTGCCTACATATAAAAATTTGTGGCAGGTTGATTGACAGGTTTATTTCATCATGGAGATATCGCCAAAACACTGTTCTTATTGAACGTGTCTATATCTTTTTAGATTTCAAATCCAAATAGCATATTTCCTTCAATATCTCTGTAACAGTTTTGACCTTTTCTTCCTGCAAATTCTTTCCTTTCTTTACTTATGTAACTCTGCGTTTATTACTTTCTTGTTTCCTTATTTATCTCATTCTTCCAATCTTGTCCACACTGGTACTCACATTGTTCAGAATTGTGTCAGAACTTTCCTTTTCCTCTTCCCTTTAATAATGCCCCCGATTTTATTATTCTTTTTCATATTCATGGCCATGGATATTTTGATAATGTCTAAACAAACCTATCTTTGCATCTGCTTAATATAAACTTTAGAATTATCAGAGTTTTTTCCCCCCGAAATCCATCATTTCAACCTGCAATCTCTATCACCAAGGATATCACTAACACAGTTGCCTGGCCAGAGATGTAGAACACTTTAGATTTCTTCTTACCCTTCTGCTCCCACCCATTAGATAAGATGAATGATCAAGATTTTCTGAGTTTCTGTCACTGATATGATTTCTATGAACACCTTTTTATGCCCCTGACAACAGCCTGTTTCATGTAATCATTACTGGTCACCTAGTCTTAAACAACCTTTTACAAAGTGTGTTTTTCCCCATAGTCTTTTCATATTGGTCCTTTCCATCACCAAATTACTCTCTTTGTAAGCACACAGAGTGAAGAGATCAGACACACATTCTAGTATCATTATTTACTCATTACATTGACTACTGGCCTTACATTTCTCATCTGTAAATGGATGTAACCGATCAGAAATATTGAAGAATATATTTGTTGACTTCTAGAGCATAAAAAAGAAAAGTGAGGAGTCCTTTCATTTTCCCCCTTAGCTTTTAAATAAGGAAAGAGTCAAATTCAGTTTGTTGGTATAAAGTCAGAAATTGTTTCATGCAGAAATAAGAATAAATTTTCCTCTTGGCTCTAAGGACCGTAACTCCAGATATGTAAGTGGTATTATGTAAATTGTTTCATGTGTTTACAGCTATATGGAAGAATATGTCATTGGAAAACATTGGTTATTGAATAGTGTCTTTATGAGAATAGTAATTGAACTAATCACACTAAGTTGAAAACTACATCTTAGTCCATCAATATTTTTCTTATTGCTTTATTTGTTGCCAAGTGTTCTTAATAAATTTATACACAGATTTTCTCCAGTTAACTGGATGGAAACTAAAACTGATCATGGATTTCTGCCTAATGAGTGAAGCATGCTTGAGGCATGTGTTGTTAATTTCTAGAGATATATATCTAAGCCAATGGCTATGTGGGTAGTGAAAGGCTTTCTCCTAAATTCCCAAGGCTAGAACAAACAAGATCATTTGTAACAGAAAGCACTCAGCTTATTATATTTTATCTATGTGGGATAATCAACATGTGCAAATAAACGATTTTATTTATAAGAAAACAATACTACCAAGAAAAGTGAGTATATTTAGAGAGACTGAAAGAATAACGTTAGGGTTTTTACTTTCTCACCCTTTTATATGATTGTATTTCTTGATATTGAAACTCTCCTATTGTTATTCTTACTGTATTAATCCAATGCTTTTTAGTACTATGTATTCAATGTGAGAAATCTGGCTTAAAAGATGTATAATTTTTTTTCCTTTTCAATCACAACCTTGTCATTATCAGGTTACACTTTGGTCATCATCATCTTCATCAAAATTATTATTAGAATCATAAGTGCTAACTATTGAACATATGATACCTGTCTATGATTTTGCAATATTGGTATTTTAATTAATAATTTTAATGTTACCACTGTGCATGCATCCATGTTAAAATTTTGAATAAATAAAGAAACAAAAAAAACTAAGCCATACCAGGTAGCTTGATTATGTGCTTATAACAAATTATTGAATAGATTTTTGAAGCATTGCAAATTCCTAACCAGTATGAATTATCTTCCTCTCTCCCTCTCATTACACACAAATATTTAAGAGTTTGAACAGAATTTTTTCAAGTAATATACTATAAATGTTACTACAATATCATGTGTATATCTAAAATTCCCTTGAAATTAATAAACTCTACTTTCTATTGAAATATTAGTTATTTTACACTAGGAAACTTTTAGAAAAATAGACTGCTTATCTTTGAAATGAAAAATATTTGAATAAAAGTTTCAGAGGGAGTTCCGGAATGATGGCAGACAAACTGTAGGCTAAAAAAGCTCTCACATAGAAACAGTTTTTTGTTCCAGTAAACATTCCTAAGCCAGAGAATCACACCAAGTGTGCCATCACAGGACAGAGAGTTAAGCCAGAGAGGGAAAATCGAGGCAAGGAGACAAATCTGAGCACTTGCCAGCCTCCGCAGCTGCGGTGGCAGCTGCAGCGGTGGCCGGAGCCGCCATACCTGCAACACAGAGAGTCTGGGACGAAGGCACCAGAGGCAGCAGGTGAGCGGATTCTACCCAACACCAGCAAGAACTGACAAGGAGCAGACATCTTAATCCTGCAGTTCACAGACCAGAGACAACACAGGAACCAAGATTCTGGCGTGAGTAGAAGCCTGACATCCTCACTCCTTCTCAGGGATCAGAGGAGGGAAGGCCACTCCTCCCCTCCCCACTACCAGAGATCTCCATCTTTGATACTGACAAAGGCCTGGCTGAGTAGCTATCTCCAACTCAGGCATTGGAAGAAAACAAGAGTAATTTAGCAGGTCAAAGGAACCTAACCTAACCTGCTAAGCTCAGCTCCACCCAGGAAAAAGTCACCGAGCACAGGCTGCAAGCCCCAGAATTGGATTTCTTCACTGAGTACACAGAGACAGAGGGTGCCCCTCCCTACAGCAGCCTTTTAAATCAATTGAAATACAGCAAACATAAACCATGAAAAAGGCTCCAGGCTGGGCTCTGTGAGTGACTCAAAAGCTAGCCCCTCAGGGAAAAGATTCTGTTTGCTGAAAGGCCTCAATTCTACCCAGAACCTAGCCTCAATACAGCATCTCTAAACTAGAGGAAACAGCCACCTCCCTCTTTTGTGATACTCAAAGCAGATCTCCCTCCCATTGAACTAGCCTGGGAGGAGGATAAAAAAATCCTGGATAAGCAGAACATTTTTCGGCCTGCTCAAACTAACCGACTTAAGTAACCAACCAAGCCAAAGCAAAATCAAACACCACAAGCAGACCAGAGACTCCAACTAGAGACAGGTTAAGGACACAAGGGAGATACAGGATCTTCCCAACCTCCCCAAAAATTCAAAGAACTTTTTTGTACCTGTTTTTAAAAAAAATGTTAAACTTTTTAAAATTTTTAATATTGAATTTTTTTTAAATAAAATTGTTTTCTATTAACTTTTTTCTTCCTCTAATAATTTTTATTTTAAGAGTATAAGTGTGTACTTTTTTCTCTTTTTTCTTTTTTTTTTTCTTTCTTTTCTGTTTTTTCTTTCTTGCTTAGCGCTACTGATCTTCTTTTCACCTTTTCTTCTCTTTTGTTCTTCTTTGCATGACTTAATTGCTCTTCTGCTCATCCTCAGATATACCGGTATTCAATTATCAGATCTTATCCCCCATTGTGTACACATTTAATCCAGAAATGCATTACTCAATTCAAAACCTTTTAGATTTAAATTGCTTAATAGTAGTACTACCTTTTTATATCTATATAATATTTTAAGCAGTTTTTAAGTTTCCCACATCTCCTTCTTATCTGTACCCTTATCTTATCTATCCACATTCTTCACTGAATATTACGTTTTTAAATTTGCATAATTTTAAAGTTTTTAAGTGTTTCAGTTTTTAATTTTTAATATTTGTTTTTCTATTTTTTTCTTGTCTGTTTTACTATCTTTCTCTTCTTTTCTTTTCTCTCTCTCTACTATCATTCTATCCAACTTATTTTACGCTTTGAGATTAGGACTTAGTTAAGTTAACTCACCCTCTGCCTTTCCGTATCCTTTTATCTCTATTTTTACCCACATCGCTCCTTAAACCTAATAATTTCTAGTTTGCCAAAATCTTCTTTGGGGTTCATAACCCATTAATACATGGTTGTTTGACATTGAACTAGAGTGTATCTGCAGACTTTGACTGAGCAACTGCAGACGTTGGTTGATGCTTCCCTTAACATAGAGATCTAGCACAAAACTGGTGTTACTTTCATCCCAAATGGGCTGAGCAAGCAGGAAAAAGACAAGAAAAATGGCAAGTCCGGGTATCTCAACTCCCCCTCATGATAAACAGTGGACAGAACAGTTAATTAATAATCCAGAGGAGAGTTCCCAAAAAGCTCTACACACATTACTGGTAAACATGGTAAATGAAAAGATTGAAAACCTGCAAAGGACTCTGTGTGAGCATGATAGGGAGAGAGAGGAGGCAAAAGAAAGGCCAATACAGGAATATCATGAGCATGAGGAAGCTACTCAAATATTGATACAGGAATTGCATGAGCAGCTTGAGAGCACTCAAACTGAAATAAAGAAATGGTGTGAGCAGGCTGAGATCAGTCAAAGAGAGCTACAGGAACCGCATGAACTGGTGGAAGCTAATCAAAGAGTAATACAGGAATTGAGAGAACAGGATGAGAATACACAAAGATCATTAAAGGCATTCATGGAATCCATAAATGGAGAACTGAAAGAACTCAGGGAGTCCACAAAGGGAATGCTGAATGGATCCCAGCAGAAGGAATGGGAGTCCAAGGAAACCATAACTAATCAACTACGTGATTTGAGAATAAACACTGAACACCAAATTAAGGAAGTAAAGAAGTTCATACAAGATCTAAAACAAAGCTCCAACAAAGAATTTGAAGCCATCAAAGCCGACCAACTAGAAATAAAAGAAAGAAAAAAAACAAAGTAGAAAGTCTTGATAGTAGGTTAGAACCTGCAGAAGATTGAGTCTTGGGAATTGAAGATAGCATGGATAATATAGAGAAGAAACATAAAACCATCCAAGACAAATCCAAGAAATATGATAGATCTATTCAACATTTGGAAGACACCATCAGAAGGCCTACTCTGAGCATAATGGGTGTAGAGGAGCACTTAAAAACAGAAGTTAATGGTCTAGGAAATTTGTTTAACAGGATCCTAGCAGCCTATTCAAATACAATAAGTTTTAGGACTCCAAATAGACCAGACCAGAATAGGACATTGCACTGTCACATTATAATCCACACTGGATCAATTCAGACCAAGGAAAAGCTCCTTAAAGCTCTCAAGGAGGAAAGATGAATCACCTATAAAGAGAAACCAATTAGAATCACCTCAGATTTCTCAGCAAAGACAATCAAAGCAAGAAGAGCCTGGAATGATGTATGCCATGCACTACAGACAAACAACTATCAAGGAAGAATACTGTACCCAGCTTTACACTCCTTCATAACCGAAGGTAAACTAAAAATCTTCCATACCAAAGAACAACTGAAACAATATATCTCCACCAAACCAGCCCTACAAAATATTCTTAATGATTTCCTACACAGAGAAAACTAACAAGACCACAATAAAGGCCAAGAAACCACACCCAAACTGAGAATCCAATGACCATAGGAAGAACGCAGTTGCTGCAGACCCCAAGAAGGTGCATAAAATGGCAGAAACTCCCAAATACCTCTCAGTCCTATCTGTCAACATTAACGGACTTAACTCTCCAATTAACCACACAGACTGCCCAGTTGGTTAAAAAGCAAGATCCTTCTGTCTGTTCCCTTCAGGAGTCACATCTTGCTCATAAAAACAAGCACATTTTCAACGTGAAAGGCTGGAACCAAATCTACCAAGCAAACGGCCCCCATGAAAAGGCGGGAGTTGCTATCCTAATATCAGATAAAATAGACTTCAAATTAAAATTAGTAAGGAAAGATAAAGAATGTCACTACATACTAATAATTAAGGGATCTCTCCTCCATGAGAATATTACAATTGTAAATACCTATTCACCAAACAATGGAGCACTTAAATTTATCCAAGAAACACTACTTTTCCTCATATCCCACACAGATCCAAAGACATTAATTGTTGGGGACTTTAACACAACACTTTCCCCACTAGATACATCAACTCGAGAAATCGCAGATCAAAACAACTGCATAGATCAACTAGATTTCACAGACTTCTACCGAATGTTTCACCCAACAGTTTCAGAATACACGTTTTTCTCAGCAACACATGGAACATTTTCCAAAATAGTCCATATTTTAGGCCACAAAGCAAACTTGTCGAAATTCAAAAACATTGAACTTATACCTTGCATTCTCTCACACCACAAGGGAATAAAAATAGAACTCACCACCAATAGCCACAACAGAAAGTCCTGTAACACATGGAGGCTGAACAACACACTGCTGAATCGCCAGTGGGTGATGGAAGAGATTAGAAAGGATATTCAAATGTTCATGATATTCAACAAAAATGAACACACAAATTACCAGCTCTTCTGGGAAACAGCAAAGGCAGTACTCAGGGGCAAGTTTATATCTTTGAGTTGCTACATCAACAAATTGGAAAGAGCTGAAACCAACAGTTTAATAAGGCATCTGAGCCTCCTTAAATAAGAGCAGCAATATAAACCCCTATCCAGTAGATGGAAAGAAATAATTAAAATTAAATCAGAATTAAATGAATTAGAATCCACAAAAACCATAGAAAGAATCAACAAAAGAAAGAATTGGTTCTTCTAAAAAATTAACAAAATTGACAGACCCTTAGCAAACCTTATCAGAAAAAGAACAGAACAACCCAAATAAATAAACTTAGAGGTTAGAATAAAACATCACCAGAGAAACAAGCAAGATTCAGAACATTATTAGGGAATACTTCTCAAAACTTTATACTAATAAATTTGAGAACTTGGCAGAAATGGATCTTTTCCTAGCAAATATTGACATGCCGAAACTAAACCAAGATGAGTTAAATCATTTTAACAGGCCCATATCAAGTATTGAAGTAGAAACAGCAATTAGAGTGCTCCCATCTAAGAAAAACCCAGGACCAGATGGTTTTACAGCAGAATTCTACAAAGCATTCAAAGCAGAGCTCACACAAATACTCCTCCAACCCTTCAATGAAATTGAAAAAGAAATTTCACTACCGAACTCATTCTATGAAACCATCATAACCTGTCGAGTCTTCGTTCGTCCCACGAATGATGGATGGGGGCCAAGGAAAGGTAATGTGGCCACTCACCTGTTACCCAGCCTCCCTTAGCCCATGAGATAATCAGACCCAGCGGTCAGTCAAGTCAAGCAGGAAAGCTCATTTATTAACACAGAGCAGGCCCTTTTTAAAGCAAAAAAAAAGCATTGGGTGGCATGGCTTTGGAGGAGAAGGACCCAATCACTGTCAAGGTCACACCCTACCATGCACCTAAGTTTCCACGGGATGGTTACACACTGAATGTAAACGAAATTGGGCTTTGACCACTCAACTCCCTCTCAGAGCCATCTTTGGTGCCCATGTGTTCTACAGATTCCCCCTTTTTTGTTTTAATGGCAGACCCACCTCTAAATTAGTTTTCCTTTTCCCTCCTCTGTAATGGTCATTTTTACAGGATTACATTGGTAAGAATAGCATTGGCCACGCTGGGGGTTCGAGGCAAGTCTGGCGGGCCTGATTCGCCAGACAAGGATAGGGAGGGTCCTCGTGCATGATCCAAGAGCCTGTCCCAGTTATCTCACATCCCCACCTAGCACAGTAATAAACATCAGTCCCACCACAGTTAGACATGTGCAAAGCAGTTCAAGTAATTCCTGGGCATATATAAAAGTCAGTATCTTGTAAGGTCATTCTCTTCAGAACATGGGAGCACCCTGGGTATTGGGAATCCTACACATGCCACACGGTGCATCTTCATGGGCCCCCACACTCAGGCCATTCTACTATAGTCCAGAAAAACATGAAAATATAAAACAAACTGCAGACGTAGCAAAGTAATCCTGGGTACCTGGTGTCTTTTAAGTAAGCCAGTTCCTTGTACGTGCCTTTAAGCGAGCACAGGGGTCAAGAGGAGCTTTGACCTTTACTCCTAGCTCCCAAGAGCTCCCAACTTCTCCCCCTTCTTTGTTTAAAGAAGCGAACCCACCTGTCTTAGGTTGGGTGGATTGCCTTATCTGCCTTACCCGTCATCAGGAACTTCTTCAGAGTGAAGCTGAAGGCCCTGTCTTAGGTTGGTCAGACTGACACCCCCTCTTACTGGTCTCTGGCTGTGATTACTCTCAAGGGAAATTCATTCCCTTGGAGCTTGATCTTATGTAACTGGCTGGCTAAGCTCATATGAGTTTTGCAGTGCACGTATAATGCAAGGAAGGCATAGGAAAACCATCAGGAAAAGCATTACCAGGCCATGAAATGTCATTAGCAGTCCTTTAACATTAGTCAAGAATGGGATAGCAGTCTTTGCCACTGAAGAGTCCAGAGGTGGGGCTTGTTCTAATCCAGCTATTTGCCTGTGGGGTTGAAAAAGATCTACACTGGAAGCATAACAAAAGGTGATTGTTTAACAATAAGTATGGATTCAATAATGTCGTTATACAAGCAATTAGTAAAAGGACAATTAAAGCAGGTAAGATTAAAATAATTAGCTCCTACAGAAATATTAAACAGTCCGTACATAATGTCATAGGGTGGTGATTAAAATGAAGGTCAGGCCACCAGGTCTAAGGGACAGCTTCTCTTGTGGTGCTACTGATGATTTCTGCATTGCCAGCGCTGATCACTGCACAGGTCACTCGTTAAGGTTGATGCAGATTCTGTAGGGCAATTGCCAGGACTGGGAGGGTCAGGACAGCTAACAGCCAGAGTATCGCCATCTGCAATTGTTAGAGAACACAAGGCTTCTCAACGGCTGGTTGCCCTTGGGGATGGTTAATGGTTATCTTTCTGGCTTTCCTCTTTTAAACACAAGCCTAGGCCACCATAGACATTTTTCTTTTCTTGTTGGTTAGTTTAACCTTGAACATCCTCCTGTATAGAGGAAATGGATAAAAAACTTAAGGTTCCTTGAAGGTATCCAAATGGGCGTTTTCTCCCCTATTGGAAATAATGCATCCAAATCCCCTGCCCATAGAAACTAGGAGGTCAGGTCCTCTACATTGTTGTGTCAGGGGGTCCATTCACCTGACTTTTACTTGGGGCTTAGAGTTTAGATGTTCCCAGCGCTTCTGAAATCTGGATTCAGTTGCCCTTTTTGAAAAATTTAAAATATTAATGGTAAACAAAGCTATGGAACTGTAAAAATATTGCCTGATGGCTTTCTGTAATGTAATAACTTCTTGGGACATCCTGTCTTTTAGTAGGGCAAATAAAGGTACAAGACTATCTTTAGGGACAGAAACCCATGGCAACATCCAATTGATTTCCCCTAAAAGACTCTGAAGTTAGATTAAGGTTAGAGAGGCTGGAATATCCAGCAAAGGCTTAATGGGGCTGGCCTGAGTCACGGTAAGGTGGAACCCGAGCATTTTAAAAGGGGTACCTTTTGAATTTTATTGAGGGCTATGGTAAAACCCCCCTTTTTTAATATGGTGAGAACCAGGGCCAGAAGGCCCTCCAGGTGTCCGGAGTCTTGCTGCCCCAGAATTATATCATCCATGTAGGCATAAGCAATGGAGGTATCTAAACCTAGCACAGGCCCTAAAAGTGTGTTGCAAGTGTATTGTTGCAAGTGTATTGTTGGCAAAATGCCAGGCTATTGGTCATTCCCTGTGGCAGCACCATCCATTCAAACCTCCGATCAGGCTGGGAAAATTAAGAGAAGGGATGGAGAAAGAAAACTTCTCACAGTCATCTGGATGCAGGGTGATATAAAAAAATCTTTAATATCAATCCAAACCAAGGTATATTCTTGAGGTATAGTGGGAGTCCAGGGCATGCTTCTTAGGGGCGTTCCTACTAGCTCCATCCTTTCATTTACCTAACATAGATCTTGGAGCATGTGCCAAGCCTCAGATGCTTTTTGAATAACAAATACCGGTGTGTTCCAAGGACTCACAGTAGGGTGTATGTGCCCAAGGTTTTTCTGTTCCTCCACCATAAGGTATAGGGCTACAAGTTTAGGTTTGGTTAATGGCCGATGCTACACCCAAATAGGGCTTCTCATGTAAATAAAACTTGGATGGACAATCCTTTTTCCAATGGTATCACTCCTTGCCCCTGGGACAGGGTGTAGGGGCAGTTTGCCCCTCCCCACCCGGTTGGCAGGAATTGTTGTAAACAGTCCCTCTTAAAGTGCCCCTCCTGCCCTCATTTAAAACAAGTCCCTCTCCCCGATGGTCTTACGGTTCCTCGACCCTGGGCTGCCAGCACCTGGTAATAGCCTCAGTCATTGCAGATGTCTTAGCCTGTAAAGCTAAAGTTAATGATTGGGACTGTTGCTGTTGTACTCCCACATCCTGTGAGGCCACCACCCATCTGCTCAAGGAACTCTCTCTCAATCCCGTGCAGGCCATGCAATGGTCTTCATTCATTCCTTCCCACACCAGCAGCTGTATGAACTGATCTCAGAAGTTACCTGCTGGTAGCTGGTGGTGAACACTCTTTTGGCCTCAGTCTACAAACTCAGCTAGAGGCTCACCAGGTTTTTGTTTTACTCCTGCTATGGAGGACTCAGTAGGCCCATCGCACAGTTTGTACCACACGGCAAGTCCTGCCTGCCTCACCTGGTCATGGTAGGGGCCAGGTATTGTGGCCTGTTTGACTCCAGTGGAGTCCCCCATCCCTGTTAACATGGCATAAGTAATAGGTATCTTGGGTTGAGCCTGCCATATATTCTTTGCTCACACTCCGCATTCCTCCTTAAAGAAAGCACATCATTTAATAAACAGAACTGGTAAGGACAGCTTTGGTCATATCCAGCCAGTCCTTAAGGACACATGGGTGATAAGCAATATCCTGTAAAAAGTTCTGGGCCCAAGTAGAGTTTGGGCCATATACCACCACCTCCTTGTGGAGCTCATTAAGGTCTTTAGCTTCCCATGGATACCATTCTGAGGACCTGTTAGATCCTGGTGCCAGATTGACCACATATGCTTGGGGAAGCGAATCCTGTGGCCTAGGGTCCAGGCTTTCAATTAGCCCTTCCCTTCCAGGGTAGGCCTCCGAGTAGGTTACTTCCCAAGGCCTTGGCCCCTACACAGAAGGTCGGTAGGGATCCAGGTCTTGCAGGTACCTCTTGAGGGTCGAGTGGGGTTCCGTACCTCCTCCCCAATAGGGGGAATAGGGAGGGGGCTTAGGACCATCAGGAGCACCTGAGTCAGAGGGAGTAACTTTCACCCTCGTTTTGACTTCCACTGTGCATGTTTCAGTGTGTTCTCCATCAAATTTGACCCATTCTTGTTCCTTCTCAATTCCCAAGTTCTCCTTTACTCCTTCTAGGCCTAATGTTGCCTCTCCTCCTTCTTCTGTGAGATAGCATTACACATATTAAGGGTTTCACTTACCCTGAGAGACCATTTAGCCTCAGCCGGTATCTTTCCCTTTCAAGCCCCAAGTTGGGTGCCAGATGTCCAGTCTTTGTCCATCCCACAAAAGATGGACGCGGTCTGAGGAAAGGTAACGCGGATGTTCTCATGTTCCTCAGCCTCCCTTAGCCTGGGAGACAATCAGACCCAGCGGGGAGTCAAGTCAAGCAGGAAAACTCATTTATTAACACAGAGCAAGCCCTTTTTAAAGCAAATAAAAGAGCAGCAAGTGGCATGGCAGTGGAGGAGAAGGAACCAATCACTGTCAAGGTCACACCCTATCATGTCCCTAAGCTTCCTCGGGCTGGTTAAGCACTAAACCTAAAGCAAATTGGCCTCTGGCCACTCAACTCACACTCAGCGCCATCTTTGCTGCCCATGTGCTTTACAATAACCCTCATCCCAAAACCAGGCAGGGACTCATCAAAGAAAGAGAACTGTAAATCCATTTCTTTTTTATTTTTGTAGACCCATTTATTTGGTGAATATTGATGCAAAACTTCTCAACAAAATTTTGGCCAATCGACTTCAACAATTCATCCAAAAAATCATACACCACAATCGAACAGGATTCATTTCAGATATGCAAAGCTGGTTCAATATACACAAATCAAATAATATAATTCATCACATCAACAGGAGCAAGGATAAGAAACACATGGGTATTTCAATAGTAGCAGAAAAAGCATTATACAAGACCAAACACCCCTTTATGATGAAGGTTCTGGAAAAATTAGGAATTCTTTGGAACATTCCTCAATACAATAAAGGCTGTATAAGACAAACCTGCAGGAAGCATTATACTTAATGGTGAAAAACTAAAGCCATTTCCTCTTAA